>NC_136509.1:9168729-9223729 GCF_053919585.1 Euprymna scolopes | reverse complement strand
CTTAGAACTGCACGCCTGTGGAACTCTGTTCCGTCTGCCTGCTTCCCACCGGACTACAACTTGGATGTCTTCAAGTCCAACGTAAATAAATTCCTAATGAACCGCCCCCTTAATCAAACACTTCATCAAATCTCCACACTAACGTAATGTACTTATGGTGATCACTGTGTAAAAAAATAAGATATATATATATATATATATATATATTCATATATTCATATTCATATATATATATTCATATATATGAATATATATATATATTCATATATATATATGAATATATTCATATTCATATATTCATATATATATAAATTAATACATATATAAATGCATATATATATTCATTATATATAAATTCATATTTATATATATATGTATTTAAATATGTATATATACATATAAATATATATTCCTATATGTATATATGTTTATATATTTCTATACATATATATATGTATGTATATTCATATATATATATATATATATTTTCATATATATGTACATATATATGTATGTATTCATATATATAAATATATATATGAATATATATACATATATATATTCATATATATACATATATATATTCATATATATACATATATATTCATATACATACATATATATATATTCATATATATACATATATATATTCATATATATACATATATATATTCATATATATACATATATATATTCATATATATACATATATATTCATATATATACATATATATATATTCATATATATACATATATATTCATATATATATACATATATATTCATATATATATATACATATATATATTCATATATATATACATATATATATTCATATATATACATATATATTCATATATATACATATATATATTCATATATATACATATATATTCATATATATACATATATATTCATATATATACATATATATTCATATATATACATATATATATATTCATATATATACATATATATATTCATATATATACATATATATATTCATATATATACATATATATATTCATATATATACATATATATATATTCATATATATACATATATATATTCATATATATACATATATATATTCATATATATACATATATATATATATTCATATATATACATATATATATTCATATATATACATATATATATTCATATATATACATATATACATTCATATATATACATATACATATTTTCATATATATACATACATATATATTCATATATATATATATTAATATATATATATTCATATATTAATATATATATATATATATTCCTATGTATACATATATATATTCATATATATATTCATATATATACATATATATATTCATATATATATGTATATATTCATATAACTACTTCATTTACTCACATAAAATTAATATCCGAAAGTATAGATTTATGCGTAAACTTTAAGTATTTACTTCAGAAGTGCTCAATACGTAGGTAGAGATAGTTAGTAAGTTATAAAATGTATATGGCGATTAAGCTACACTGAATATTTCGCGTTCTTTCCACTCTAGGATTTTTCAGGCTTATGCCCGAATTCTGTGGTCATTTGTCGTTTTTATATGCTCGTTTTCTATGGAGATTTTAGTTAGCCAATCAGCTTTCTAGTATCTACCGAGCCCTTCCGATCAGCCAATGAGCATGCACTTATCGGACAAAGGCCTATTGTACCTCTCGTTGACCTGTTTCTTCTGTGTTCTCTATTTTGCTTGGATATTTAGTTTCTTGATCTGTTTTAAATCGAGGTTAGTGGTTTAATAATAAACAACGATTTTTTTTAAATGTTAGTTTATATATAAATAATATATATATATCTACATACATAAATGTACATATATATACACGCACATATATATATATACATATCTGTGTGATCGTGTATGTATATTTATGTTTATTTAATTTATTTATTTGTTTATTTTCTATTGATTTTCTTAGTTTAAAAACTATTTTGTATCACTATCCTATAGTAAATTTTATCTTGTGAACACAGTTGTTTGCTATTTCTCTTCTACAGTTTAATAGATGTTGAGGTTCTTTAAAGTACAGGGTAGCAAATTTTTCATGAAGGCATAATCTACATAGGTGGTAGCTTGTCTTATCATTTTCCATTCGACTACCGGCGAATGTCCGCTTTCCTTGAGTTCTAGTATATATTTGCTAGCGTTGTTTTCATACGGTGTTTATTTTATTGTTTAATGTAATTTGTGGTCATAATATCGCGCTTTGAAATCTAAGGAAGTCATACCTACGTAACATTTCTTGTTATTCAGGTTTTCTTTCGCAAATATTGTGGCCTGGTAAACTACACTTTTGGTTAGACATTTGTTTTGAAGTGGGCAAAGTGTGCGGTGTCAACAGTTGCATTTATCTTGTTCGTTATTAGTATTTTAATTTATAGTATGGTTGTTCTTGTCCGGGGTTCGTTTATATAAAACTATAAAAAATAGTGGATACAAAAATATCGATATCAAATATACGCAACAAAACACCAATAATTATAATAAAACACACATTACAAGAAAAAGAACAATAATTTGGCCATAAAATCAATATATATATATTAATATATAAACACAAAACTTGGCAAGAAATTTCTAGATCTTATTGAAAAATACTTTCCCGCAACAAACACCTCACACGAAATTTTCAATAAAAACACCTTACAGTTAACCAACAGTTGTTGCGAATATTTAGAGATGATAATTAAAGCACATATTAACAAAATATTAAACAAAATCAATGCAAACAACAACAAAAAAAAACAATACAAAAGTAGACACCATGACAAAAAAACAAAAAACAAAAGAAAAACTAGCACTAGCAGAAATATTAATAATATTCATAATATTAATCACCCCAGCCCGGACAAGAACAATATTATAAATAAAAATACTAATAAAGAACAAGAAAAATGCAATTGTGCACACGTATATGAATATATATATACTTATATATATATATATATATATATATATATATACACATAAATATATATATATGAATATATATATACATGAATACATACATATGAATATATATATATATATATATGAATATATATATATATATGAACATATATATATATATATGAATATATATAAATATATATATATATATATGAACATACATATATGAATATATATATAAATATATATATATATATATATGAATATATATATATATATATATGAACATATATATATATATGAATATATATAAATATATAAATATATATATATATGAACATATATATATGAATATATATAAATATATATATATATATATATATGAACATATATATATTCATATATATATATATAAATATATATGAACATATATATATTCATATATATAAATATATATATATATATCGTAACATATATATATATTCATATACATATAAATATATATATATATATATGAACATATATATATTCATATACATATAAATATATATATATGAACATATATATATTAATATAAATATAAATATATATATGTATATGAACATATATATATTCATATATATATAAATATATATATATATATGAACATATATATATTAATATAAATATAAATATATATATGTATATGAACATATATATATTCATATATATATAAATATATATATATATATGAACATATATATGTGAATATATATATGTATGAATATATATACATATATATATATATATGAATATATATATAAATATTTATATATATGAATATGTATATATATATAAATATATATATATAAATATATATATAAATATTTATATATATGCATATGTATATATGAATATGAATATATATATACATGAATATATATATATATGCATATATATATGCACATATATATGAATATATATATATGTGAATATATATATATGTGAATATATATATATATATATATGAATATATATATATGAATGTATATATATACAAATATATACATATATATATGAACATATATATATTCATATATATATACAAATATATACATATATATATGAACATATACATATATTCATATATATATAAGTATATATATATATGAACATATATATATTCATACATATATAAATATATATATATATGAACATATATATACTCATATATATATATAAATATATATATATGAACATATATATACTCATATATATAAATATATATATGAACATATATATATATTCATCTATATATAAATATATATATATGAACATATATATATATATTCATATATATATATAAATATATATATATATGAACATATATATATTCATATATATATACATATATATATATATATATGAACATATATATATATTCATATATATATTGAATATATATATAAATATACATATATATATGAATATATATACAAATATTTATATATATGCATATGTATATATGAGTATCAATATATATATATATGAATATATATGCACATATATATGTGTGAATATATATATATATATGTGAATATGTATCTATCAATATATATATGTATGAATATATATGAATATATATATATATGAATATAAATATATATATGAATATATATATATGAATATATATATGAATATATATATATATATGAATATATATATATGAATATATATAGGTATGAATATATATGAATACAATTATATATGAATATAAATATATATATGAATATATATATATGAATATATATATATAAATATATATATATGAATATATATATATATGAATATATATATATTAATATATATATATATGAATATATATATATATGAATATATATATATATGAATATATATATATATATATGAATATATATATATATGAATATATATATATATGAATATATATATATATGAATATATATATATATATGTATATATATATATGAATATATATATATATGAATATACATATATATGAATATATATATATGAATATATATATATATGAATATATATGTATATATGTATATATATATATGAATATATATATATGAACATATATATATATGAATATATATATATGAATATATATATATATATATGAATATATATATATGAATATATATATATGAATATATATATATATAAATATATATATATATAAATATATATATATGAATATATATATATGAATATATATATATATAAATATATATATAAATATATATATATATATATGAATATATATATATATAAATATATATATATATATGAATATATATATCAATATATATATAAATATATATATATGAATATATATATATGAATATATATATATATATAAATACATATATGTATGTATTAATATATATACACATATATGAATATATATATATGGATATATATATATGAATATATATATATGAGCATATATATATTTATATGAATATATATATTCATATATATATATTCATATATATATATATATATTCATACATACATATATTCGTATATATATTCATGTATATATATATTTATATATATATTCATATATATATTTCTATATATATTCACATAAATATATATATATATGAATATAGATATATGAATAGATATATAAATAGATATATATGTATATATATATGAATATATATATATATATGAATATATATATATCTGTATATGAATATATATATATATCTATGAATATATATATATCTGTATATGAATATATATATATATCTATGAATATATATATATCTATGAATATATATATATATATGGATATATATATATATGAATATATATATATATATGAATATATATATATATGAATATATATATATATATCTATGAATATATATATATATGGATATATATATATATGAATATATATATATATGAATATATATATATCTATGAATATATATATATATATGAATATATATATATATCTATGAATATATATATATATATGAATATATATATATTAATATATATATGTGAATATATATATGTATATGAATATATATATATGACTGTATATATACGAATGTATATATACATGGGTATGAATATATATATATGAATATGAATATATATATATATATATGAATATATATATATATGAATGTATATATGAATATATATATGTATATGAATATATATATATGAATATATATATACATGTATATTAATATATGTATATGAATATATATATATACATGCATATGAATATATGTACATGAATATATATATACATGTATATGAATATATATATATATATATATATACGAACATATTTATACATGTATATGAATATATATATATATGAATATATATACATGTATATTAATATATATATATATGAATATAAATATATACATGCATATGAATATATATATATGCATGTATATTAATATATATATATAAATATATATATATATATATGAATATATATATATATGCATATATATGCATATATATATGTAGATGTATATATATATGAATATATATATACATATCTATATGAATATATATATGAATATATGAATATATATGTATATCTATATGAATATATATATGAATAAATATATATATATCTATATGAATATATATATATGAATATATATATGAATATATATATATCTATATGAATATATATATGAACATATATATATATCTATATGAATATATATATGAACATAAACATATATATCTATATGAATATATATATGAATATATATATATATCTATACGAATATATATATGAATATATATATATATATCTATATGAATATATATATGAATATATATATATATCTATATGAATATATATATGAATATATATGAATATATATATGAATATATATATATATCTATATGAATATATATATGAATATATATATATCTATATGAATATATATATGAATATATATATATCTATATGAATATATATATGAATATATATATATCTATATGAATATATATATGAATATATCTATATGAATATATATATGAATATATATATATCTATATGAATATATATATGAATATATATATATATCTATATGAATATACATATGAATATATATATATATATATCTATATGAATATATATATGAATATATATATATATATCTATATGAATATATATATGAATATATATATATATCTATATGAATATATATATGAATATATATATATCTATATGAATATATATATATATATATATGAATATATATATGAGTATATATATATATCTATATGAATATATATATGAATATATATATATATATCTATATGAATATATATATGAATATATATATATATATCTCTATTAATATATATATGAATATATATATATCTATATATATATATCCATATGAATATATATATGAATATATATATATCTATATGAATATCTATATTAATACATATATATATATATATATGAATATATATATATATATATATATATATGAATATATATATATATATATATGAATATATATGAATATATATATATATATATATGAATATATATATATATATATGAATATATATATATATATATGAATATATATATATATATATATATATGAATATATATATATATATATATATATATATGAATATATATATATATATATATGAATATATATATATATATATGAATATATATATATATATATATATATATGAATACATATATGTATATGAATATGGCTGGTTTCATTTAATGCATCTAAAACCAAGCTTCTCTTACATCATGAGCATTCTGATCCACATCTCGCATCAATTTAAATGAGTGGCTCTAGTATTCAGGAGGCCAGTAGTTTAGACAAGCTCATGGGCTTGACCTTTACTCCTAATCTCATGTAGAACACGTACGTCAAATCTGTTTTCAAAGCCGTTAGAAAAATTTTGGGATCTTTCCATTGATCCCATAGATATCTCACTGCTGATGCAATTTTCTATCTAGATAAGAGCCAGGTACCTCCAAGGATGGAATACTGTTGCCACATCTGGGCAGGAGCTGCTAGAAAGAACTTGTCCTTCCTTGATAGAGTTCAAAATAGGCTTCGTATCCTCGTAGGAGATGTCCTTTTCTCTTCCCTGCAAACGAAAGTTACGTGAAAAATGGCTTAAATAATACAGGGTTCAATATTTAAATTTAAAAAATCGAAAAAAACCCCCATCTCACACCACGATTCGAACCCATAACGTTTAGATAATGAACCATTGCCTTAACTACCTGAGCTTAAGCGACGTATATGAAGTTTGTTGTTTTGCAACTATTTAAAGTAAATCAGGTCACGACGTCATGACGTCATCTGACGCATGCCTTGTTGACTCCCCCTGTCGAAAATTTTCGATTTCGGGGTGAAAAAGTTAACGTTTTCTCTCTCTCTCTCTCTCTGTTTGCGTCTCTCTCTCTCTCTCACACTTCTTCTTCCTTACTCGAAAGAGTGTTACTAAAAAAGAAAATGGCGTCTGGGTTTGTTTTTTTGTAAAAACTTCGATCGTTAATATTTTTGTATTTATTTTTTTACTTCACATTTTTGGCTTGTTATTTTTCGTTTAACTATCGTATCTAGCTATTTTTTACGTGCTAATAACTTTGGTGACGTTTCCATAGCGTAAAGTTCATAGTTTAGCTTGTGTGAGGGTTAATTTTTTTTACCGATATTCAGACTGCCATTACAGCTTGCTGACGTCAAGATCACGTGACATGACTCAGTGGGTTTTAAATACAAGTTGACCCAAAATAAACGGCCCCGTATACACTTTATGTAGAAGAGTTGGCGCCCGTATTTTTTGGGGCAGTTATAAATCGATTTAAAAATATGTAATGTTTAACATTAAATGTCACTTTGTTTGCCCCTCCCCCCTTTGCAGAAAATCGATCCATTGACGCACTTCTGATGGTTCTTTTGGGCCAATTTTCCAATATTTGTCGTCCGGACTGTGGGGCTTTCATATGAGACCAAGTTTGTGAATTTTTGTTCCGTCAGTCAAAAGTTTTTAGCAGACACACAAACATACATACATACATACATACATTTTCGCTTTTATATATATAGATTATATATGTACATTTCATATACATATATGTTTATATACATATATATTTATATAGTAATTTATAAAATATATATGGCGAGTAAGCTGAATATTCCGCGTTTCATCCACTCTAGGACTCTTCAGGCTTATGCGCGAATTCTGTGGTTGTTTATCGTTTTTATATGCTCCTCTTCTATTGAGATTTTAGTTAGCTAATCAGCTTTCTAGTATCCATCGCGTCGTTCCTATCAGCCAATGAGCATGCATTTATCGGACAAAGGCCTATTTGGCGTCTGATTGACCTGTTCCTTTGTGTGTGCTTTATTTAGTTTCTTGATCTGTTTTAAAACTAGGCTAGTGTTTTTTGTTTTGTTTGTTTGTTTTAATGTTAGTTATATATGTGTGATGTTTTATGTATATTCATGTTTATTTGATTTGTTTATTTGTCTAATAAACAAATAAATAAATTAAATAAACATGAATATACATAAACGATCACACTTATATGTATGCATATATATATGTATATATATGTTCATATATGTATGTACACACATATATATATTTATATATAAACTACCACCAGACGAAGGCCAGAGGAAGTTGGCCGAAACGTTGTGAACCAATAAAAACAAACAAACAACAACTAATAAAGATGAGACTAATAGTCCGAAATAAAAATAAAATTAACTAGATCTACCTACATATTGAGCACTTTTGAAGTAAATACTTAAAGTTTACGCATAAATCTATACTTTCGTATATTAATTTTATGTGAGTAATTTAAGTAGTTATATTTATATATATATGTTTTGTATACATCTATATGATATATAGATGTTTTATATACATGTATATTTTATATATATATTATATACATATATTGTATATAAGATATATATATATTATATATATCTTCTTTATATATATACTAGCGATCGGTACCCGGCGTTGCCCGGGTGTTTGGAGGTGCGTGTGAAAACTCCGGAGGGGTGTTTAAAATAAAAAAAAATGTTTTGATAGTTAAGCATGAGGATCGAACCCGAACCGTTGAGGCAAAGTTGTAAATTAAAGTGTGAAAAAAATGCGATGTTAACCATTGCCCCACCGCGAGATGCTAACGGAAACACGTTTGAATTTATTTAATTACTCGGATGCGGCATGTGCCCGTTTTAATGAGTTAATGAGGTCAAGTTTGACTGCGGGATAGTATTCATTTACTGCGGAACGCTTTTTTTAATTTTTATTTTCCCAAGATGTTATAGGAAAAAGACTAACCCACATGCGGCGAGCGACAAATGTTGAATATTTATGTTCCCGAAATCGAGCAAATTAAATAGACAGGCGAGCTTCGTTGTTAACTGTGAGATATTACGATTTATATGTGATATAAAAAGTTTTAAAAGTTGTGAAGCGACCGTCCGCTTCTCTGAAAGAAGCCTTTTGTAGACATACAGAAAAAGCGAACACACATACACACATTTTCGCTTTTATATTTATAGATTAGTGAAATGAAATTCTAATAAAATATAATAAATAATAAAATAATGATTGTATATTATTCTAATGGTATTCGACAATGAAGCTACACCCAAGGGAAGTCACTTATATAATATAACAATGATTTTATATTAATCTAATGGTATTCGACAATGAAGCTACAACCAAGGGAGGTCACTTACATATTATAACAACAATTGTATACTTTTCTAATCGTTTTTCATGATTTAACCCACATAATCCCCTCTCCTCTTGCTAAAATAAAACTTTGAGACATTGATACTGGTTATTTCATGATAAACACACCAATCAAATAACTCACATTTTATCCGTTTTCATAATTCTTGGATAGTTATTAATTTCGACAATCATTTTCGATGATTTAACACACATAATCCCCCTCTCTTACTAAAATAACAACCATGCGACATTGTCTAGGGTGTCTATTTCATTATAAATATGCACATCAAATAACTAACATTTCATGATTTTTCATAATTCTTGGATATGTTACTAATTTCGACAATCATGTTTCATGAGTTAACCCACATAATCCCCTTCCTCTTACTAAATTAATACATTTGAGGCATTGTCTCTGCTGGTAATTTAATTACAAACACACCAATTACATAACTCACATTTCATACTTTTTCACTTTTCTTGGATATGTTACTAATTTCTACAATCATTTTTAATGATGTAACCCACATAATCGACCCCCTCTTAAAAAATATTAACTTTAAGACTATATCTGGGCTGTTCATTTCATTATAAAAACACCAATCCAATAACTTACATTTAATCACTTTTCATAATTCTTGGATATGTTACTAATTTCGACATCGTTTTTCATAATTTAACCCACACAATATCCTTTCCTTTTGCTAAAATAACTATTTGTGACATTGTCTGGCGTGTTATTTCATTACAAACACACCAAAAAATAACTCGCATTTCACCATTTTTCATAATTCTTGGATATGTTGCTAATCTGGAAAATAATTTTTCATGATTTTACGACATAATCGCACCATCTTCCTATATGGGGTATTCTGTTAGCACAAATATCAACCCATCTGATCCGATCCCAGGTATTCTCCTAGGAAACATCCCACCCATGTCATCCAATCCCAGGCAACGTCGGGTATTTTGCTAGTACATATATCCACCTTTCTTATACAATCCTCGGCAACGCTGGGTACTATGCTGGTACAAATATCCAGCTATGAAGCTATATCAAAGAGCGTTCACTGGCATAATATTACATTGATTGCACATTAATCTAATGGTATTCGACAATGAAGCTACATCCAAGGGAGGTCACTTGCATATTATAACAATGATTGTATATTAATCTAATTGTATTCAAAAATGAAAATTCATCCAAGTGAGGCCACTTGCGTAATCTAATGGTAGTCGACAATGAAGTTACATCAAAGGGAGGTCACTCGGATGTTATAACAATGATTGTATATTATTCTAAAGGTATTCGACAATGAAGCTACATCCAAGGGAGGTAACTTGCATACAATTACAATGATTGTATATTATTCTAATGGTATTCAACAACAAAGCTACATTTAAGGGAGGTCACTTGCATATTATAACAATGATTGTATCTCAATCAAATGCTATTCGACAATAAAGCTACATCCAAGGGAGGTCACTTGCATATTATAACAATGATCGTATATTATTCTAATGGAATCTGACATTGAAGCTACATCCAAGGGAGGTCACGTACATATTATGACAATAATTGTATATTAATATAATGGAATTCTAGAATGAAGCTACACTCAATGGAGGTCACTTACATATTATGACAATAATTGCGTATTAATATAATGGAATTCTAGAATGAAACTACACTCAATAGAGGTCACTTACATATTATGACAACAATTGCATATTAATCTAATGGTATTCGACAATAAAGCTACACCCTAGGGAGGTCACTTGCATATTGTAACAATGATTGTATATTAATATAATGGAATTCGACAATGAAGCTACACTCAAGGGAGGTCACTTGCATATTATAACAATGATTGTATATTAATCTAATTGAATCTGATAATGAAGCTACATCCAAGGGAGGTCACTTGCATATTGTAACATATATACTGCGCAATCACCTTCTAAATTTTTCAAATCAGACATATACTGCGCAAGCACCTTCTAAATTTTTCAAATTGGACTCATAATGCACAAGTACCTTCAAAATTTTCACATCGGACATATAATGCACAAGCACCGTCTAAATTTTTCAAATCGGACCTATACTGCACAAGAACCTTAAAATTGTCAAATCGGCCTATAATCCACAAGAACCTTCAAAATTGTCAAATCGGACCTATAATGCACAAGCACCATCAAAATTTTTCAAATCGGACCTTTACTGCACAAGCACTTTCAAAATTGTCGAATCGGACCTATACTTCACCTATATCATACAATCCCAGGCGACACTTGGTATTCTGCTAGTACACATCGACCTATGTCATACAATCCCGGGCGACGCCGGTTGTTCTGCTAGTGCATATACACCTACTTTATACAATCCTGGGCTATGCTGGGTATTTTGCTAGTACAGGTATCCACCTATGTAATCCATCCCGGGCGACGCTGGGCGTTTGGCTAGTACATATATCAACAAATTTTTTCCAATCCCATGCGTCGCCGAGTGTTCTTCCAATCCCAGGCCATGCTGGGTAATCAGCTAGTATATATGTTGTGCTAGTGCTATGTCATACTATTACGGGCGACGCTGGGTATTTTGCTCCTACATATGCACCAATTCTATCCAATACGCATATTTTTTTTTACTTGGTCGTTTGGCTAAGATCAAAGTGTAGTATCTGTTCCGGCAGATACTGCACTTAAGATAATTTGTACCAGTCAATGGAGGGGAAACCCTCTATACTGGGACAATTATTATTTTTGGTAACCAGAGTGACCCCTTTTAGGGGAGCTGGTTTTTACCTCACATTAAAAACGGCCTTGTGCCTAATTTGCTCAGTGGGGGAGCAAATAAATACCATCTGTTCCGGCAGATACTGCAAGCAAAGACCATATGTGGGGGCGACCCCACATATAAGACCTTGGTCAATGTAGGGGCAACCCTTCATACCAATTGTCACTATCCAGCTCCCTTACTCCCCGGGGAGTTGGTCCCCATTTCCCCTTCACTCCTCACATTAAAAATCGGCCTTGTGCCTAATTTGCTCGGTGGGGAGGCAAATAAACACCATCTGTTCCGGCAGATGCTGCAAGCTATGACTGGCTATGACTAGCTATGACTAGCTATGACTAGCAAAGACCAGATGTGGGGGCAACCCCACATGCCTGACCATTAACCAGCTCCCATTTCCCACCTCTCGGGAGCTGGTCCCCTTTTTCCCTTCCCCCTCCCTTTACTCCTCACATTAAAAATTGGCCTTGTGCCTAATTTGCTCGGTGGGGGAGCAAATAAATACAATCTGTTCCGGCAGATACTGCAAGCAAAGACCATATGTGAGGGAAACCCCACATATAAGACCTTGGTCAATGTAGGGGCAACCCTTCATACCAAATGTCACTATCTAGCTCCTCTATGTTTTTAAATTCAGACTGCCATTACAGCTTGCTGACGTCAAGATCACGTGACATGACTCAGCGGGTTTTAAATACAAGTTGACCCAAAATAAACGACCCCGTGTAAACTTTATGTAGAAGAGTTGGCGCCTGTATTTTTTTGGGCAGTTATAAATCGATTTAAAAATATGTAATGTTTAGCATTAAAATGTCACTTCCCCCCCTGCAGAAATTCGATCAGTTGACGCACTTCTGATGGTTCTTTTGGACCAATTTTTCGATATTTGTTGTCCGACAGGTGGTGCTTTCATATGAGACCAAGTTTGTGAATTTTTGTTCCGTCGGTCAAAAGTTTTTAGCAGGCACACAAACATACATACATACATACATACATACATTTTCGCTTTTATATATATATAGATTTTATATATATCTATTGGTATATATATATATAATTTATATATATATTTATATATATACGATTTATATATATACATATAATATATATGTAGCTTATATTAATTATATATATGCGATTTATATATATACATATATATATATATATTTATTTATATGTATATTTTTGATATATTTATATATTATATATATATTTACATAGCTAGTATATTTAATATATATATATATATATTGTATGGCTACTTACTATTTGGCTCTTTCTCTATTTCACGGTTTTAGTTTAAAATGTAAGAATGAAACAGCGAAGACCCTTTAATGGTGTTCACTCTTTGCGACCAAATTCCTTGTTTTCCAAACTGCTGTTTGCGATACAAATTGGAGACAAATTGCTCTTTTTCTTGTCTTTGGATCTAAGTAGTTGTCGTCAACAGTCTTTTCCCTAAGTATAACTGACTTTACATTAAAGTGTCTGGTATCCTGTCATCAGACATTTTCCGGACCTGACCACCGCAGTTAGCACAGAATAAGGAATGATTCAATTCCAGAAATATTGCACTTTCTGAAAAGGTGCAAACATCTTTTATGAAATACATCGAAGTGGTGAATAAGATGCCCGTATGGAGTCCAAACCTCAGAGCCGTACATGATGATAGAAATAACAACCACTTTTGCTGCAATCAAAGTGTAGTATCTGTTCCGGCAGATACTGCAAGCTATGACTAGCAAAGACCAGATGTGGGGGCAACCCCACATGCCTGACCTTTAACCAGCTCTCATTTCCCACCTCTCGGGAGCTGGTCCCCTTTTCCCTTCCCCCTCCCTTCACTCCTCACATTAAAAATTGGCCTTGTGCCTAATTTGCTCGGTGGGGGAGCAAATAAATACCATCTGTTCCGGCAGATGCTGCACTTAAGATAATTTGTACCAGTCAATGGAGGGAAAACCCTCTATACTGGGACAATTATTATTTTTGGTAACCAGAGTGCCCCCTTTTTGCCTACTTTTAGGGGAGCTGGTTTTTACCTCACATTAAAAACGGCCTTGTGCCTAATTTGCTCAGTGGGGAAGCAAATAAATACCATCTGTTCCGGCAGATACTGCACTTTGTGACCATTGCCCTTGTGGCAATTGGTTGTTGGTCCATGTAGAGGCAACCCTATATGTACCATCCTCTTCTCCCCCCTCACATAAACACCGACCTTGTGTCATATTTTGCTTACGTGGGGAAGCAAATAAATACCTACCCCATTATGCATCAAATAAATACCTACCCCCATATGCATCAAATACCTACCCCATTATGTATAAAATAAATACCTACCCCCATTATGCATCAAATAAATACCTACCCCCATTATGCATCAAATAAATACCTACCCCCATTATGCATCAAATAAATACCTACCCCCATTATGCATCAAATAAATACCTACCCCCATTATGCATCAAATAAATACCTACCCCCATTATGTATCAAATAAATACCTACCCCCATTATGCATCAAATAAATACCTACCCCCATTATGTATCAAATAAATACCTACCCCCATTATGCATCAAATAAATACCTACCCCATTATGTATAAAATAAATACCTACCCCCATTATGCATCAAATACCTACCCCCATTATGCATCAAATAAATACCTACCCCCATTATGCATCAAATAAATACCTACCCCCCCCCATTATGCATCAAATAAATACCTACCCCCATTATGCATCAAATAAATACCTACTCCCATTATGCATCAAATAAATACCTACCCCCATTATGTATCAAATAAATACCTACTCCCATTATGCATCAAATAAATACCTACCCCCATTATGCATCAAATACCTACCCCCATTATGCATCAAATAAATACCTACCCCCATTATGCATCAAATAAATACCTACCCCCATTATGCATCAAATAAATACCTACCCCCATTATGTATCAAATAAATACCTACTCCCATTATGCATCAAATAAATACCTACTCCCATTATGCATCAAATACCTACCCCCATTATGCATCAAATAAATACATACCCCCATTATGCATCAAATAAATACCTACCCCCATTATGCATCAAATAAATACCTACCCCATTATGTATCAAATAAATACCTACCTACCATGACTTCTGTGTCCAGTCGAATACCTCGTTCATTCCACAAACGTTGACGAAGCTTTCCTGTTTACAATTTCATCATCTAGTGTGTGTGCAGTCAGCACCAACCCTATTCAGGGTTTAACCGATTTCCTCTGAAGGAGGAAGTTTCATGGGAGTATGAAATTCACAAACGATCCGCAGTCGTATGTATCTAGTGACTGATTGTAATTAACTTTAGAGCCTAGTAAGAAAACGAATTGACATAGTTTAGTGTGTTATCATCCATCTTCAAGTGTTTTTTTTACATGGAAGTCACCACTTATCAAGGCCGGGAGGCCACTCGGGGATAAGGGTTATTGCGTGTACAGTAATCAATGGGACAATATTATAGCAATCATTAGTAATGGAGATCTGATAAAGTGTCTTACCGAACGACCTCCCAAAAGGAGGATGCATGACAGAGTTTATCATGGTAATGAAAGAGATAATACACTACTCTTTCATCCCAAAGTGGAGAAGGTAATACTGGGAGGATGGTATGATGACGAACGACTATATTATATACTGTCTCTTTCAATAAAGGTTGTCATACTGTAACAGAGCGCATATTAGCACGTATGAAAATATCAGCAGCAACCAAAGGATGGATGGCAAGCAATTGTATAAGCAGCAGGATCAGCGTTTGAACGTGTATGCAAATTGGCAAATGTGCGCGGGCTTGTGTCTGAAGAAAAAGAAGAAAAAAGCACAACGTGCTCAGGGAGAAACAGTATCGACGCCGAAGGAGATGGACGTATAAGGTAAAAACGAGAATTGGCCGGGTGTAGCCGGCATGCGGTCGCAAGGAAGAGGAAAGTCAGGTTAGGTGGACATGTGGCAAGGAAGAGGAAGTCAGGTTAGGTGGACATGTGGCAGCGAGAAGCATTTTAAGCTGGTATCGAGACGGAGAGAAAGAAAAGCAATGATAAAAACTTAAGTTTAAAAGCAGAGAACAGATACGAGTCGGATTTATTTATTTTTGGTTTGTTCCTTTTCGATGGCGCCGGACAGCATGGGAGGGGGCGAAAGAGGTTTGAACTGTAACGGACACGATTCGAGCGTAACAGCCACGTTACAATACTGGAAGTAATATGACGACTGAAAATATACTATAGAACACGTTAAAGAGCAAAGTAAACCTTTGGACGATTCATCTCACTTCCCCCACAAGAAAAATGGTGATTTTGTTGTATACACCATCTATGGATTATTTAATACAAAATAACATTGTCAAAAGGAATTTTATAGGTGGGATAACTCTATTATATTCTCAGGAAATATTGCTCCCACATAAAACTGATAATAAAAAGGAAAGATTACAGTGAGAATATTACTCCTATAAAACGTTACGCTAAGAAGGTAGAATTTTACAATGAGAATTGGAACATTACTCTTAGAACACATTTGGCATGAGTAGTTGTGGCGAAAGTAATGAAAAACGTGACTTACAAAGCGACGGCGCCTGCGTCTATCCTGTTGTGTGACGGAATCAAAGGAAGAAACAAGGCCGATAGCCATTAGTCGCGTGCTCTCGTGTAATGAATGAAGGAGTGACATGAAATTCTTAAAAATAAACTAAAATGACCGAAAAATGGGCTGAAATGACTTAAATAAATAAAAAGTAAATGACTTAGAATGACTTTAATGAACTTAAGGATGAATTGAATGACCTTAAGAATGACTTGAATGCTTAAAAATAACTGGAATCCTTAAAAAACAACTTGAATGATCTGGAGAATGACTTGAATGGCTTTGAGACTTACTGGTTGTAAAGTGGGTGATCATTTTACATTAAATTAATACAGAATAGTGATCCCCACTTTATATCACAAAGTTACAAACATAAGTACAGCATGTAGTAAGAACAGATACTACACTTTGATTTTAGCGAAAGGTATTTATTTGCTCCCCCACCGAGCAAATTAGGCACAAGGCCGATTTTTAAAGTGAGGAGTGAAAGGTAAATGGGGACCTACTCCCCAGGGAGTAGGGGAGCTGGATAGTGACAATTGGTATGAAGGGTTGCCCCTACATTGACCAAGGTCTTATATGTGGGATCGCCCCCACATATGGTCTTTGCTTGCAGTATCTGCCGGAACAGATGGTATTTATTTGCTCCCCCACCGAGCAAATATGGCACAAGGCCGATTTTTAATGTGAGGAGTGAAGGGAGGGGGAAGGGGAAAAGGGGACCAGCTCCCGAGAGGTGGGAAATGGGAGCTGGTTAAAGGTCAGGCATGTGGGGTTGCCCCCACATCTAGTCTTTGCTAGTCATAGCTAGTCATAGCTTGCAGCATCTGCCGGAACAGATGGTATTTATTTGCTCCCCCACCGAGCAAATTAGGCACAAGGCCGATTTTTAATGTGAGGAGTGAAGGGAGGGGGAAGGGAAAAAGGGGACCAGCTCCCGAGAGGTGGAAAATGGGAGCTGGTTAATGGTCAGGCATGTGGGGTTGCCCCCACATCTGGTCTTTGCTAGTCATAGCTAGTCATAGCTTGCAGTATCTGCCGGAACAGATGGTATTTATTTGCTCCCCCACCGAGCAAATTAGGCACAAGGCCGATTTTTAATGTGAGGAGTGAAGGGAGGGGGAAGGAGAAAAAGGAGACCAGCTCCCGAGAGGTGGGAAATGGGAGCTGGTTAAAGGTCAGGCATGTGGGGTTGCCCCCACATCTGGTCTTTGCTAGTCATAGCTTGCAGTATCTGCCGGAACAGATTGTATTTATTTGCTCCCCCACCGAGCAAATTAGGCACAAGGCCGATTTTTAATGTGAGGTAAAAACCAGCTCCCCTAAAAGTAGGCAAAAAGGGGGCACTCTGGTTACCAAAAATAATAATTGTCTCAGTATAGAGGGTTTCCCCTCCATTGACTGGTACAAATTATCTTAAGTGCAGCATCTGCCGGAACAGATGGTATTTATTTGCCCCCCCCACTGAGCAAATTAGGCACAAGGCCGTTTTTAATGTGAGGTAAAAACCAGCTCCCCTAAAAGTAGGCAAAAAGGGGGCACTCTGGTTACCAAAAATAATAATTGTCCCAGTATAGAGGGTTTCCCCTCCATTGACTGGTACAAATAATCTTAAGTGCAGCATCTGCCGGAACAGATGGTATTTATTTGCTCCCCCACCGAGCAAATTAGGCACAAGGCCAATTTTTAATGTGAGGAGTGAAGGGAGGGGGAAGGGAAAGGGGGGATCAGCTCCCGAGAGGTGGGAAATGGGAGCTGATTAAAGGTCAGGCATGTGGGGTTGCCCCCACATCTGGTCTTTGCTAGTCATAGCTAGTCCTAGCTAGTCATAGCTTGCAGTATCTGCCGGAACAGATGGTATTTATTTGCTCCCCCACCGAGCAAATTAGGCACAAGGCCGATTTTTAATGTGAGGAGTGAAGGGAGGGGGAAGGGAAAAAGGGGACCAGCTCCCGAGAGGTGGGAAATGGGAGCTGGTTAAAGGTCAGGCATGTGGGGTTGCCCCCACATCTGGTCTTTGCTAGTCATAACTTGCAGCATCTGCCGGAACAGATACTACACTTGGATCTTGGCCAAAAGGCCAAGAAAAGCTTAAAAAGCTAAGAACAGCATATATTAACAACAGACCTTTGATCTTAACCAAAAAGGCCAAGCACAAAAGTGTTACGGACAGACCGAAAGACGGAGTGACTTGCACGCGACTAAAAAGAAAAGAAAAACCTTCGACTATAGACAGCTTCTTAATATACATATGGCATTGATTTGCATATGAGAACAGTGACGGTTGTGGAAAGGATGAATGGGAAAGCACAAAGGAGTCTTATTTTGTCAGCTGTTATATATATATATATATATATATATATATATATATATATATATATATATAGATAGATAGATAGATAGATAGAGAGAGAGAGAGAGAGAGAGAGAGAGAGAGAGAGAGAGAGAGAACCGACGGTGACGATTACAGTTGAAGTCAGGAGTTGGCAAGTTCGGACGAATATCTATTATCATTTTTTAAATCTTATTTTAATTCATTAGTGTTTTTCTTTTCAACACGATTAACCCCCAGCAACCACTTTCCAGTTTTTATTTGGAAGAAAATTAAAAGGACAAGATGGTTTTGATTTTTAGAAGAACCAGTTTTAATTATAAGTAATTATAATAAAAATAAACTTAAACTTGAAACTTTTCGATATTGGGATCTGACATGATCAATCGATTGATCAGATCAGGCCTCTCCGACCTCCCGTCTAGGCGCGGACTGCTCAGCCATCATGATCCCGACCTAACGCAGCAATAGTAAAAACCCACAACGAACAGGTGACCCTGCTTTTCATTCTCTAGCGATGGATAATACGCCATTAAAGCTACGTCAGATAAAGAACCTTACAAGTTTCAGATCTTCGCTCCTACGATTGAGGTGCATATGTCTTTTCGGGAAATTGTTGACTCAGTTAATCTTGTTGGTTCCATTGTTAAGCGGAAAGTGACGAAGGTGTCTCATTTGGGAAATCGTGGACGACCGAAATGTCGCAAAACAACGGCCGTTTTTGGATAGTGGTTGTCAAAGTTCACAAACAAGACACAATTGTAAAATCGTATTTCGAAAAACTAACCAAAAGGGAAGAAGGGGAGAGAAGAGATAGACAGGGATATATAGAAAACAGAAACATGGAGATAAACAAAAACATGGAGATATAGATAAATAGGTGGGTAGAGAAAAAGAGAGAGCTAGTGTGAGAAAAAGTGAATAAGAATCAAAGTGATAGATAGGTATATATAGAGAGAAAAGGAGAAGGAGAGATAGATAAATCGATAGATGGAGAGACATAGTGAGAGGGGAGAAAGAGAATGCGTGAGTAAAAGATATATATGTAGAGATAGAGAGAGAGAGAAAGAGAGAAAGAAAGAAAGAGAGAGAGATAGAGGGGCAGAAATCGTTGAAAAGAGGAAGAGAGGGGGAAATAGTGTGCGATATATATATATATATATATATATATATATGAGAGGATGCGAGAAATGGTTAAATAAATGGATAGAAAAAAGGGAGGAAATAAGTAAATATAGAAGGATACATAAATACATAGGTATAGATAGATAAATAGATTGATAGAGAGGGAAATAGAGATGAGTAAAAGAGAGAAAGGAGGAGAGATATAGAGGTATATCTATAGAGAGCGAGGAGGTAGGTAGACAGATTTATAAAAATTTTGGCCATCGAAAGAATTGCGTCTAAAACAAGACAGATCGCGATATAAACACCAAACTGAAATTATTATTATTTTTTATTTATAAAAAACTCGGAAAATCCACATTTATTTGGAAAAATTAAACATATTTCAGCAAATTCTTCTCAACTTAGATTATCTACACTCGCAGTTTTTCCAGCAGAAATTTCAATCTATTTTCAAAGAACTGAATATTCTTACTCCAAGTCTACGAAGGTACAGATTTTACCAATTTTTTTTTTAACCATATTTGGCTTGATATGGGTATCTAAAACTGTCCCTAATCATCGGGTTTGAAACCGACGGTACCAATGACTTGTCTGATCTAAAACTTTCTGTAAGCAATATATATGTATAGCAGCAGCCGATTGGTTTCATATACTTTTGCTCTATCTTGAATATTGAGCTTTCTTCTGAATAAAGTTTTCTTATAAATATTAGTATTAATATTTTTATATCCACTTCGAGTTTTCAAATTTTACAAAATTTTCTAATCGTAAAAACACACAGAGATACATATATATCTTTCTCTCTGTCTACAAACACACACACATATAATATATATATATATATATATGATTTTTAGAATGTGCGAGATTGTATATAAGAAATTCCACAGCCAAACAACGTCGCAGCTCACAAGAGCCATGACAGTCAACGAACCGGAAGTCCAAGACTCGAGTTTCGCCCTCATTTTAGGCTCATCAGTTAGACACACCCGATCCCAGGATTCGAAACCCGAGCCTCTTGCATGCGAGGCAAGCACTCTACCAACTGAGCAAACGCCCCGCACACAAGAATTTCTATTAACCAACACAGATCAAGCAAACCGCATCGAAATCCGACCG
The DNA here is from genome assembly GCF_053919585.1 of Euprymna scolopes. Taxonomy (NCBI): domain Eukaryota; kingdom Metazoa; phylum Mollusca; class Cephalopoda; order Sepiida; family Sepiolidae; genus Euprymna; species Euprymna scolopes. The sequence goes on along the minus strand of NC_136509.1, from coordinate 9,201,000 downwards.
TGAAATGAACCTACTTCGTCTCGACAAGGGACGCGGCCATCCAACCAGTCATATAACCCAAGCCGACGTCTCACAAGAGAGAGAGAGAAAGATTATTTAAAAATTATGTGCTTATGAATCTGAATAAAGTTTTATCATGGTTGCATAATTTATTATCAATCGATCTTCATATGCATGTATCGATTTTTGCATTTTATCTGTTTCTTTTCTCAGTATCTTCAAATCAATCTTTATCGATCTATCTTCATTTACCATTTTCTGTGTATAATATAAAAAAAAAATGTAAGATATAACGTGCATAATTTTTTTCAGTATTTATTTCAATCCGTGATTAGAGCTTAACTCATTGACATGTGACTTGCTTATAACCATGGAGACCCAGAGAATGTTTCCTCGAATTCTTGAAGTGATTTATTGATACCTCTTTATGTTCGTACCTGTTATCGAAAATTTGAAAGTATGGTGTTAGCTGTCATTTGTGCTACAGGCAATGCAGATCTGCAGCTGGCATAAAAAGCCACTACGACATTACGTACGAAAAATGTATGCTAGTAAAAAATATAATGATTTGGTACTGTGTACAAAAAGCTAATAATTATCCCTCATCTTTTTAGCAGAAATATAACGGTAATAACTTCAGACGTTTATTGGTATATATATATATATATATATATATATATATATATATATATATATATATATATATATATATATATATATATAAAGTTCGGACAAATTTTAAATACCTAAATTGATTATAAAAAGAAAAATGTTGCTTGCATTATGAATAAGAAACAAATGAATGAGATTATTAAATGTTTTCTGGTGTAATAGTGCTTCGGGACGTCAGGATTATTGAAAGGGGTCCACGAAGGCAAAAAAGGTTGGGAACCATTTGTCTGGATTGTAGCGCGTATATCACGTGAGTCAGGGAGCATTTTTAGCCGTGGAAGTTCACTGGATGTAGTTAGTAACATTGTGGTAGTTTGTATGCTGTCACGGTGTACCTATTTACAATGCCTCCCCACGGGGACAGAGTTAGACGCCAGGGTCGTTTTTTATAACGTGGAGAAAAAGGTATAAAAATAAAAAATTGTCTCAGTCGTGAAGGACTGCTCCTCGACCGAAAGAGTACAATAAATGGAAGTGCAGCATCTGAAGAACAGATACTACACTTTGATCTTAGCTGTCACGGTGTAAATTGCTTCAAATCAACTACACAAATAAAAAAAACAATCTCATTTTTTAAGCTTAACTTTCACGAGACATAAAGCCTGAAATCAACCAAAACATTTATGGTTCGAAAACTGAACATATAGTTGATCACAGTGCAGTAATCAGAAATGATCCAAACACCTCAGCGATTAGAGAACGTCAGTTTAACCTCCAACCGGAAACTTTAAGCAGACTTAAAACATAAATAACTAGTAATAAGTTTAGAAAGAAACACCGTAAAGTCATGAAAGTAAACCGTACGCCGAACGATACTAGATAAACCTTACATCTCTCAGTAAACACAAAGAGTTTCAATCCCAGTTGAATGAGGTTTGTCACCTTCAAATTATATTCATGTAATATTGCATTACTAGTACTCATGGGATTGCGAACTTCTTATTGGTTAGATCAGTGGGCATATAATCTCCCCTGTGATGTTCAATAATGATTTCACTCTACATTAAACTGGACCTTGTGGCACACCAGGTCCCTTGGTAATGGACAGGTAACTAAGGTTTATCACCTTCACGACCTCATCAGAAACATTCGGATTTGTCGAATTGTTCATAATATTGCAAATTTAACCCTTACCGTAAGTGAATACATGCATACAGATATAGACACGTGAATGCCTAGTGAAGAGAATTTGAATGCCTATTGTAGAGAACTTGAATACCTACCGAAGAGAATTGAATGCTTATTAGAGAGCACTTGAATAGCTATTGGAGAGAATGAATGCTTATTGGAGAGAAATTGGATGTCTACTGGACAATATTCCCGAATATCTAAGGTCTCAGTGTACAGGGATTTGTCAGGGCAACGTGGCATGATAGAAACTTACTCTCTACAAGTAAACCATGAAAACTGATGTGAGCTTTAAAGGAAACTCTAAAAATACTATCGGTAAATGTAAACCAACCATTTGCCCATGAGATGGAATCTGAAAATAATAAAGGATATATGTTGGTTAAATTTAATTAAATGATAATGAAATTTGAGTAATTGATAATACTATTTGCAGCTTGAAATAAAATTATAAAACAATTGCTGCGAATTTACATCAATCGAATAATGTAAACTTATACGATATCGTAAACATAAACGTGTGCTAAAAAAACTGTTTGGGTTTAAACCTGGAATTTAAATTAGGAATTTTGGTAAGAATTACGTAAACACTAATATTGAAGATTTGATTAATGGAAAAATGATATTAGGTGTTTGAAATTGAACTATTAAAAAGTTGCTGTGAACCGGACAGTTAAGTCCGAAATTATTGCAAGTTTACAAAATAAAGCATGGTCAAAAGCAAGAAAAGTAATGCTTACTGATACAGATGTTTAGTGAATATCTAAACAAAGTGTATTTTATTATATATTATATATATGTTGTGGAATAAATGATTACCTGCCATGTTAATAAGTGAATACTGTTCATGAAATGTGAAACTTTTGATAAATTGGGGTTTCAATGCGCTGATGAGCTTGCACAGTTGTGCAAAATTATAATTAATAAACTATTATAAACTTATATGCCAACACTATTATTCATAAGGAAGTGAAGATGCAGAAGATTTGCGCGAATGCACCAGTTCACAACTTCATACTTGTCATACATTATTTGACCAAGATGGCATCAAGCTATTTCTTCGCCCTCCCTATAGATCAGACCTTGCTTCCTGTGACCTTTGGTTATTCCCTAAGCTCAAGAAAAACCTTAGAGGCTATCGTTGTGAGACAATTGAGGATATGAAAGAGACTGTGACGAGGGTCATTAACACGCTCACACAAGAGGACTTCCATGGGGCCTTCCAGAAGTTGTTGGAACGTTACACGTGTATTGCAGCTGGAGGAGATTACTTAGACGGGTACTAGAGTTTCGTGTGTGTGTGTATTATCAATAAAAGTGTCCGAAAACAGTCTGGAAACTTATTGAAGGCATCTTGTGAAAGTTCACAGATCTCGCTAGTTTTCCTTCTTTTCCTTTTCTTCTTCTTTCTCATCTCCGTTTTTCATCTTCTGAATATTACTATACCATCACTACCATCACCACGTCCAATATGATTCAATAAAATTATGAATTTGTGAACGACTCTTTACATTCAAGCAACTGATATTCGTAACTGCTTCTAAGTGGTCTCGCAAGCCATCATTTTTGAATGCGACAGAATGATTGAAAATGATGAACGAAAAGTGAAATTCAATTTGACACGAAATGTGATCAGAAAATGAAATGATTTTGTTTCAATAAAAAAACCCCCCACAAATTTTAAATCTACATTTCAAATTGAGTGTATACGTTTTTGCTATGATTACCAAGTAATGCAATCACTCAAATATTTCTTGCTTTAAGGTTTCATTATTAACTTGGCTTTTTAATTTTTTTCTGTGTACCATGTTTTATTTTTATCATGTTCATACTACTGTACTATTTTTTAAAAAAGAATTAGCCTCAAACTTGAAGACAACTATGTATATGAAATAATTGAAAAAAGCCAAATTTCAAGCGAAATTAAAAAAAATGCTAAATTAAAAAAATGCTAAATTAAAAAATATGCTAAATTAAAAAAATGCTAACTTAAAAAAAAACTAAATTAAAAAAATGCTAAATTAAAAAAAAATGCTAAATTAAAAAAAATGCTAAATTAAAAAAAATGCTAAATTAAAAAAAAATGCTAAATTAAAAAAATGCTAAATTAAAAAAAAATGCTAAATTAAAAAAAATGCTAAATTAAAAAAAATGCTAAATTGCAAAAATAGACTAAATTAGACAGATTTGGCCTAAAACATCGAATGGTTCTGAAATGGGTAATCAATTTGCTAGAACGTTGCATTAGAAACTGCGCAACCGTTACAAATATTTAAATATTGATTTTGGTTTCCTTTTTATTTATATATTAATCTTGTAAATAAGTGTCCATTCGATAATAATTCTCCGAAAAAACTGAACAAGACGAAAATAATAATATATATATATATATATATATATATATATATATATATATATATATATATATATATATATATATATTATATATTTATATATACTAGCAGGAAGACCTGACATTGCCTGGGATTAAATGAGTATCAACAAATGTTTCACCCTCTCATACTTTTATTGTCTTCAAAATCGGCAAAATCGATTTTTTTTAATTGAATCGATTGATTTCTTGTTCTAGTTAGGGACGTCCTCCCACAGTGTACCGGAAGTAAGCTGCGCATGCCTCCCCGCATTAACTTAGTCAACAATTCCTTGCAGTCTAGAGAAATGTGTAAACAATAACTTTACTTAAAGTTTAAAATGCAGATGTAAACTATTATGGTTCGATTGTGCTCTAAACATAAACATTCATTTCGAATTAATTTTATTTTAGTTTTCATTAATTGATTTAATTTTTTTTAGTTATTTTGATTTAAATCGTCTATAAGGGAGGAAAAGATAAATAAGGGAGTGATTAAATTTTTACGAAAATTAAACCCCCCCCCCAAAAACAAATAAAAACAAAACTAAAATTAATCACACATAAAAAGGCAACAAAAAACCTCTTTAACAACAAAATTGCTCCTGACAACGATCTGTAATTATGCCGTGCATGTATATATATATATATATATATATATATATATATATATATATATATATATATATATATATATATATATATATATGCGGGAGTTGAAAACTCTCAGCCTTACTCGATTGTCGCCCTTTAACTCAGGAGAGCGACCTAGCTACGTCACTTCCTGTTTCTCATATTTCACCCTCTTTTCCGCTGAACGCTCGACCAGTCAAGATGTGACAAACACCGCTCCGGTGGAGCCATGAGCCACCACCGCGTTCCTGACTAACCAGTCAACCGCAAGTAACGTTACTCATCTTTCAATGAACTCTTATTCTTTCTATCACTCTTTCCTGTATATTTATGCAAATAAATTGCATTTGTTTCGTTGATGTATAACGGTATATTTTCGTCTTCATTATGCGACCTTTTGTCTTTTCAATTCCTCTACCATTAAATACATCCACCATTATATACATGGAGACGGGATCGTCTATCACACTGCAAACCGTCCTGTCTCCAACATATATATACACACACACACACACACATATATATATACGCATATATATACGCATATATATACACGCATATATACGCATATATATACACGCATATATATACACGCATATATACACACACATATATATACACGCATATATACACACACATATATATACACGCATATATACACACACATATATATACACATATATACACGCATATATATACATATATATACACGCATATATATACATATATATACACGCATATATATACATATATATACACACATATATATACACGCATATATATACATACATATACACATATATATACACGCATATATATACATATATATACACATATATATATATGCACATATATATACACATATATACACACATATATATGCACATATATATACACACACACATATATATATATACACTCATATATATACATACGTACATACATACATACATATATATATATACATATATTCTCACATACACGATAAAAGGGGTTGTAAGACAATTTATAACGTAGGAGTATCAACGTAAACTTAATGATAAAACAAATATCGTTTACCTTTGTCACACGTTGCCAAAAGGGGGTTTAAGGGAATTTACGGGAACGCAAAAGCCAAAGTATTTTTCTCTTTATCGCACATGTGACACAGCATAAAACATAAAACAAGGACGAACACAATAAAAATGCGATGAAATAACGAGATAACCGACACACACACACACACACATATATATATATATATATATATATATATAGTTTTTCGATACTTTTTGTGACCAAGAGCGGAGGTCCGCTTAAAACAGAACAAAAATATAAAAAAATAACAATAAAAATATTAAATAAACACATAACATCCTTAAAAAAAACCCATAACCTTTAAATTACACACACACACACACACACACACACACACACACACACACACACACACACACACACACTATATATATATATATATATATATATATATAGTGCAAAATTTTGTTGAAAATTCAAAGACTCACGTTTTCTTTTTTATAACCTTCGTTTATTTTCTGGATATTTTCCATTACAGCCGTTTCATTAATGAGTTGGCAATTTTACGATTTATGTTTCCGTAAAAATATCCTATCCCCACCAACTTCTTCAGATGTTTATCCATTAGATTTTTCCAACAAATGGTATATTTTTAACATGCTGGACATCGTATTCTAAATAGAAGTACCACCCATCCACACTACACCGCTACTTACGCCTTAAAACATATACTACATACATTTAAGACTATGATAAAGACCCTATACACCTTTCTACATTACACTTTATATAATACGCTCCTCCTTTATTTAGAATTCGATAAAACTCCTCCCAGCATCATCTATAATTTTAATTCATCTATTTTGTTCCTAATGAATCCCACGCGAGACGCCGCATCCCCACTATGTTACCTTGCATTTTCTCTACTCTACTAATGAGAAGCATTAGACTTCGAAATGCCTTGACATAAAGACTCCCTTCTATCCCCCAACTAATTGTTTGTATTGCCTTATTGAATAAATGAACCAAACTATATTTACCATTCCTATTGCTCTAATATATCTATATAGCATAATCACGTTGAAACACCGGTCCCCATATCCCTTCCTCTCTCATATATATATATATATATATATATATATATATATATATATATATATATATATATATATATATATATATATATATATATATAACTCCTTACAACTTAATAAGCAAATTTTTGGTTTAGTGAAAAACATTTATGTGTTTTGTTTTAGTTATAAAAGAAAACTTATTAATCGATTTTTGCGAATTGTTTAAAATCTTTAGATGATTATGAAATGACTAAATCTTTCCCTAAAGCTAAACAAATTAAACTATTTAGTTTCCCGCGAAGAAAAAATATTTCATGAATATTTTTGTGCAAAGAAGATAATTAAATGAAATTAAAAAATAAACATACGGCGAGCGTTTGTTTTTCAATATTTTATTTTTTATTGAAATATTATCATTTGTCTATTTTATCGTTTTTTCTTGTTTCTCTCAAATATTTTTTTGTCGACTTTTATTTTTAGTGCTTATTTATTTATTTGTCTCTATATATTTCATTGTTTCTATACACTCCACTCTAAAACATTTTTGTCAATATTCTGGTTTATTTTTCTTTTCCCAATTAAAAAAAAATATTTATCTACTTCACGGTTTCTTTTTCCTTTTTCTCCTAATAATTTCCTTTTTTTTTCTTTTCTCCAACTTCAAATGCTGCATTCGAAATTTGATTAGCAAACGCCAGATTGGAAACTGGAGGAATGAATTCCAACCATTCCTTTGCCGACTGGCATCCATAAATTCCACCCATAGACAATTCGTATGTGTAAATCGGTGTTACCATTTTTTTGCGCAGTACAGCAGTTCCAAAAAAGAAAGCGCCTTGATTTGACAAACAAATGTGCTTCTTGGCATTGCAACGGACAGAATTCGCGTTTTTTATTTATAACTAAGTAAAACACCAAAACAAAACAAAAAAACAAAAGCAAAACATTATCGCGTATAAAAATGGCGACCGGGTCTTTGTCAGCTGAGTATAAATCTTCGCTGGCGATTATTTTTAGTTCATTCATTCAATATCGAATCGCCTTGCTTTTATATCGCAGGATCTTCTTTAGTAGAGTTGCTGCAGTTGATAGCTTCGACAATGGCCGATCCGCTCGACGATTATTTTACTAAAGACGGTACAGTTAATGGAAAAAAACCTGCTAAGGTATTGGAACAAAAGAGGACATACGCGACACAACATTTCTCAACGCAGAAAATGGAATTTGTGAACGGAGTTCGAATTCTAACTGATTTTCAATAACCACTGACGTAAAATGTTCACGGCTATATAACATGATTAATACATACATATATATATATATATTATATATATGTATGCATATCTATATCCACATACATATACATATATATGCATCTATATATCAATATATATATACATATATATATACATATATATGCATATATATACACATATATATACATATATATGCATATATATACATATATATATGCATATATACACATATACACACATATATATATACATAATACATATACATATATAATACATATATAAATATGTTACGCCGAAAGTTTCACATTACATGATTAATATATATATATATATATATATATATTATATATATATGTATGCGTATCTATATCCACATACATATACATATATATGCATCTATATATCAATATATATATACATATATATATACACATATATGCATATATATACACATATATATATACATATATATACATATATATGCATATATATACATATATATGCATATATATACACATATACATATATATATATAATACATATATATACATATATAATACATATATAAATATGTTACGCCGAAAGTTTCACATTCTTGTGAGCAAAGAAATTATTAAAATCTTGCATATAAAAATCATGCGAAATCTGTAATTTAAAAAAAGTAGGAATATTTTTTGCAATTATAATTATTTTTGTGTGTGAAAATATTAAATAAGCAATGCTTAATTCAATGGTAATATCAGTAGTTCGAGAAATTAATTTTTCTTCTAGATATATAGAATTCACTAATACGGAGTTAGGGGCTTTTTTTCATCATGTTCCTATAAAAATTATTTTATTTTATTTTTATTGTTACAAATTACGATGCTTTATTTATATAAAAAAGCAAAAATAAATTTTTGCGTTTTTTATTTACTACTGAAAACCATAACTTTAGTAAAGGTATTTTTTGTTTAAACAAAATAATACATTTCAACTAAGATTTAAATAAAAATAATTAGTTTATTATATTCCGAAATCATTATTTGATAAATACTGAAAATCTCATGAAAATTGGATAATTTCCTGATTTTTGGTGAATTTTTAAGTAAAGGGAGGGGTCAGAATGTTTATACATTTTGAGCATCGGCATTCATTTTGCTCGTACTTTGTCACCGATATTACCTAGCATAGGTAGACGTAGGTAAACAGGACATCTATTCACTATAATTTCTGTAGGTTTATAAAAATTGGAAACTTTCTTATTAATAATATTTTCAACAATATCTAAGTAGTAACCATTGTTACAAAGGGTCTTAGTAATAAATTTAAGCTCATCATTCAGATTAACTTTAGAACAAATCATCAAGGCCCTATGTGCTAAAGTTCTGAGTAATACGTATGGTTCTGCGATTTGCGACCACCTTATAAAGAACCATGCATGTGCCACGAATTTCAGTGCTGACATGTTTACGATCTTGAGTAAGTCGCACTCGTCCTTTCATTTAAAAAATTCTAGAGACTATTTTTATTAAGTCTTTGAGACCGTCTATTTGCAAGAAAAAAAGAAAATCTTTTAGGACTTAATTTAGTTTCTATGTAATTTTTCGCGTTTTTTTCTCTCGCGCCATATTCATGACGTTTTTTTTTATCGTATTTTCCTCGATTTAGCTCTCTATTTTTTATTACATTTTCACTCAAAACAAGGCACATTGCCACTTTGATGTAGGGGGCTACTTGCCACTTTGATGTAGGGGGCTACTATCAGGGACATATGCTACAAGGGTAATATGTGGAGAATTGGGCAGCAAGATATTGGTTCATGTTACACTTGAACTTCTGCATGTCACTACAGTTTGGGAAGCAGGAACCCGGAAGGGAATTTCGAAGTGTAGCTTCTGAAGAAGAAACTACTTGAGTAAAAGGCTCTTTTACATCTAGGGATCTCAACTGTGAAGGGGTGGGATTTTGCTGCTTGTCCGGTTTGTCGGGGTAATAACGTTGAGGGAGTACATGTGCTTGCAGTTCGTCGGAACATTCATCGTTAAAGTACTTGTAGAACAAGAAGAGGGATGCTAGATTTCATCGATGGGACTGAGGCTGAAACTTAGATGACAGTTCAGGACCTATTAGGTTGGCGACTCTCTTTTGAACTTTGTCTAGGAGTGAGAGACTAGTAGCAGATGCACCAGCTCAAATATGGCAACAATACTCCATACATGGACGAATGGTGGCTTTATAGAGGTACAGGATACTTTCAGGTGTCAGTAGTTTTCTAGCAAGATAGAGAGAGCCTACCTTCTTTGCAGCGGCCCTGGCAATGCTTTCAATGTAATTGTTCCAACTCATGTTTCCTGTGAACATTAGGCCAAGCAGTTTGAAAGATGTACTCTCAGTTAAAGAGTCTTTGGCCATTGCTATTGGTGGTAGAGAAGGTTTCTTGTAGTTATTGAAGGAAATAAGTTTAGTCTTGGCAGCATTGAATGTGACCATCCATTTTTGTCCCCATTCCACGACAGATTGGAGGTCGTCTTCTAGTGTTTCTGCCATTTCTTTAGATATGTGTTCATTTGTTTTCCTGTCGTGTCTGTTATAGAGCGTGGTGTCATCAGTATATATATACTCATCTCACAGACAATTTTGTCAGGAAGATCATTTATGAATATTAGGAATAATAGAGGTCCAAGGATTGACCCCTGAGGCACTCCCGCATTTATATCATATTGTTTAGATGTACGACCGTCGAGGAAAACCTGGATTTTTCTCTTACCTAAGAAGGATTTAATTATGTTAAGTATTCGTCCAGTGATACCGCATGATCCGATTTTCCTGAGAAGACCTTCATGCCATACCCTGTCAAAAGCCTTAGATATATCTAGAGCTACCGCTCTACCCTCCTCTGCTTTGTCAAGTGAATGGTATATACGCTCAGAGATTACGGTTAGGATGTCTGTCGTTGAACGGGCGTGCCTAAATCCATATTGTTGGTCAGTCAGAAGTTTAGCATCTGTAATGTGATGGACAAGAGCTTGGTTAATTATGGACTTTTATGGACTTTTTGACTAGAGCTTGGTTAATTATGGACTTTTTGGCGAAAAATGGGAGGAGGCTAATGGGGCGGTAATTTATTGGGTCAGTTCTTTCGCCAGAATTCTTGAAAACTTGTACCACAGGAAAGCAAGATTCATTAAGGCATCTGTTGTAAAATTTGGAGAGTACAGGAGCTACTTCGGCTGAGCACTTTTTTAACAGCACAGCCGGGATAAGAATAGGTCAACATCATTTTGAAGCGTCAAGAGTTTTATGATAGCATACACCCGAGAAGGGTGATTTTCAGATCGTCTAGTGTGGCGTCTGTCCGCAAAGGAAAGTCAGATAGGGGGTGGTTAGCAGGGTCTAGTGTGGAATTGGAGGCAAACCGACTGGCAAGCATGTTAGCTTTCTCGGTTGCTGAGCAAACAACCTCATGATTGTTGGATAGTGGGGGAATTGTTGATTGCCTATTATTTTCTACACTGTTGCAGATTTTCCAGAAGTCACGGATTCCTAATTTCTGTACTCCGATACGTTTTTGGTGGTTTCAGTAAATTCTATCTTAGCTGTCGCTATTTCTTTCTTACAGTTATTTCTGGCTTCTATGTACTTCTGTCTGTTTGAACTGGACTTATGTAGATATTCCCAGGTCATCCGTCTAGGAGAAGGAAAAAGCTCTGTTGAGCGAGGAACGAAACCTTGTTAGCAAACCTTTATTTTCATTTTTTATTTTTTAAATCCTCATGTTGATTGGTCTGTATATTTAACCACACACACACACACACACACACACACACACACACACACACACACACACACAGACACACACACACACATACACATATATATATATACAGTGATGATCATATTTATTGGCATGGTAAAATAAAAGTTAAATTTTGTCTAATAAATTCTAAAAAAGGGATTAAATTAAAGAAAATAACAAAGTATATTATGTATTTTTAACCACATACTACAAAATTCAAGTAATTACCTCCCCAACGAGCCTTCATTTTTAAAATTCTGACCCATAGTCGCTGACATTCGGAACTAATAAATTGCCCCCAAAAGTGGAATATAAATATATATACATATTGTATATATATATTATATTATATACATACTATATATATAATATATTACATATATTATATTATATAAATATTATATTATATATACTACATATTGTATTATATATATTATATTATTAAATATATATATTATATTGTATATATAATATATATATATTGTATTACATTTATTATATATATATGTAATATATATACATGTATTATATTGTATATATATAATATATATATTATATTGTATATATAATATTATATATATATATTGTCATCCACATACAGTACTGTTTCGTAGTATCAAAACTCATCAGTGCGGCTAGACAAACACCTTTCCCCAGCCGTGGATTGAACCTACAACCGTCGCATTGAGAGTCGGCAGCTCTCACCATTAAGCTACGAATCAGTGCCGTAAATATTTCTCCTAGAATGTGTATTAAATCAACACCCTCCCGTCGCAAAATGCTCGAACCATCAGCTTGTTAAAAACTAATTAATAGTGGGCTTCGCTTAATCGCTTTAAATACGCGACTTGTGAAAATATATCACCCCAAAGAGAGGGGCTTTAATTGTCATCCACTGTGATCTTGCTAGGCCATGTATAAATATATATATATATATATATATATATATATATATATATATATATATATATATATATTAATGGCCTTGCAAGACCACAGGGGAGACAACAGCAGCAGTAAAACTAAAGCTGGCCTGCTATGACGCTATATATACAAATGTACGCAAATTTTGCCATATTTTATTGGTTTGAATATATAGTTTTTTTTACCAATTGCAATAAAATTTATCCATAGAATCTTCAAAAAGTCTGCAAATTTTCATGAAGTCTTGTCCAATAAACAAAAAATATGAGCATATATATATATATATATATATATATATATATATATATATATATATATATATATATATACAAGTATATATGTATATATATATATACATATACACATATATATACATGTATATATATACATATACATATATATACATGTATATATATACATATACATATATATACATGTATATATATATACATATATACATATACATATACATATATATACATGTATATATATACATATATACATATACACATATATATATATAAATGTATATATATACATATATACATATACACATATATATATACATGTATATATATACATATATACATATACACATATATATATACGTGTATATATATACATATATACATATACATATATATACATGTATATATATAAATATATACATATACATATATATACATGTATATATATACATATATACATATACATATATATACATGTATATATATACATATATACATATACATATATATACATGTATATATATACATACATATATATACATATATATACATGTATATATATACATACATACATATACATATATACGTATATACATGTATATATATACATAAATATACATGTATATATATACATATATACATATACATATATACATATATATATATATATATATATATACATATATACATATACATATATATACATATATACATATATATTATATATATACATATATATATACATATATACATATACATATATACATATACATATATATATACATGTATATATATATACATATATACATATACATATATATACATATATACATATACATATATATACATGTATATATATACATATACATATACATATATATACATGTATATATATATACATTTACATATATATACATGTATATATACATATATACATATACATACATATATACATATATATATACATGTATATATATACATATATACATGTATAAATACATGTATATATACATATATACATATACATATACATATATACATATACATATACATATATACATGTATATATTCATGTATATATATACTTGTATATATACATGTATATTTATGCATATATACATGTATATATACATGTATATATACATGTATATATACATATATACATGTATATATACATGTATATATACATGTATATATACATACATACATGTCTATATATACATATATACATGTATATATACATATATACATGTCTATATATACATATATACATGTATATATACATGTATACATGTATATGTATAAATGTATATATGTATATATATATACATGTATATGTATACATGTATATATACATATATACATGTATATATATACATATATATACATGTATATATATGCATATACCCATGTCTATATATGCATATATACATGTATATATATGCATATATACATGTATATATATGCATATATATATGCATATATACATGTATATATACATATATAAATGTATATATGCATATATATATATGCATATATACAGGTATATATACATATATACATGTATATATGCATATATACATGTCTATATATGCATATATACATGTATATATGCATATATACATGTATATATATGCATATATGTATATACATATATACATGTATATACGCATATATACATGTATATATGCATATATACATGTATATATGCATATATACATGTATATATGCATATATACATGTATATATGCATATATGCATGTATATATACATATATGCATGTATATATACATATATGCATGTATATATATACATATGTACGTGTATATATACATATATACATGTATATATACATATATGCATGTATATATATACATATATACATGTATATATATACATATATACATGTATATATATACATATATACATGTATATATATACATATATACATGTATATATATACATATATACATGTATATATATACATATATACATGTATATATACATGCATATATACGTATATACATGCATATATATACATATATAAATGCATATATATACATATATACATGTATATATATACAAATATACATGTATATATATACATATATACATGTATATATACATATATACATGTATATATACATATATACATGTACATATATATACATATATACATGTATATATACATATATACATGTACATATATATACATATATGCATGTATATATACATATATACATAAACATATATACATGTATATATATACATATATACATGTATATATACATGTATATATACATATATACATGTATATATATACATATATACCTGTATATATATACATATATACATGTATATATACATATATACATGTATATATACATATATACATGTATATATACATATATACATGTATATATACATATATACATGTATATATACATATATACATGTATATATACATATATACATGTATATATATACATATATACATGTATATATATACATATATACATGTACATATATACATATATACATGTACATATACATATATACATGTATATATACATATATACATGTATATATATACATATATACATGTATATATACATATATACATGTATATATATACATATATACATGTATATATATACATATATACATGTATATATATACATATATACATGTATATATATATACATATATACATGTATATATATATACATATATACATGTATATATATATACATATATACATGTATATATATACATATATACATGTATATATACATATATACATGTATATATATACATATATACATGTATATATATACATATATACATGTATATATATACATATATAAATATATATATATACATATATAAATATATATATATTCATATATACATGTATATATATACATATATACATGTATATATATACATATATACATGTATATACATACATATATACATGTATATATATACATATATACATGTATATATACATACATATATACATGTATATATAAATACATATATACATGTATATATAAATACATATATACATGTATATATATACATATATACATGTATATATATACATATATACATGTATATATATACATATATACATGTATATATATACATATATACATGTATATATACATACATATATACATGTATATATACATACATATATACATGTATATATACATACATATATACATGTATATATATACATATATACATGTATAAATACATACATATATACATGTATAAATACATACATATATACATGTATATATATATACATATATACATGTATAAATACATACATATATACATGTATATATATACATATATACATGTATAAATACATACATATATACATGTATATAAACATACATATATACATGTATATATACATACATATATACATGTATATATATATACATATATACATGTATAAATACATACATATATACATGTATATAAACATACATATATACATGTATAAATACATACATATATACATGTATATAAACATACATATATACATGTATAAATACATACATATATACATGTATATAAACATACATATATACATGTATATATACATACATATATACATGTATATATACATATATACATGTATATATATACATATATACATGCATATATATACATATATACATGCATATATACGTACATATATACATGCATACATACGTACATATATACATCTATATATACATATATACACGTATATATATGCATATATATCCATATATACATGTATAATTATACATATATACATGTATATAAATACACATATATACATGTATATATATACATATATACATGTATATATATACATATATACATGTATATATATATAGATATATACATGTATATATATACGTATATACATGTATATACATGCATATATACACATATACGTGTATATATACATATATATACATATATATAGATGTATATATATACGTATATACATGCATATATATACATATATACATGTATATATATACATATATATATGTATGTATGTGTACCTATATACATGTATATATGTACATATATACATGTATGTATATATACATATATACATGTATTTATATGTACATATATACATGTACATTTATATATACATATATACATGTACATGTATATATACATATACACTTGTTTATATACACATATATACATGTATATATACATATATACATGTATATATACACATATATACTTGTATATACATACATATATACTTTTATATATATGTACATATATACATGTATATATATATGTACATATATACATGTATATATATATGTACATATATACATGTAAATATATGTACATATATACATGTATATATATGTACATATATACATGTATATATATATGTACATATACATGTATATATACATATATACATGTATATATATACATATATACATGTATATATGAATACATGTATATATATACATATATACATGTATATATACATATATACATGTATTACATACATATATACATGTATTACATACATATATACATGTATTACATACATATATACATGTATTACATATATATATACATGTATTACATACATACATGTATATCTATACATACATACATGTATATATATACATATATACATGTATATATATACATATATACATGTATATATATACATATATACATGTATATATATACACATAATGACTCTTTCCTATGTATATGTGATACATCTTAGACATCAAGAGCCTATGTACATTCAAGACAACATTTATACGTTACTAGCGAACATACCCGCGCTTCGTACAGCAAAGTCCCGACCTTTAACTTTTACCTTAAAAAATACTGTGTACCATACCTAGGTCGGAGACTGACATCAAGCCAGGTTTGGTAACGATCGGTCCAGTGCTGTGTGCTGTAGGAGAGTTTTACACACAAACATACACACGAACGCCATTACTTCATATGTATAGAGGCTAAGAAGTAAAACATTTCACACAGAGTTACATTGCACTTCATTCTATTTAATCGTTTAAATTACAATCGCTTTGAAACTATTGCGGCTTCTTTTCAGAACGTTGAATACAAGATGAAAAATTCGCACAATTTTCTTATTTCAATTCAAGCTAGGCCGAAAAATTGACAAAAAGGTGTCGAAACAGCTCGCGATATAAACGAAGCGTTTGACTCCGGAACCTCTACTGAACCCACATTCTAAGAAATTTCATGGCGGCTATGAGAGCCTTGAATTTGATGAGCGTAGTTGTCGGTCATCGCCAGTTGAGAACGGTTAATAAAGAGCCTTAGTCAAAGCTAATCTACACACAAATGTTCCAAAACTTGCTTCTGCTTTAGGCGTAACGTATACGACGATTTTCAACCACTTGAAAGAGATTGGAAAGACAAAAAAACTTGATAAATTTGTACAAACTAGTATTTAGTGCTAATATTTAGTACCAACTAGTATTGAATGCCAACAAATAATTAGTACTAACTACTATTTAGTGCTAACTAGTATTTAGTGCCAACTAATACTTAGTACTAACTAGCATTTAGTGCTAACTAATATTCAGTACAAACTAGTATTTAGTGCTAATTTATAATTAGTATTAACTCGTATTTAGTATTAACTTGTATTTTGTACTAACAAGTATTTAGTTTAACTAGTATTTAGTACAAACTAATATTTAGTACTAATTAGGTTTCAACGTTGCTTCACTTATTTGATTTTAGTGATATCGCCGAAGTGACAAAATCAGTTAGTTTTAGATTTACAAAAAAAAAAAAAAATGGATAAAATAAAACGCAAAGAAAAATAAATGAAATATTTGAATTATTTTCATAAGAAAATCCTAACCCTATCGGTTTTAAAAGCCGAACGTTGACAACTAATCCGCAGCAATGGCAAAGTGACGTTGGCTCAGTGGTAAACGACACAGACTGGCAACCTGAGTGTGCCATGTTCGAATCCAGTTCGTTCCACAAAACACTTTCTCTCAGGCATGTTTTCAACCTTAACGTGGTCTCTCTTGTAAAGAATTCTAATTAAAAAATTAACAATAATCACGTGATTCATTGAAAATGAATTATTAATACTCATCACATCTTCAAAAATAACTGCGCCGTTTGGTGTGATCTGCTCCGACCGAACATTGGCCGGCGATAAGAAATCGATGTCAAATTCATAGGAAACCATGACATTACAATACAAGGATTTATTTACGAAGATCATAGTTTTAACTTGCGGAAAATCATAATGACCTTTACGATCTTTTTTTTATTTTAACCTTTTTCTGTCTTTCTTTCTTTGACCTATATTTCACGCATTTCTGGTCAAATTATGCATTTCAACAGACAACGATAGAAAGCCTCGTATTCCTTAAATAGAAACATCCCAACCAGTCTGATACAGTGACAAGACAGGGTCATAACAGTTTGAGGCCAGATGAGATGCAGGAGTTGTAGGAGATGTCGACATCTCCCTACATACATCACCTAGTATTTCCAAATAGTCACCCATATGGTACTGACCAGGCTCAACATTGTTTAACTTAGGCGATCTAAGAACGGATATATCAATGTGATTATGCCGTATATAACAGTGACAAGAACATATGTTGCATTATTAATCGAGCAATGTCGGATTTTGTGAATAGTAAACGTAAATAAAGAATCAGCCTGGACATCCCAGATATTAACCTGAGGTTTGACGTCATTTTTCAGACAAAAGAACAATGGAATTCGGTCAATATAAACACAAGAAGAACAGACAGAGATGAGTTAATCACACGTGTGTCTGCAATTCGTCGTAAATCTGCCAACTCCACCATTAAGTTGACAAGAAAGTTCTTGCGGTTTTTACATTTTAAATTAAGATGAACAGCTCTGCTCAAACAAAAATTTGTTATTCGAAATAATCCCCATCAGAATCAACAGACCTTTGCAAACGCAAAACAAGTGTATCCATGCCGGTAACGTAAAAATCTTGCGTTCTGGTGGCTGAAGACATTTTTTTAATATTGCTTAGGTTTTGGAGAATTTTTAATGCAGAAAGTTGTCAAGATACTTGAAAAAGGGATAGTCGGTAGGTGAGAGGTCTGGAGAGTATGGCGGATGAGGCATCATTTCGTAACTCAATTCGTTCAACATCTGCAGGGTTAGGTTAGAAATGTGTGGCCAGGCATTGCCGTGGAGGAGAATTAGTCCTTTTCTGTTGACTAATGCTTGGTGTTGTTGTCGAAGTTTCTGATGCATTTCATTCATTTATTGACAGTACTTCTTCGCCGTAATGGTTCACCCTGCATTCAAAAACTAATGGATTAGACCGGTTACAGACCACCAAACAGTCAACATGACCTTCTTTTGGTGCAACTCTGGCTTCGGGACGTGTCGTGGAGCTTTGTCGGTATCCAACCACTGACCTGAGCGTCGTCAGTTGTCGTAAAGAACCCACTTTTCATCGCTAGTCACGACCTGGTCGAGAAACGGGCCGTTCTTGTTGTATCAAAGAAAGAACATGACACTCCATAACAGCGTTTCATAATAGCACCCCTTTATCAAGTTTTTTTTCTTTCTAACCTCTCTCAATGATTGGAAATCGTCGTATACGTTATGTTTAATTCCAAAGCAAGTTCTCGAACAGTTGTGCGTAGATTGGTTTCAACTAAGGCTCTTAATTAATCGTTCTCAACATCTGATTGCCGAACACTATGGTCATTGTCTTCAAGACTTTCATTGCCGCCACGAAATTTCTAAAAAACTCATTGTGCTGTGGGTTCAGTAGTAGTTCCAGGGCCGAACGCTTCGTTGATATAGCGAGCTGTTTCAGCAGCTTTTCGGTCTAGCTGGAATTGAAATAAAAAAATTGTGCTTTTAACTAATGGCATATAAAGTAAATTTATTACAGCGAAAAGTTATTTGAAAATGCGTCATTTAATTTCAAAAGTAAAAAAAAAACAAAAAAAAACACTAGCACAATACTAAATTCACACTGAAACCTACACATCTACCCCATTTTGACACACATGAATGCAAAATGCCACGGCAGAAATGAACACGGGTACCTAATTTCTTTGTACTTAGGAACTTTTCTTGGACTCTTTGAACCATCATTTCTGTGTGAACTCTTTATAATTTGTAGTTTTGATTTATCAATAAAGATTAATTTTGTAAGGATTGAGTTTGTCATTTTTCCTTTGATAAGGTTAATGCATCTTTTAATGCATCTGTATCATTTCCGAATCCCTAAAAGTATATCATATAGCAGGTATATCCAAGAACCAAGTCACAATCATGTTTCCTAGTTTTAACGTCTATAGAGTTTTTAGTAAATGTTTCAAATACAATGTCATATATGATTTTTACAGTGTTGCATATACATTTAACTACAACATCAAACATACCATTTTTTACAATGTTCAAGTATTTTTCTTTGCAAGTTCATGCATATTTTTCTTTGAAATTTCATACATATTTTTCTTTGCAATATCTTAAATATATTTCTTTACAATGCCATACACATTTTTCTTCTACAATACCGTACATATTTTTTTGCAATGTCCAAAATATATTCCCTTACAATGTCATATATACTTTTCTTTACAATGTAACATATATATTGCATTAGGCTGGGTGCTCGGCGTTGCTCGGGTGTTTGGAGGTGTGCATTGAGCAAAAAAAAAAAAGTTGTAGTAGGCAGGCAGGCTCGAACCTGTGACGCGAACACGGAATAAAAACTGGAGTTGTGTAAGGGTCTTGGTTGAGTAGAAAAAAAGGTGGAAAATTGCGAGCGAAAAAAATAGGTGTAGTGAGCAGGCTCGAACCCGTAAGGCGCCAGAGGAAAAAGAGTTAAAAAAAAAGGCCTTACCGATATGCCTACCGCGGTTGTAACGTCACGGGCAAAATAACGCCTTTTATGCGACGTCGTGGACGCGAGGGTTAAATGAAGGTTCGACCTCCAAAATGATTCCTATTTCATAAAAATCCGTCGTCCCTCTCGAAAGTTTTAGGCAGACATAAAAACATACATACATACATTTATACGGACAGGTGAGATTTATATATTATATATATTATATATATATATATATGTATATATATATATATATATATATATATATATATATATATATATATAAATATATATATATATATATATGTAACATATATATTTCATTACAACGTAGGGCATGTTTCTTTAAAATGTCTCATATTTCTTTGCAATGTCATATATATGTACGCATATATATATATATATATATATATATATATTTCTTTACAGTGTTATGTATATTTCTTCACAGTGCCATACATATATTTCATCACAGTGTCATATATATATATATAAATATATATATATATATATATTTCTTAACAGTGTCATATATATATTTTTTTCACAGCGTCATATATATATATATTTATTCAGTGTCATATATATATATACATATATATATTAACAATATCATATATATTTTCTTTATAATGCCATATACATTTCGTCGCAATGTCAAATATACTTCTCTTCGACATGTTATATGCATGTATTTCTCCACAATTTCAAATATACTTTTCTTTATGATGTCATATATATGTTTTTACAATGTCAAATACAATTTTATTTACAGTATTATAGATATTTCATTACAATGTCAAATATAATTTTCATTACAATGTCAAATATTTCTTTACAATGTCAAATATAATTTTCATTACAATGTCAAATATGATTTCTTTAAAATGTCAAATATAATTTTCATTACAATGTCAAATATAATTTCTTTAAAATGTCAAATATAATTTTCATTACAATGTCAAATATGATTTCTTTACAATGTCAAATATAATTTTCATTACAATGTCAAATATAATTTCTTTAAAATGTCAAATATAATTTTCATCACAATGTCAAATATAATTTCTTTACAATGTCAAATATAATTTCTTTACAATGTCGAATATAATTTCTTTACAATGTCAAATATAATTTTCATTACAATGTCAAATATAATTTTCATTACAATGTCAAATATAATTTTCTTTTCAATGTCAGATATAATATTCTTTACAATGTCAAATATAATTTTCTTTACAATGTTAAATATAATTTTCATTACAATGTCAAATATAATTTTCATTACAATGTCAAATATAATTTCTTTACAATGTCAAATATAATTTTCTTTACAATGTCAATTATAATTTTCTTTATAATGTCAGATATAATTTTCATTACAATGTCAAATATAATTTCTTTACAATGTCAAATATAATTTCTTTACAATGTCTAATATAATTTTATTTACAATGTTAAACATAATTTTCATTATAATGTCAGATATAATTATCTTATCAGTGTCAGATATAATTATCTTCACAGTGTCAGATATAATTTTCTTTACAATGTCAAATATAATTTTCATTACAATGTCAAATATAATTTTCATTACAATGTCAAATATAATTTCTTTACAATGTCAAATATAATATTCTTTACAATGTTAAACATAATTTCTTGACAATGTCAAATATAATTTTCATTATAATGTCAAATATAATATTCTTTACAATGTCAAATATAATTTTCATTACAATGTCAAATATAATTTTCTTTACAATTTCAAATATAATATTCTTTCCAATGTTAAATATAATTTCTTTACAATGTCAAATATAATTTTCTTTTCAATGTCAGATATAATTATCTTTACAATGTCAAATATAATTTCGTTAAAATGTCAAATATAATTTCTTTACAATGTCAAATATAATATTCTTTTCAATGTCAAATATAATTTCTTTACAATGTCAAATATAATTTCTTTACAATGTCAAATAAAATTTTCATTACAATATCAAATATACTTTTCTTTTCAATGTCAAATATAATTTTCTATCACAATCTCAAACATACTTGTCTCATCCGGAGCTTGTATTTCAATAAATTGCATTCTTTTCCCTGTCCAAATTTTTTAACTTCTCAAGATTTTTAAATTTGATTTTCCTTTTCTTTCCCCTTTTTTTGGAAGTTCGCATGTTTTATAATTACTTTTGTTAAACATGTGTTACTTTCGCTTGCTTCTCCAAGTGGGGTATTTCTACACGAGGAATTCTTAATTGACAAGCGAGCGTGTTTGTAATGGAGTTTCACGCAGGGGAGCTTGCGGTCTAATAAGCCTACATTTCATTATGTTCACGGCGAGGTAAGACTTCATATGTTAACCCTAATCCTAATCATAACCGCAACCCGACATTTAGAAGGTAGCGTTTAATTCAATTTCTCAGTATATTCGTCATCTGTTCATGATTCTTTTCTTGCAAATAAGTTTTTTTCTTTGAATATTTGTTTCGACTCATCTCACCTTAGCTACGGTATAATAAAAGGGAATGACCACAAAGATTTGGGCGATTTTACTTACAAGGGTCATTCCAAAAGTAAAGCTTCCTATTTTGTTTTAACTTGAAAAGTTGAAGAGCTATGAAGACGGGAGTGATACCATTAAAACGAGCGACGTTTTGTGCTTCTGATTTATTTTTCACTTAGTCACCACTATTCTCAATGGACTTTTGCAAGGAATTCAATGACACATATCTGTGCTTCTGACGCACATCCATGACGGGTTGATTTCTTCGAGTCTTCTACCGCTAATATTTGCAATAAAGAGATGAAATTTTTAGGTCATGAATGCATAAGTTCAGTCATCATAACAATGCAATTTGCAATCTCCTCTAATCCATTAGGGTGGAGAAAAATAGGAGGCATTACATTCGGATTTCATCTAGTGTGTAATAAGAACAAACCAATCAGTTGTCAAAACAGCTTTATAAAATATCATGAATATTGTTAAATTCTTTAGTGATGTCTTCCCGTCTAAACGAAAGAGACCACTACGTTTATCTTTGATTAATTATTTGCCAGCAAAAGCTTCTCTGACTGGACTTATTTTTTGGAACAACATTTTCCTATTTCAAGAACTATATTACACTCCAAATATCATTTTTCATTTGTCTTGTTGGTAAACTTAACCACACACACACACACACACACACACACACACACACACACACACACACACACACACACACACACACACACACACAATCCTATTTATGGAGCAAGATACCACAACTCTTGTTTTTGTAAAGAAATAACCACTTATCAAGGCAACGAAGCCACTCAGGGTAAAGATTAATTAGTGTAGGTAGCCAATCAGACAATATCGTAATAATCGTTAGTAGTGGGAATTTAGTGAATTTGATTACTTAATGGGAAGGTTCATCAATAACTTGTTTACATTGGACTTGAAAACAACCAAATTGTAATCAATTCGAAAGCAGGGAAACGTGCAGTTCTAAGAAAGAAGCTTTGTTTACAGAATCTATGTTTAGGTTTAGGTAAAGATAAAACGTGGGGGAAATTATTGATAGGAGTTTCAGGTAAACGTGTGTTTTTCGTGAGAGTTTGGCATCGAGAGACCATAGGATGGAGCTTAGACGAGTACTTGCCATGAAAATAACAATAAAGCAGAGAAAGGCTCGCAACATCTCTTCTGTGAAAAAGAGGTTGCAGGGAAGAAAAAGGGCATCCCCTACTAGGCTGCGAAGTCCACTTTGAACAGTATTAAGGCAGAATTCCGACTCGACTACAGCATGTTCTTCTCCAAGTATAATGTAAACAAATACCTGTTGCAGAGTGGTCTTGCATATTCAATTCCTCTTAAGTAATCTACCCACTGTTATCGGTTCTCTCGTGGTGACGATCATCATCCAACCAAAGATCGTGGGTTTAAACGGCTTTCCCCAAAGGAAGAAGTTCCACGGGAGTATGAAATTCACAAGCGGTTCCCAGTCGCACGTATATCCCCGTTAAAGGAAATGACGACGTTAGGTTTTTTGTAACTCTTGTAGGGAGCTGTCAATTTCCTCCTACATACAGCGCTTGGAATTCTCAAATTGATCACCCATCTGCCACTGAGCAGGCTCAATGTTGCTTAACTTCGGTGATCTAACGAAAACCGGTGTTTCAACGTGATAATGCCGTACTATGACGGGCTTTAATTAGTGGTAATTTTATTAGTAATGCATACATATACGCACAATTTAAAGGAATAAAAATACGTTTAAAAGAGAATTTATTTATATAATACTGTATAGTAACCACGCGATTGGATATTGATACTGGCGGTTTCAGGCATAATGTTGGATTACAAGCGAGTACGTTTGCTAGTGTCGATTTTAGCTCAGGAGATTGAATATGGGTTAATCGAATCTTGATATGCATGCTTTGGAAACTTCAAGCTAACAGTCGCTCACAAAATGTCATAATGATGACAAAACGGTTGACGTAGTTCAGCGCTCTCTGTCTGCTAAAATGTTTTAATAGAAAAGAATATAAGTTTCCATAACTAGTAAAAATAACAATTTAAAAATAGGTCTGATCACCAGAGTCTGGCATAGTCCGATGTAGAGATGATGTGGATCTTAAGAGAGAGCTTAGAAATACACGTATCAGTATGACAAGAGTTGGGAGTAAGAGAGAGAGAGAGAGCAGACGAGGTCAGACTCAGAGGGAGAAAGACGATCGTGGACAGCAAGGGCCGAGAGTAACGGAAGATCGTAAACATGTCACCACTGACATGTTTACGATCTTGAGAAAGTCGCACTCCACCAATCATTTAATAATTCTACAGAGTATTTTTTATTAAGTCTTTGAGATCTTCTCTTTGCAAGCAAAAAAAAAAAAAAAAATCTCAAAGGAGTTTATTTAGTCTCTATGTAATTTTTCCTCCGTTTATTTTTCGTTTTCTTCCTCCCCCCGCCATATTCATGAAAAAACTTTTTTTTTTAATCGCATTTCCTTCGATTTAGCTCTGTTGAGATAGAAAAGAACGCTAGTTAGCTATACTTTATAGTCATTATGAATTTATTCAATCATAATGTTCACTGGTCAGAATTTAGCCAATATACACATAATTATACACATATATATGCATATAAATATATATATATATATAAACATATATATATACATATATATATACACATACATATATATATATATATATATGTAAATATATATATACCCGTATATATATGCATATGTATATACGTATGTATATACGTATATATACGTATGTGTATACATATATATACACGAATGTATATAAATATATATATATATATATACGTATGTATATATATACACGTATGTATATAGATATATATATATACGTATGTATATACATATAGATACATAGATATGTATATATACACACATATATATGCATACATATATATACACATATACATACACACAAATATATACACCTATATGTTTATAAATATATGTATACACACACACACATATATATATATACATAAATATACGTATATATATATGTATATATATGTATATATATATACATGAATATATGTATACGTATATATACACATATATATGTATACACATATATATACGTATACACATATATATACATATACAAACACATATATATCTATATGCACATATATATATATGTATATATGCACTCCCATACATATATACACATATATATGCATTCATATATAAAAATAAAATATGTATATAGTACATACAAAAAGATATATACATATATATTAATATATACATATATATATTTATAGGTATCCGGATATGCATATATATACATATACAGACATACATATATATAGATATATACATATATATTCATATATACATATATATTTATACCTATCCTGATATGCCTATATATACATATACAGATATACATACATATCTATACATACATATATATTCATATATACATATATATTTATACCTATCCAGATATGCATATATATACATATACAGATATACATACATATCTATACATACATATATATTCATATATACATATATATTTATACCTATCCAGATATGCATATATATACATATACAGATATACATACATATATATACATACATATATATACACATATACATATATATATGTACATATATACATATATATATGCATATATATACATATATATATGCATATATACATATATATATGCATATATATGTATTTATATATCCATATGTGTATATATACATATAAATATGTATATACATGCATTTATATACATTTATATATCCATATATACATATACATGTATATATTTATATATATGCATTTATATACATGCATGTATGTATATATATGCATATATATGTAAATATATGCATATATATGTATATACATGCATATATATGTATATAGGCATATATATACATGCATATATATGTATATGTATGCATATATATATGCATATATATATGTATATACATGCATATATATGAATATATATGTATATATATATGAATATACATGCATATATATATGTATATATATGCATATACATATGTATATATATGCCTATATATGTATATATATGCATATATATGTATATATATGCATATATATATGTATATATGCATATATATATGTATATATGCATATATATATATGTATATATATACATGCATATATATGTATACGTATGCATATATATATGTATATACATGCATATATATGAATATATATGTATATATATGACTATACATGCATATATATATGTATATATATGCATATACATATGTATAAATATGCATATATATATGTATATATATGCATATATATATATGTATATATGCATATATATGTATATATATGCATATACATATGCATATATATATGTATATATATGCACATATATGTATATATATACATATATATGCATATATAAATGTATATATACATGTATATATATGCATATATATATATGTATATATATGCATATATATATGTATATATATGCATATATATAATTATGTATATGCATATATATATGTATATATATACATATATATATGTATATATATGCATATATATATGTATATATATGCATACATATATGTATATATATGCATATATATATTTATATACACATATATATATTTATATATACATATATATACATGCATATATATGCAGATATATATGTATATATACATATATATATGTACATATATGCATATATATATGTATATATACATATATATATGTATATAAATGCATATATATATGTATATATAAACATATATATGTATTTATATTCATATATATGTATATATATATGTATATATATGTATATGTATATATATAAATATAAATATGTATATATATGCATATATATATGTATATATATATGAATATCTATATGTATGTATACGTATATATAGATATATATATGTATATATACATATATATATGTACATATATGTATATGTATATATACATATATATCTATATAGAACTATATATATGTATATAGATACATATATATGTATATGTTCATAGATACATATACATATATGTATATGGATTCATATGTATGTATAC
The DNA here is from genome assembly GCF_053919585.1 of Euprymna scolopes. Lineage (NCBI taxonomy): Eukaryota > Metazoa > Mollusca > Cephalopoda > Sepiida > Sepiolidae > Euprymna > Euprymna scolopes. The sequence goes on along the minus strand of NC_136509.1, from coordinate 9,171,386 downwards.
AGATACACATACATGTATATATATACATATATATATAGATACATATATACATATACATATATACATACATATATATAGCTGTATATATATTCATATAATTATGCATGTATATATACACATACATATATACATATACATATATACATATACATATATAAATATATATATATACATATACATGCATGTATATACATATACATGAATATATGTAAATATACAGTCATATATATATACATATATATGTACATATATACATATAGATACATGTATATATATACATACACATATATACATACATACACATGTACATATATATACATACACATATATACATACATACACATATATTCATACATACACATGTATATATATACATACACATATATACATACAGACAAATGTATATATATACATACACATATATACATACATACACATGTATATATATACATACACATACATATACGTGTATATATACATACACATACCTATACATGTATATAAAAACATCAACATATATATACATATACATGAATATATACACATACACATACATATACATGTATATATATATACATATACATGCATATACATGTATATAAATATATATACATTCATATACATGTATATATATATACATACATATATATGTATATATATATACATAGACATTCATATATATATACAGATAAATGTATATATACATGTATATATACATTTATATATACATATGCATGTATATATACATATACATATACATATGCATGTATATATACATATACATATATATATATACATATACATATATACACATATACATGTGTATATATACATATACATGTATATATATACATATACATGTATATATATACATATACATGTATATATATACATATACATGTATATATATACATATACATGTATGTATATATACATATACATATATATACATATATACACATATACATGTGTATATATACATATACATGTATATATATACATATACATGTATGTATATATACATATACATATATATACATATACATATATACACATACACATGTGTATATATATATATACATGTATATATATACATATACATGTATGTATATACATATATATATATATATATACATATACATGTATATATATACCTATACATATAGATATATACATGTACATGTATATATACATGCATATTCATGTATATACATACATATATATATACATATACATGTATATATATACCTATACATGTAGATATATACATGTACATGTATATATATATATACATGCATATACGTGTATATACATACTTATACATGTAGATATATAAATATACATGTACATGTATATATATACATGCATATACATCTATATACATACATATACATGTATATACATACATACATACATATACATATATATACATATATACATATACATGTATATACATACATATACATGTATATACGTACATACATATACATGCACATATACACACATACATGTATATATATAAATATACATGTACATATATACATACGTATACATATATATACATACATATACAGGCATATATATACATATATATTTATGTATATATACATGTACATTTATATATATATATATATACAAATATACATGTATATATACATATACATTTATATGTATACAGATATTTATGTATACATATGCATATACATATACATGTATATATATACATATACATGTATATACATACATATACATGTATATATACATATACATGTATATATACATATACATGTATATATACATATACATGTATATATACATATACATGTATATATACATATACATGTATATATACATATACATGTATATATACATATACATATATACATATACATATACATGTATATATACATATACATGTATATATACATATACATATATACATATACATATACATGTATATATACATATACATGTATATATACATATACATGTATATATACATATACATATATACATATACATGTATATATATACATATACATATATACATAGACATGTATATATATACATATACATATATACATAGACATGTATATATACATATACATATATACATAGACATGTATATATATACATATACATAGACATGTATATATATACATATACATACATACATAGACATGTATGTATATACATATATACATATACATGTATATATATACATATGCATATATACATATACATGTATATATATACATATACATGTATATATATACATATACATGTATATATATACATATACATATATACATATACATGTATATATATACATATACATGTATATATATACATATACATGTATATATGTACATATTGATGTATATATATACATATACATGCATATATATACATATACATGCATATATATACGTATACATGTATATATCCATATACATGTATATATATACACATACATGTATATATATACACATACATGTATATATGTACAAATAGATGTATATATATACATATACATGCATATATGTACATATACATGTATATATAGACATATACATGTATATATATACATATACATGTATATATATACATATACATGTATATATATACATATACATGTATATATATACATATACATG
>NC_136509.1:9148729-9161229 GCF_053919585.1 Euprymna scolopes | reverse complement strand
TTTTTTACACAGTGATCACCACTTATCAAGGCCCGGAAGCCACTCAGCGATAAGGGTTATTGCAAGTACATTACATTAGTGTGGAGATTTGATGAAGTGTTTACTTAAGGGGGCGGTTCATTAGGAATTTGTTAACGTTGGACTTGAACACATCCTTTGCATTGATTGACTTCTCACATCTAATATGTTCTCTAACTTCTGCTGGAGTAAAATTTCCCCATACCATTATCCCTCTACTCGCGTGTTTAAATGTCGTTTTTATGCCACTTGGCGAAAATCTTTCTCCAGATCTTCGATTGCACCGTTCCGAACCATCGGGAGCATCACTAACAAGACAAAATCTTGATTCATCTGACCAAAAAACAGTTTGTATCTTTCTTGCCATAACAAGAGAGAAATCTGTCTATCGTTGATGTTCTTACATAAAAATGGCTTCTTTGCACAACTTTTAGAAGAAAATCCCATTTCTTCCATTCGTCTAGGTATTGTATATCTAGAAAGAGAATTTCCAGTCCCTGTTTTGAATTCTTTGCTATGGTCAACATAAGTTTTCTTTCAATCCTTCGAAACGGTTAATTTAAGCCTGTGGTCGTCCTTCAAAGTCGATGCTCTGGAGCGACCAGATCCAGATTTCCCTTTTCACAAGCATTCGAGTTCGAACCTTTGGCCAATTCGCTTTACTACAGAAAGAGATGTTTTCACATTTTCTTTTCTTAATATATCAAAAATCTGCTTGTAAGTCATTTTGGACTGCCTTAATCCTGCAATTCGGTTTTTTATATCATCGCCAAGATGCAATCTTACCATTTTTAGGATTAATTTTCCACTTATTATTATATGCTATAATAATAATGATCTGCAAAATAGAAATTCTCAGTTAAAATTAACAAAAATTCATGGAAAAATATTGAAAAATCGATTTCTTCTTTCTTTCACTCTTGCTCCATTTTTCTTGCTCATGAGTGTATATATATATATATATATATATATATATATATATATATATATATATATATATATATATATATATATATATATATATTACCGGCAACCTGAAATCAATCAACCTGCCGTCTACAGGATGTCCGGAACCACTTTTCAATAGATTAGGCGAAAGGCAGAGCGTGACAAGCAAAGCAACGACATCCCTAATTTGACATCAAGAGGTGCCGCAGCAACTTCCATCCTGCAAGAGTTTATCACTGTCACAGACCTTGGACCAACAACATCTATCTGTCTATCTGCGTTCGTGGAATGAGTCAGTTAAAGACGACGACAACAACAACAACAACAACAACAACAACGAGGCTCTTCCGGCATCGAAAGAAGACCTTCCAGCAGGCTCTTAACTCCCAAGAAAAGAGGGGTTAATGCTCAATTGGGCCTGAGCGAAGGTTGTCAAACATGGGACAACCTGTACAAGTGGGACTACGTAAAGGAAGCTCGATGTCCCTACAGCGCCAACATACAGATCCTCACAGACTGTTTCGATGTGGACGTGAGGGATGCCTCGAACACTGCTTGATGATGGATCTCGAGACCAAGTGAAACGCTGTTGATGACCTTAAAACATATGATCGTCTAATTATTAACATATTAATGCCTACACGTTGTCATTTCTATTTTACTCTTTAAATTACTAATTCCCGACAAATAACGCAATTATATTATGAAGTATGATGTATATAACAAATACATCGTTGTATACTTCAAGTAGCAGGCCACCCGGCATTGCCCAGTCGTAAAATACGCATAAATATTATATTTTAATTCATGCAGATTTCGTATTTATTATTATAGAGACAATTCTCTATTGATTATTATATTGTACCTAACATATAGGGATGGTTTTAAAAATGAAAAAAAAATAATGATTTGAGTGCCATCAACTAGAATCGAAACCAAAACACAGAGTTCGTTAACCTTATGCGTAACCATCTGTATAATATTCATACGCATAGAAAGCCTTGGTAAATATCCTTGTAAAAGGTATAAATGTGCATTAGGGCACGCTTAGGAATAACATGTTTAGTCGATTTGCCAATGTTTTTTTCTCCCTATGTTTACTCCCAAGCAGCAATTTTTACTAAAAACCGAATCAATTTTTTCCACAGATGTAAATCCTTATATATCAAGTTTCAAGTATGTAAATAAAAATGAATAGAAGAGTTTGCTAGAAAGCTTCTGTAAACACATAGACAAAGTGAGTTATATATATGTAGTACATAGAGATGTATATAAAAATGTGTGTGCTAGAACGTTTGCATCCTAAATGCTACCAAATTATGCATAATGTAGTAACTATGCATAAATAGAAGTTAGCGTAATACTAAAATGAAACCATTTATCTAATAAAAATTATAAAAAATGCAGACTTAATTAAAATTCGATTTTTAATGAACATGCAAATAAGTTATAATTATTTATAGTAAAAGTTTGTATAACTTTGGAATTTTAACACAAACAAAAATTATGATAATAATCAAAACAATAACAAAGATGGCTTAGTGACGACATCAGATAACGAACAAAAAGGGAAACTGTTAATATAAACAAGTAGCTAGTGAAGTTGAGTTGGACAGACGAGAAGTAAAGCTAGATCTAGTTTGGTAGCGGACGGTAATAATGGTGTCAGTACGCCGAAGGCGCAAGAAATACGGAGTGTCTTCAATAAATTTCTAGACTTGTTTTTACTTGCATTTAAAATTGTCGTAAACTCTTGTTATTGCTATATATCTTATGAGATGATTGACCAATTTTTATGATTTCAGGTTCAAACGAACAGCCACAGCAGGAATTAGAACACACCCTACTAAAGCCTGATCATCACATGCAATCTGGATATGAGGACACTTTAGAAGAACGATATGCAATAAAATTCTGTTTTTAAATTGGAACTACGAGCAATTTCAAAGATGAGGAACATGAAGAAATTAAGTCTCGATTGCCGTTCCTTGGGATAAATCTTCATTGTAGCTGTTACAGACGCGTCAATCAAGACCAACCGATGGATGAATGTATGTCCTCCTTTTGTTCTGATGTACCTCCCACAAAAACCGTTATTCATAGTTTTGTAAAAGACTGTCGCGTATGTTTTTGTACCGTTAATGTATTGCAATTAAATCTATTATGCATAAAATGTTATCCATGAACACTTATGTACACCCATACGTCACAGACAATCATTGGCATTTGTAAACTTTAACATAGATACAGCACACGTACATATAAATATATACCCGTTATTTTACGGATATACCCACCCGCTATATAACACGAATAAAACACACACACACACACACCTCGTATCGGTATTGATCTGCGCGATAGTTGTTCCACTTTCTAAAGAGCAAAACATCTTTGCGTACGATCTTTATTTTGAGTGTTTAGAATATGGAAATAGTTGATTGTGCTGACAAAAAGGAAAGAGAAATGACAGCATGACTCATCTGCAACAGTGCGAAACTTGACGATTGTTTCAGGGTGCCCTCGTTGGTACTGAAGGGGTTGGGTGAGCAAAATCCCTTTGCATTGCACTCAAAGGGAAATATGATATCTAGGCTGGGATAAAAAAATATGAATCACTCTCTGTCGATAGTATTTCAACCCTTTCCCCAAACCCAACAAATCGATATTTTGCTTTTTTTAAAATCAGAAAAATAAAAAATATTAGATCGAAACTTCTGTTTGTGCCAATCAAGGTTTATGCGAAGAACATCGCATTGAAAAAAAGAGAGTAAAAGAAATTTGAAAAAAAAAACAACAACAACAAAAAACAAGTAAAAAGAATCGAGACTTCAAAAAGTACTCACGAAATTTCATGGGTTGAAAGCGTGCTGTCAGATATAACTGAAGATAACACGTAGAAGATCAGTTCATATTGAATGCAAAATGTCAGAGTTGAAGATAAAAAAAGCAACTATTCTTTTCAAGTTTGAGTAAACCCGTCGGGAACTCGAATACTGACGACGATTAAAAATCATTTATTAAAACATCAGAGGGTCTGCATGTCTGTTGAGGATGTGGTGAGACGACAACAACTACGGATGGCAGTGATGGCTGAGAATGCAGTTAGGAGATTCGAGGTTCCTATCCGTCGCGGTTACCACCTGACGAAGGCCAGAGGAATAGTTGGCCGAAACGTTTTCATTAAACAGACCAATAAAAGATGAAAAAACAATAACTAATAAAGATGAGAATAATAGTCCGAAATAAGAATAAATTAATATATATAATGCTCATCTCAAAAATGAATTCCAATTAAGGAATAATATATATACCGATCGGTACGGACCCGACTATGGAAGATCAGATAATAAATAAACGTTGATTTATAAGATCAAAAGAATCCAACCTCATCTCAAGAATAAATTCCAATTAAGGAATAATATATATATATATATATATATATATATATATATATAATCATATATATAATTATAAAACTCTGTTGACCTTCCGGGCGTGCTTGTTTGTTTGAATCTTGTCTTGGACGATCGGGCGATTCTATCGTGTAAAAAAGGTATGACAGTTGAATATATATATATATATATATATATATATATATATATATATATATATATATATATATATATATATACTAGACTACCCGTGACCCGTTGAGTCAGTATGTTATATTAGCTATGGAATTCATGTATGAGCGTTACACTTGTGACGTAAAGAAAATAGTTTTTGACATAACAGAAACATTTCCATGAAAGTATATTAAAATGAAAAATCACGGACGGATCACACAAACATGAAAAAAAAATCCTCCCTATTTGTGTAAAGTTACCCATTCTTCCGAATAATCGCTCAAAAATCGAAAATTAAACATGATTTTCCTACGAATCGAACGCCGACGAAAGTCATTTAGCAACAAAAACGCACATGAACCTACTGATGAGAAATATAAGAATGAAAAGCCCATATTGGAATCCTTCAACCAAGTTATAGAAACTTAAAATATAAAAAAAGAATTAATAAAACTTGAAGTAAAAAAAGATAAAACCTAAATAAATAAAATAAAATAAAACTAAGAAGGAAGTAAGGAAGGAAAAGGGTCGGATAGAGAGTAGTAGTAGTATTAGTCTTAGCTTTACTACAATTGTTCTTATGTTTGTCAACGGGTTAAAGTTAATATTTCAGTGCGCAAGTCAAAATCTGCAAAAGAAGCGATTTGTGTTTATTTGTTTACGCTGTTACGAGGTAATGTTTATGCGCGCATTCATAACCGGATATCGTAAACCGGAAAGTGGGTTACATCACTCGTTACAAGGTCATTTGAATTTTATAATATGTACATATATATATATATATATATATGATTGCTGCATCTTTCCAGATGATCGCCGTCACATTGAGTTCTCCCAATCTTGTTGTCCATGCCATCTCAGATGACTCTGCACTCCCGCCGCAGATTAGCACAGATGTGACATACAAATTGAGCGATTTGCATCGAGTTGTACTTCCTCTGGAGGTTGAAGGGTATTCCTATGAACAATCACATGTCTTCTCAGACCAGCAGTAGACTTGCAAACATATATATATATATATATATATATATATATACACACATTTACTCATTTAGACTGACGAGTTAATATCTATTTATCTATCTATCATTCTCTCTCTCTCTCTCTATATATATATATATATATATGGGCGTGTCTTAGAGGCTACGAAATGAGGCTGGTTTCCATTCTAGCTGATGACACCAAAGTCATATATATATATATATATATATATATATATATATATATGTATATATATATATATATATATATATATTAATTTTGATCTCACTACTATATAATAGGTCCAATCTAATAATCGATAGAGAATTGTCTTTAAGATAATACATACGTAATCTGCATGAATTTAAATATCATATTTAAGCGTATCTTACGTACTATGTACGGATGTTGAGCAGCAAGATGTCTGTTCACATTAAAATTCCACTAAGGTTTCAACCTTTTCCTTAGATACGTGTTCATTAATTTTTTCCTTGTTTAATAAATCACGTATTCTGCTGAGAATTCTTCAAACTTGCGTGAGATTTCAACTCAGCTATCGACATCATAAAACTATTAGTAATGTGTATTCTGCCTATTTTAGTTTGTCAATCAATCCTGTGTTTTTATTTGTATACAAATAGACACACTACAAAAACAATAATTTTTAATAGTATATTAGCAGACTGTCCGGCGTTGCCCGGTCGTAAGATACGCTTAAATATGATTTTTGCATTTATGCAGATTACATATTTATTATTATAGAGACAATCACATATCGATTGTTATATTGAACCTAATATATAGTAGTGAAGTCAAAACTATGTGTGTGTATATATATATATATATATATAAACTTGAGTGCCACCATTTAAAATCAAAACTAAAACACAACTCTCCTCCATCATTCCGTAGCCTCTGAGCCACGCTAATAACCGTATATATTATACAAACATGGTAGTGTTTGAATATATGATTAAGTGTAAGTTTTAGTCGTTTAGAACTGCTTTAAAGCTTCGCCGAGCACTCATTTTTCGACTAAATTTCAAACAATTATTACAGTTTATAGATCACCTTCTAAGGTACGTTGTTGAAAAAAAGTTTCAATTTTCGTTCAGTTACGATGAATTTACTTGTGTTCAAAATCGTAAAAGGTGAGTGAGTGACGTTTTTTTACGACTGGTTTCCATAGTAACCATGTCGCTTCAGCGACTATCGTTGCTACTAATTCCTTGCTGTCGCGAAGAGAAATAACAAGTCAAACAGAGAAAAAGAAAGAATGAAAGGGAGATAATTGGGAGGGTTTATTGAAAGCAGACGAGTGCAGTACATTGTTATTACATATGTGTATGCTATGTTTATGCGGGGGGGGGGAATAAGACTGAAATTAAACAAAGAACAAGTGAATTTATTAGAAACCGGGAAAAATCATAGATTACAATAGAAAAATGCGAGCATGAAAAGTAATATGGTTAAACTTACACATGGAAAAGTAAGGGACTAGTTGATAAAACTGGAAAAGAAAAGGACTGAATGAAAATAATATAGTAAACTATATTATTTTCATGCTCGCATTTTTATACTGTAATATATATATATATATATATATATATATATATATATATATATACACACTAGCATTTCAGCCCGGCGTTGCCCAGGTGTTTGGCGGTGTATGTTGAGCAAAAAAAGAAAAAAGAAAAAAAAAGCGATCAATTTTTTAAAACTTTGACCCCTATTATGACCACTTAACATTTATTGTTTTGGGCTCAGATCAAGTTATTAAGTTAGATCCATGTCGAAGTAACCTATATTTAAAATTTAAAGTGTTTAGACCAAAAATTAGCGAAGGAGTTTGGTAGAGTTCTCAAAGGTCAAATCGTTGAACTTTGACTCCTTACCAGCCAAATTTCTGTCCGAAAACGGATTACAAAGATCTTCCTAAATTTCACTACCCTGTATATCAAATTTCGAGTCTGTAGACAAAAAAATGGACAGAGTTATTGCGTAGGGAAATGTAAACAAACACACAGACAGACAGACACTTTCACTTTATATATATATATATATATATATATATATATATATATTTCACCTGAAAGCTCTTTTTAAAATTTGGAATCGCCTGATTGTCGAAGACAAGATTCAAGCTATTAAGCAAGAATTAAATAGATATATTTAATAACATGTCGACATTCTTTTCTTTTTGTTTTTACACAGTGATCACTACTTATCAAGGCACGGAAGCCACTCAGGGATAAGGGTTATTGCAAGTACATTACGTTAGTGTGGAGATTTGATGAAGTGTTTACTTAAGGGGACCGTTCATTAGGAATTTGTTAACGTTGGACTTGAAGACATCCAAGTTGTAGTCAGGTGGGAAGCAGGCAGACGGAACAGAGTTCATCTCCCTCCCCACCACCACAATAGAATAATGTGATACAAATGTCGGAAAGTGAGATTTGAAGAACCAGAACCTTAAAAAGATGTCTCGGTAGTCCCGTCGATATTCCTTGCATCAGGTAATTAGCAATAAACTAACCCACTCTGAAAGGGAGGAAATGAAGCTTGTGAGGGTTGACCTCCTAGAACTACACAGGGAAAAATCATCTCAGCAATTGCTTATGCTCTTTTGTTTTTGGGGTTGAGGGAATACTCCCGGCGGGGCTAACATGTTCTTTTTTTTCTGGTCATTTTCTTTCACAAAATATAGAGTTAACAACGCTAGTTTGATGCACCCCATGTCCCCCGAAGAAAAGCTAGTGAATAAACCTGTTTTAGCATCGTATTTTTCGATCCCTTTTCATCGCAATATCACATCCCCAATTTCATGCCACCCGTGGCATGTCCCCCTCCCCCCGCACATCCAGCAGAAAAGCTAGTGGACACGTTTGTTTTAATATCGTATTTTTTCCGAGTTTCCCCATATCAGATGAAAAGCTTCCAAGTTATTTTATTCACGTCTAAAGATATTCACTTATTAGTTGATGTGTGTTTTCGAACGAATAGTTTTGAATATCGTATAAATCTCTGGCATGTGCAATCAAGGCAAGGTTTATGGGCAAATTTGCTGGCTGATATTGTTGATTTACGGCTGGCAGGTTGTTCGGCAGCCGCTGTAAAAATTAATTGACGTTGGCGGATGTAGATATATTTATATTCATGTGTTTTTGCGGCATCGATGTTGCGTGATAAGATTCGGACATGTTTTGGCGCGACTAACTTACATAACTTTCGATTTTACATAAGAACAATTTAATAGGTACGTTATTGGCGACCACATACACACATACGCACACATACGCACACACACGGTACCAAATAGACACATAGACCTGGAGAGGCATCTAATGACACGGAGATAATGCCGCCCATTTATAATAATGTTACGTATGTTACACATATGTTAACCGAGAATATGCGTCCACCCTGATAAAATTCAGGTATGGCTAGTGAAAATTTGAAATGCATCAACACTATGTGTGTAAAAATAAAAGAGAATGTGTTGTACATCTAGGTTGTATGGCTGATGATTATGGAATCGGTTATACCGAATTCGAATCCGATCGTTAATATTTTATTCAACTGCGCATTTATAGTGTTTGGAATTTAGCCCAAGATATTGGTAAACTTCTAATGGCACCAAATAATCCTAATATCGTGATAAGGCGTAATTCAAACAAAGCAAATCACATACCAATAGAGAAATTAGTATATTTATCTCTATCTATCTATCAATATATATATATATATATATATATATATATATATATATGTATATACATACATATACATATGATCACATATACATATATGTATATACATACATATACAAGTATATGCATACACATACACGTATATACATATATATATACACGTATATACATACACATACACGTATATACATACACATACATGTATATACATACATGTATATGTATGAGCCCAAAAATGACTTCCATTGCCACAGGATCATTTTAATAGACAAATGCCTGAGGGAGTATCTGTACACAGATGATGTTACAAAGTCTTAGCTTTGTCTTTGTACGACAGCTAAGTCTCTCTCTCTCGGTTCAAAATGTTGAGATCCAGCAACAAGCAAGAGCAAGATAGGCAGCAACAAGTTAAACTGCAGACCAGCTTAATGCGGGTACTGGTCTCCCGCTTTCTGGCTTTTTAAATCAGAGATTTGCTTCTCCTAGAAAGGTTGCCTTCAACACGGCTTACGGGAGCCCTCTCAACCCCAACACACACACATACATACACACAAACATACACGGTGCTTGTTAGCCGTTGACCCCGAAAAAGGGTTCATTCGCCCATATACATACATACAAATACATGTATATACATACACATGTATATACATAGATACATGCATACGCATACATGTATATAAATACATACACATATATACATACATGGTGATCGTCACTTATTGACAAAAGAAGACCATCTTTCCCTTGCTTTATTGTTGATTATCGATCCATTTCCATTTACTTTTTATACATACATATACATGTATATACATACATGTTTTTTATACATATACATGCATGTAAATACATACGCACATACAGGTATATACGCACATACATGTATACACACACACACACACACACACACACATATATATATAATTTTAAAAATAGAATTTTTATTATGGATAATTATATTTTAAAAATTATACATATGCCGCTCTCTATCTGGGGGTACCAAATTTGTTAAAAGGGAAAATTATTCCCAATTCGCATTAAGGTAAAAATGCTCTTTCGTATAATTCATTTCAAAACAAGTATCGCAAAAAAAAAAAAATATTAAAAAAACAAATAACATATATATATATATATATATATATATATATATATATATATATATATATATATATATATACCCGTTCATATACACTTTTCACGATAAAGCTAGAACCAAGAATAAGATAGAATCGAGCAATTGCATCGACAACGGACAACGCCAGACCCAAAGTGGGTTTCGATGTACTGCATCTCATCAGTGACGTGCTCCGACATAGGCGCGAACCCAGGTCGTCGCACGCAATACCGACGACCTAATCATATGGGCCACAGCGCAATCTATTGGCTATGCCTCAATTTTTTAAATTCTTATATTTTTATCCAGTTCCAGATATCTACCGCCTGCATACCAGCAGTAACTATCTTAGTTGTATAGGACGTGTTGCTTGTCACATCGTAGAATGTAGAACTGGATAAAAATATAAGAATTTAAAAATCGAGGCATAGCCAACAGATTGCGCCGTGGCCCATATGATTAGGTCGTCAGTATTGCGTGCGACGACCTGGGTTCGCGCCTATGTCGGAGCACGTCACTGATGAGATGCAGTACATCGAAACCCACTTTGGGTCTGGCGTTGTCCGTTGTCGATGCAATTGCTCGATTCTATCTAATTCTGGGTTCTAGCTTTATCGTGAAAGGTGTATGTGAACGTGTATTTATATATCTATCTATAATCTCCTCTTAATGTTTGATATATATATATCTATATATAACTACTTCATTTACTCACATAAAATTAATATACGAAAGTATAGATTTATGCGTGAACTTTAAGTATTTACTTCAAAAGTGCTCAATACGTAGGTAGAGCTAGTTAGTAATTTGTAAAATATATATGGCGTTGTAATATATATATATATATATATATATATATATATATATATATATATATACACACTAGCATTTCAGCCCGGCGTTGCCCGGTTGTTTGGAGGTGTACGTTGAGCAAAAAACAAAACAAAAAAACGGTCAATTTTTTAAAGGTTTTACTCCTATTATGACCCCTTAACATTTATTATTTTAAGCTCAAATCAAGTTATTAAGTTATATCCATGTCCAAGGAGCCTATATCTAAAATTTCAAGTGTTTAGACCCAAAATTATCGAAGGAGTTTGGTAGAGTTCTTAAAGATCAAATCGTTGAACTTTGATTCCTTAACAGCCAAATTTCTGGCCAAAAACCGATCCCAAATCTCAGTACCCTGTATATCAAATTTCGAGTCTGTAGACTTAAAATTGACAGAGTTATTGCTAAGGGAAATGTACACACATAGACACACAGATACACAGACAGACAGATGCACAGGCACGTTCACTTATATATATATGTGTGTGTGTGTGGGGGAGGTTCAACAAGTAATGCTCAAAATAACTAAAACTTTTCCAGAAGTGAGAACGCGTCGAGGATAAATTTGGAGGAGAATCAAGAAAATGAATCAAAGTTGTTCAAAAGATTGATTACACAGAATGAAATTTAGATCTATCACTATGAACTAATAACTCAAGTCCAGTCAATGCAGCAGAGGTATTTGGACAGTCTTTTGGGACCAGACCGGAGTATTGATGACAGATTTACCACAATTGCAGCAGTATATTATGCTTCACATTTGAGGGATTTCAGAAAAGCTATCAAAATCAAGAGGTACAGCAAGATTATCAAAGGTAACCATCTCCTGTTTACAACAGATAAGAATCATAGGTTTGTGGCTATGAAATCAGTCGCGATCCTAATATTCTGACCTTGCACCCCAAGACTTTCACCTCTTCCCAAGCATGAAGCTGTTACTCAATGGAAAGCGTTTGTCTTGACTTTTGAAGTCACATCATGGCTGGAGACTACCCATACATGTTCCACAAAAAACGGTTTTCAGAGCTGCATTAAATGATGGGAGAAACGCGTAACTCTGGGTTGTTTCTATGTAGAGCAAGACTAATAACTGTGACAAGTTTCGTTGCTCTACTGCTATGAGAAGTGGGTCAGGGGCATTACTTATTAAACGCCTTTCTTATATAGTAAGATATATGATATAAACTCATGGAATCCTCTCTTCCCTATATATATATATATATATATATATATATATATATATATATATATATATATATATATACATGGGAACTATTAAATGTCGAATCTGGGCGAATACAATGAAAATCTAGAATGTTCGCACGA
>NC_136509.1:9131229-9143729 GCF_053919585.1 Euprymna scolopes | reverse complement strand
AATTATTATTATGACCATTACTATTATTATTATTATTATTATCATGATTATCATTATAATAATGATTATTATCATTGTTATTATTATTCTGATTGTCATTATTATTATGATTATTATCATAATAATAATAATAATAATAATAATAATAATAATTATTATTATCATTATTGTCATTATTATTATAATAATAATTATTATTATCATTATTACCTTTACTATCTTTATTATTATCTTTATTATTGTCATTATTATCTTTATTATCATTATTATTATTATTATTATTATTATTATTATTATTATTATTATTATTATTATTATTATTATCGGCGGCACCAGACATGATATTTAATACACTGATACGAAATGAATACAAGGTCACTTTCATGCTTTCTTGTGTTTAAGAGTAACTAAATATCATTATTATTTTAAACATAGGCTAAGATGTCAAGCTACTTTCCCATGAATGAGAAAAATAAAAAATTCCTATAGTAGAAGAAAAAGCGACCCATTTATGTTTTTGCATTTTTTTCTTTCTATTTTATACGTCATAATGCAATACTTTCAACGTAACGTACACGAAACACAATATTTTAAACAACGATGAGCATATATATATATATATATATATATATATATATATATATATATATATATATATATCAGCATAATCATTAGACTACAATGGTGACAACTATGTAGGACGATGCAAAGTGAAAATGACTACAATGTGATGAAGATGAAAATGGAATTGATGATGATGACAATGATGATGATGATGATGATGCATTGGCTGAGAAGCCATCGCAACACATCACTCAATTTTTTTCGGTATAAACAGAGCTTCATACTTCATCGTTGGCCCGTAAATGCAGCAAAGCATGTCATAGGACTTCCGATCCCCGAGGCCGCAATTTCAAACTACCATTTGTATCTTCTGGACTTTCTTTGCGGAAAGTGGAAACGCAGAAGTAGAAATGATAATTGTTAAGAATAATAATAAGATGAAATAAAGGATTGCGATAGTCTGAAAGTGCGTACTCGGCCGGCAAAGTACCAATGACATCAAGTTTCGGGTAATGCAAAGGAGGAACACATTGAAGCCGGTAGGGAAAGGGTTAAGAAAAAAAAAAAAATGAAAATAAAGATTGGAAGTACTTCTTCAAGGGAATTGTGCTACACACATCGGAGGGGAATGAGGAGGAGGTGGTGCTGGGTTTCAAAATACATTAAATCTAGATCATCGAGGGAAGGAATCACGGTGACTTCGAACATCGAAGCAAACAAAACAAATCGAAATAAATGTATAAACATAATTGTTTAAAAGTAAAAATAATAAAAAAAACAGATTGGAAACAGCGAAGTCATTTTTTTGGGAAATGTTATTTCATAGACCATAATGCATCTGCATAATCCGTTTGTATATTACTTTTATGACATTTTTTTATATACAATATGAATCTACGCTTATCGAGGCCAAAAAGACCACCCGAGGACAAGGGTTAATGAGTTTAGGAAATTTTATTTCATAGACCATAATGCATCTGCATAATCCGTTTGTATACTACTTTTATGAAATTTTTATATGTACAATGAGTCAACGCTTATCGAGGCCAAAAAGACCACTCGAGGACAAGGGTTAATGAGTTTGGGAAATGTTATTTCATAGACCATAATGCATCTGCATAATCCGTTTGTATGTTACTTTTATGACTTTTTTCTATGTACAACGAGTCTACGCTTATCAAGGCCAAAAAGACCACTCGAGGAAAAGGGTCAATGAGTTTGTAAGGTGAAGGGTGAGAAAACACCTTGCAATTTTTTTTTTTACAAAAGGGTTACGATATATCAAGGCACTGATGCCACTCGGGGATAAGGTTTAATGTGTGTATTGTAGTTATTGGAATAATAGCGTAATGATCGTTTGTGGTGAAAATTTGATATAATTAGATTTACGAGGACGGTTCAATAAGAACTTGTTTACGTTGGACTTGAAGACGACGATATTGTACTCTATTAGAAAGCGTTCCACAGGCGGGTAGTTCTAGAAACGAAGCTTTGTTCATGAAATGCACGTTTAGGTTTAGGGACTGATAGAGAGTGGGGGAATTTAATGATAGTCATTTTGGCTAGACGAGTGTTTTTGTGACAGATTGGCGAAGGAGGACAGTAGTTTGGAGCTCAGCAAAACACTTGCCACGGAAATAGCGATAGTGCAAGGAAAAGAAGTTGCAGAGAAGAGAAAAGGGCATCAGCTACTAGATTACGAAGTCTGTTTTGAACCCTGTCAAGGCAGGACAGGAAATGTCGAGCAACTCCTGCTCAGATGTGGCAACAGTATTTCATCCTAGGACGTACTTGGGTCTTATACAGGTAGAGAATTGCATCGGAAGTGAGACTGGAGCGATAGAGTGGTCCAATCGTTTTTCTAGTGACCTTTGCAACGGATTGGATGCATGTGCTCCGTTTTATATCAAGAGTGAATGTCAGATCACGAAACTTGTCTAAACATGGAGTATCCTCAAGACGAGCGTTGTTCATTTCAACAGGGGCCAGATGTGCGGCAAAGCGTTGATGATGGAAAGAGAGTTTCAATGCATTAAAATTAACCAACTACTTCTTTCTCCATTGCACCACGTGATAAAGATCAGAGGAAAAAAATAAGAAAGATTTTGGTCATTTCAGGCTTTTGAAGCGTTGACATAGATGGTAATGTATGCTAACAACGGTTGAAATTAGGCAGAATTTGAGTCTTTAACAACACGACTTAATAAGAAATTATTAATATTTTGTCTTTTCGTTCTTGCATTTGATGTTTCTGACAAAGCGGGAAAAATTGTTGATTTCCTGATCAGAATCTATCACTCTGACGCTTATAGTTGGCTAGGGTTTTTCATTTTACTATAAAATGATATTTTCTTAGCTCCTTACAGCAAGTGGCTTCGTGTGAAATTCCATAAAATTTATCTCTTTATCTGTGCCTAAACCTAAGCGTAGATTTCATGAACAAAGCTTTTTTTCTTAGAACTGCACGCCTGTGGAACTGTCTTCCATTTTCCTGCTTTCCAACTGACTACAATAAAGTTGTCTTCAAGTTCAACATGAACAAGTTCTTAACGAGCCGCCCCCTTAAGTAATCCAATTCACTCAATCCCACTACTAGCGATTACTACAACATAGCCCCATTGATTGCTGTACACTCAACCATTTTCTTCGAGTAGCCTCCTTAGTGGTTTTCGAGTCCATAGGGAACGAACTCACAGGCACATAGATGCAAGGTTACTTTTATATAATTTATATATATATATATATATATATATATATATATATATTGGATCTTTCAGGTAAAATCAATGCAAAATCGAACAGAAATAGAATTAAGAATCCATTTTTTTATTCGTCAGATCAAATTCCTTTCTAATAAAACTGACCGGAAGATGCAAACATTTAATTCAAGATGCAGACCATACAAGCCTATATATATATATATATATATATATATATATATATATATATATATATATATATATATATATATATATATATATATATATTGACAGAAGTATATTACATTGATGTATACATGTAAGTATATACATATCTAAACCGTTTAAACATAGCATTAAACATACATACATATATATATAAACCATGCAATCTTGGCATGCTTGTCGTATTTTGTACGATAGCTCAAGGCCCATGGGACATTTCATGTATGAACTATCAGTAAACGTGCCCATACGAAAATAGTCTGTAAAATTATTTAAGGCACTATATATATATAAGTATTTAAGGATACACGTTTGCTTCATCAGTGCTCAAAACATAAGCGGAGCTTAGTAGTAAAGCATGAAAATACATTTACAATAATTAAGCTACACAAAGGTGTTCGTGTTTCATCGCCAAGAAAATAGTTAGTTTAAGTGCTCTTAGCCTGACGCTTCACTATCGTCATAAAACATATAGTTGGATTTCTTTTTTTCCGTATCAGTTTTTAAAACCTATCTGCTTATATATATGTTGTCTTATGACTTAATTGAAGAATGCCTTCGTTTATCTTTCTGATTAATTATATTTTGTTGTAGGGTAAAACTGAAACTTCGCCTTAAAGGAAAACTTAAAACAATAATACGGAAACTTAATTCACACCGAGTGTAAATATGAAACACCACTTTCTCGCCCAAAAGAAAGAGATCGAAAAAGACACGCCTCCGCTTTTATCTTAACTTAAAAAGAGAAAACTCCCGTGTATGGAACACATAAGACGGGAGTGATACCCTGCAGACAGCAACATGGATGTCTTCAAATCCAATGTAAACAAATATTTGTAATAAACCGTTGTCATAAATAATCAAATGTTAATTCTGTTCATCAGTTTCAATCATCTCATATTCTTCTTGATACAAACTAGGAATCTATCGATTCTATTAAGTTTTAACCTTGATTGGCCTTTGTTTTTGATACGCGCTGATTCATCGGTGTAAAAAGAAAATCACGATGTTATTACATCTTTAATCCTCCATTTTGTGTTCATCACGTTGTCATGGCAACAAGGATGGAGATTTAATCGAGTGAAACAGTTTCTGTATCAATCGTGTCTTTATCTAATATGCAGCTCACAGGTTCAAACCCGTGTTTATGTTTCTTGCTGTTATTTATGAACGTTGTTATGTCAGTCACGTGATCCTCTCGCCTCCCCTCATACTTATGGATGTCCGAAACGAAAAAGCGTAGTTTTGATTTTGTCAGCTTTTCACGGGTTATTAAAACCCTAGAATCTACGACTTTTCATTTCTTCTAGGAAGATGGGCACTTATTACTCCTATCGACATCGTTTACGTATACTGTTATATATTTATTTACGTTAAAACACACGGATATTTGTTGTTTGTTTTAATCCATTTCTCAATAAACACATGCTAAATATATGAAATCTTGTTTAATTCCTTTAGGCACATGTAAAGCATCTTGTTAATAAATGCACACATAAACTTCAAATGTGTGTTAATGCATTAGAAAAGAATGCAAAGAGATGGGATTTGAAATAAGCCTAGAGAAAACAGAACGTATGTCTACAGCTAGATCACAGTTTAACCTAAACATGACTATTCACAGTAAACACATCAAACAGGTCACCCAATTCATTTATTTAGAGCATAAACGGACTTTCTCAAATAGAAAAGAGGGTTGCCTTTTTCTGTTGTTCTCGGCCTTCGGGCCGGGATCAAAGTGTAGTATCTGTTCCGGCAGATACTGCAAGCTATGACTAGCTATGACTAGCAAAGACCAGATGTGGGGGCGGCCCCACATGTCTGACCTTTAACCAGCTCCCATTTCCCACCTCTCGGGAGCTGGTCCCCTTTTTCCCTTCCCCCCCCCTTCACTCCTCACATTAAAAATCGGCCTTGTGCCTAATTTGCTCGGTGGGGGAGCAAATAAATACCATCTGTTCCGGCAGATACTGCAAGCTATGACTAGCTATGACTAGCTATGACTAGCAAAGACCAGATGTGGGGGCAACCCCACATGCCTGACCATTAACCAGCTCCCATTTCCCACCTCTCGGGAGCTGGTCCCCTTTTTCCCTTCCCCCTCCCTTCACTCCTCACATTAAAAATCGGCCTTGTGCCTAATTTGCTCGGTGGGGGAGCAAATAAATACCATCTGTTCCGGCAGATACTGCACGCAAAGACCATATGTGGGGGAAACCCCACATATAAGACCTTGGTCAATGTAGGGGCAACCCTTCATACCAATTGTCACTATCCAGCTCCCCTACTCCCCGGGGAGTTGGTCTCCATTACCCCTTCACTCCTCACTTTAAAAATCAGCCTTGTGTCTAATTTGCTCAGTGGGGGAGCAAATAAATACCTCAAAGTGTAGTATCTGTTCCGGCAGATACTGCAAGTAAAGATCGTATGTGGGGGAAACCTCACATATAAGACCTTGGTCAATGTAGGAGCAACCCTTCATACCAATTGTCACTATCCAGCTCCCCTACTCCCCGGGGAGTTGGTCCCCATTTCACCTTCACTCCTCACATTAAAAATCGGCCATGTGCCTTATTTGCTCGGTGGGGGAGCAAATAAATACCCTGTTGTTCTTGGCCTTCGGGTCGGGATCAAAGTGTAGTATCTGTTCTGCAGATGCTGCTCTTAAGATAATTTGTACCAGTCAATGGAGGGGAAACCCTCTATACTGGGACAATTATTATTTTTGGTCAAAACCAGAGTGCCCCCCTTTTTACCTTACTTTTAGGAGAGCTGGTTTTCCCCCACTTAAAAAACAGCCTTGTGCCTAATTTGCTTTCGTGGGGAAGCAAAAAAAAAAAAAAAAAATACCATAAACAGACTTTCTCCAGTGATCACGAGACGATATTGAAGCACAGAATCGTGCTGGGTTGGGCGGCTTTCCAAAAAACACAGCACCAATCTAAAATCAAAAAGGATGCCGATAAATGTTGAAGCAAACATTTATTTAATTTATGTCCTCCCAAAAGTTTTATATGGTCTTGATTGTATCACATGCACCAAACAACTAGCGAATCGTATTGAAATGTTTCAAAATCACGTAATGTGTTTCATTACGAGATATCACCTGATCGAAAAAAAAAAATCCGCCCTCCGTCAAACTACTAGCCTATCCCTTCTATTTAATAAAATCAAAAGTAAAACCCTTAAACGTTTTGGCCAGGTCAAACGATCAACCACTGGCCTGTCACAATTATGCTTTGAGGGTATGTTAGGCAAGAAGAAGGTGGAGAAAACCTTTTTTTTGTTGGACATCTTTCAAGAGTTGAGCATCCATCAATCAACTTTCCATGGATCCGAAGTATTGGTGAAAAATAAGTGACGTGGGTTCGCAATCCGCACTAAGTGGAAGATGCGGTTCATAATGATAAAAGGATCATCTTTGCAGCAAATAATCCAAATAATCAAAATATTCAAAATATTCTTATTGTTAAATCTTGATTCGTTTTTTTTTTCGTTATCATGACATTATCTTTAGGTTTCTAATAGAATTTCGTTTTACAACGTCTTTCTCCAAAAGGAGGATCGTTCCCAATAAAACCGATGAAAGGTAAACGATCGTCTCTCTGTACATTGGCCGAATAATTGACTGTCATATTACAAATCTGGCGCAAAAACAAAGTTCTAACCCACACCTACTTGAAAATAACAAGGAAAAGATATTGTAATGAAAACCGAGGGATAAAAGGAACGATACGACGGAGCAGGGACATCAGAGGAAATAAATTACACATTGGAACAAAATAGAACAACGACAAAAAAATGACAGTATTTGCCTTATAAACGCTTATAAACAACGGAAATACAATGCGGGGCGTTTTTCTTTTGTCTAGAATTGAGGTAGCACAATAACCAGCTTCAAGAAGAGACGAAATGCGAATGAGGGGAAGATTGAAACATGGACCACGTACAGTCACCCTGCTGCATCAGCGAGCCAATGGTGAACCAGAGGCTGTTAAGTATCGTGAACTGATTTTCCACCACATCGGAATCCGGGTTGCAAGGGTGCGGGTTATACCACTCGTAAGGGCTGAATCGTGCCAGGACGAAAAGCATGAAACTGACACACAGATAGGCCGCCACCACATACACCCACACCTGCAAAAGAAAAAAAAAGATAAAAACATTAAAAATAAGATCTTTTTATTGAATGCATTTCACATTTTTGAAATGCACAAATAAACAATGTGAATAGAAATTATATTGGAAAGTAATGGTTTATAAACATTATATATATATATATATATATATATATATATATATATATAAATTATTCCTTCATTGGAATTCATTTTTGAATCACCGCCTCGATACGGGTCTGGAACTGAGAGCATGCCTTTTCCACAAGCACCGGCGAATACTTGGCGGATGGCGGTGATTATACTGGCTTTGGTGCTGTGGGAGGACATGTTAGTGATGTTCTCGCGTATGACCAAACGAAGTAGTCTAGCGGGTTCAGGTCGGGGGAGAGGGGGGCAGTGAGAAAAGAGTATAAAGCCGTAGCACTCCTTCTGAAGCCAAGCCTGGGTTTCTTTGTTCGAAAAATATTTAGGTTTTATTTTTTTGCTTCAGGTTTTATTAATTATTTTTTTTATTTTAGATTTTAAGTTTCTATAACTTGGTTGAAGGATTCCAATATGGTGTTTTCATTCTTATATTTCTCGTCGGTAGGTTCATGTGCGCTTTTGCTGCTAAATGACTTTTGTTGGCGTTCGATTCGTAGGAAAATCATGTTTAATTTTCGATTTTTTAGCGATTATTCGGAAAAATAGGTAACTTTACACGAGTAGGGAGGATTTTATTTCATGTTTGAGTGATCCGTCCGTGATTTTTCATTTTAATATGTTTTCATAGAAATGTTTCTGTTAGGTAAAAAAAAAGAACTATTTTCTTGACGTCACAAGTGTCACGCTCATACACGAATTCCAGAGCTAATATAACATACTGACCCAATGGGTCACGGGTACACAAGTATATATATCAAAACTAGAAAATTTCTGTTAGTAAATATCAAGTTCCTATTTATTCCTTATTATTGGATATAGCAACAGACTGATAACAGAAGGACAGACATACACATGCCTCTTATATTGGTATAGCTACAGATAAATAACAACGATGAATAAATAATTGGATAAAGTATTTAAAGTTTTCTGTCTAGTCCGATTTGGTTGGCCAGTTCTGTTTCCAGATCAATACATGATCTGTCTGCACGTTGCACGAAGTGAGAGAAGCCCATCAATGACAGACGAGCTACGATGGTGCTTCGTCTTGTCTTCTCCTTCTCCATTCTTTGGCTATCAAACATCAGACCGACCGGCGCCGAGCATCCCCGGAAGACGGAGCTCAATTTATGAACAGCGATGCACAGAAATATCAGCAATAACAAGGAAGGAAGATCAATTTGCAGCGATTCCATGAAAAAAACAAAAAAAACAAAAACAAAAAAAAAAACAAAAACCCCCAAAACACAAACAAACAAACAAACAAAAAAAACAAAAACAAAAAAAAAAACTCAATTCATAATGGCTTTCGCTGAATGATACGCGCTGCCTCTTTCCAAGTGCGAGTCCCTTGAGAACTGAAGCTGAGATCAGTCCTGCGAGTTTCCGAGCTATCACGATGCGTATTTTTAAAGTGATAGAAAACAGTTGTATATTTCATGCATGGGTTTAACATCGAATAAAATTACATGCAATACATACATCAATTAACGAGCATGTATGTATATATATATATAACTACTTAATTTACTCACATAAAATTAATATACGAAAGTATAGATTTATGCGTAAACTTTAAGTATTTACTTCAAAAGTGCTCAATACGTAGGTAGAGCTAGTTAGTAATTTATAAAATATATATGGCGATTAAGCTACACTAAATATTCCGCGTTTCATCCACTCTAGGACTCCCCAGGCTTAGTAAGTGGATGAAACGCGGAATATTCAGTGTAGCTTAATCGCCATATATATTTTATAAATTACTATATATATATATATACATATATATACATATATATACATATAATATTTACATATATATACATATGATATATATATACATATAATATATATATATACATATAATATATATATACATATACATATAATATATATATACATATGATATATATATACATATAATATATATATATACATATAATATATATATACATATGATATATATATACATATAATATATATATACATATGATATATATATACATATAATATATATATACATATACATATAATATATATATATACATATAATATATATATACATATACATATAATATGTATATACATATAATATATATATACATATAATATATACATATATACATATAATATATACATATAATATATATATATACATATAATATATATATACATATAATATATATATACATATAATATATATATATACATATGATATATATATATACATATAATATATATACATATAATATATATACATATAATATATATATATATACATATAATATATATATACATATAATATATATATACATACATATAATATATATACATATAGTATATACATACATATAATATATACATACATATAATATATATATACATATAATATATATATACATATACATATAATATATATATATATACATATAATATATATATATACCTACACATATATATGCATACATATAATATATATATAAATACATATAATATATATATATATATATATATATAAAAATACATATAATATATATATACATATAATATATATATATCATTCAATCACGGTCCGAAATTGAATGAATCGAGACACATATCAACCCTCACCACTAATTCCGTTCGCAACCAAATTTAAAACAGGTTATATAGTTGGATAGAACAACTCATTAGCTACATTTTGAAAAAAACAATTTCGAAAATTGGTTCAGTAGAAAAAAAGTTACAACAAAATATGTGGGTTCACAAACAGGAGAGTAAGTACATACATAAGTGACTAACGCATTTTTTTTTTTATTTTGCATAACTTTTTTTTGTATATAAATATTTTTTTACTGCGATTTTGCCAATATGACATGTTAGCGTAACGGTTAGAGTACCGGGGGTTGGTGGAAAGATTTTAGGTTCAATTCCGTGTATCGTTTTTTTTTATAATTAAAAAAACCGAACTTTTTTTTAATAACTAATTTTTTTTAACTCTCCTTATGAAATAGATATGCGGTTTTCTTTTCCTAGATGGTTTAGATTTTCAATACAGCACAGTGCGGTTTGGGATCTTACCGTACTATTCTCCAATGCTTTAATAGCTGCCTATCTGAAAGGATAGCTATTTCCTGTTGCTGAACCTCTTCCAGGATCAGAACCTCAGATTCAAAAGCCTTAAACATGTGCTATCTCTCCTTCTTCGGTTTTTGTCGTGATGTTTACCGACTGTTAGAGCTGACTTGTCAGATTTAGGTCTGAGATCCTGCTCTTCGGTGAAGGCGGGGGTGGTGTTTGGTACCACATCCAATGGTGCCAGCTCATGACTGGTGTTTGGTGTTGTATCCGATGATACCTGTATGGTGAAGACTTTTGCCTGGGAGACCGTCCTCAGTTTACCAAGATAATAAGATTTTTGACAGGTGAGGTGGTTTGAGCATTCTATATAAACACTCGCACCAATCCTATCATTCATTTTAGATCCATCAGTATAGCATTTGATTACGTTGCTTTCCAGCTCTTTTTCGTAATCTCTTGCGCCTGTTCTGTCATAAACCATACATGTGAAATGCTTTTCAAATGCTTTGGTTTTAGTCATAAGTCACCCGGCACATGCAAGAACGGTAGTTCCTTCCTAGCCTCATTACACAAATCCACGCCACTCATTGTTTTTCCAGTAGTCCCAACAGATCTTGACCACCACAGACCCATGATATCTATTCTATAGGATCCCCGTATCGCTTCTGCCTTCATGAATTCTTTAATCGGAGGGATATTCAACAGCATCTCCAATGCTCCAGTAGGTGTGCTCGGATATGCTGAAGAAGTCATTAAACAAGCAAGTCTTTGTACCTTCTGGAGTTTCTTCCTCAAGTACAGTTTCTCTGTCCCGCGGATTCAGGAAACACATGCATACGACAAAATGGGACATACCATAGCAATGTATATCCACCTCATTACATGCGGGTTAACTGCCCATGTTTTCCCCACAATTTGTTTGCATTGCATAAGGGCTGCAGTCGCCTTGGAGGAAATCTTTTCTATATGGCTTTTCCTGGTTAGCTTACTGTCCAGGATTACCCCTAAAAGCCTTGCCTCCTGCGAAAGTTTCAATTTCTGTCCACTCAGAAAAAGGTCACCAAGTTGGCAATTCCTTTTATATGTAAACAAGACCATTTCTGTTTTACGGCTACTGAATTCTAATTCATTTCGATTAGACCATTTATTAGGAATATTTAATATCTATATATACATATCTATATATACATATCTATCTATATATATGTATCTATATTTACATATATATACATCTATATATATATCTACATATACATATATATATACCTATATATACACATATATATCTATATATACATATATATCTATATATATCTATATATCTTTATACATATATCTATATATATACATCTATATATATCTATATATACATATATATATCTATATATATATATCTATATATACATATATATATCTATATATATCTATATATACATATATATATCTATATATATCTATATATACATATATATATCTATATATATATCTATATATATATCTATATATACATGCATATATATATACACATACATATATATACATATATATATACATATGCATACATATCTATACATACATATATATACATATATACATACATATATATACATATATACATACATATATACATACATATATATACATACATATATACATATATTTACATACATACATATATACATACATACAT
>NC_136509.1:9106229-9123729 GCF_053919585.1 Euprymna scolopes | reverse complement strand
TAGATGTCATGTTTGTGACAAGTACAGGGTTCCATTTAAATATTTCGTAATCGCTATAGATCGACATGTTCATTTCAGTTTACAATGTTTTTTTAAATAATTAATGCGTACGCTCACGTACGCGCAAATATGCATACATACATATGCATACATATGTGCATTTCTACACATCCATATACAGACACATACGCACACACGCCTATATATAAACAATGTATATGCAGACATATATGGATCTCTATTCAGACATATACACACATACACACAAGTTTTATAGACTTATACGTACTCACATATATACATAGACACACATACACACACCCACACACACACATATATAT
Organism: Euprymna scolopes; assembly: GCF_053919585.1. Taxonomy (NCBI): domain Eukaryota; kingdom Metazoa; phylum Mollusca; class Cephalopoda; order Sepiida; family Sepiolidae; genus Euprymna; species Euprymna scolopes. The sequence goes on along the minus strand of NC_136509.1, from coordinate 9,123,388 downwards.
AGTAAGTTATAAAATATATATAGCTCTACCTATGTATTGAGCACTTTTGAAGTAAATAGATTAATCGGGCTATGAAAACAGTATATTCTTTTCATTGTTTTGACTCTCGAGAACATATCCGATTCAGTTAGACACATATAATCAACCGAGAACCACATCACTCTATATTAAAACATATAAGATATCAATGGATATCTACCTGAGAATCAAAATAAGGAAAAGAATATGCTGTTGTCATTACCCTAATTATTACGCACTTTACTTGCATAAAATCATTAAAATATAAATGCAACTTTTCAATATATATATATATATATATATATATATATATATATATATATATACTAGATTACTGTTATATATAAATAGATTACTGTTATATATAAATATATTAGTTAAAATCTTCAGTCGCATAAAATCATATTAAAATGAAAAAAGAACTTTTTCTCATCTTTGCTTCAGCTTCCTCATCTCTTAAAAGATCAGCGTTGTGACATCCGGTGTCAGGATGAATTCTCAAGTTTTGCAAATAAAATCGTAAGGTTGTGAGAAAGTAACTTTCCTGAACTGTTATCAATTTAAGTGGCAGGTGCTGCTCACTCGATGACCTTACATTGCTCATATCGAGGAAGTGGGGAAGCTTAGGGTGGACAGAAAGATGAGGAAGTCAATGGTCGACTAAATATCAACAACTCCGACGTCAGTTTCCGTTTTCTTTTTACGTAAGATTCAGCGCAACTCTCCGTTTTCTTTTTATACTTGGAAACACACCACTTGAATCCAAACACATACGATGGTTGTCTAATAGAGTAACTATGGTTTTCTTGAATTATTCCATTCTTAGAGGCGTTTTTTATCCGCTAAGAAAGGCATTGTTGCTCTGTGACACTAAAGTTTCAACATGAGATTGCATTAATCTGTCACGATAAAATCTGAAACAACATTAGTTTTACTGTTTTTTTTTTCCATTCCGAAATAAGCCATATTGCCGCTTGGAAGGTAAGGGGTTACTATTTGGGATCGTGGCTCACAGGAAATTTTGGGGAGCTCAACAGAGATATGTTTGTCCACATTTAAAGTTCTGCAGGGAATAAATTCCAAAGTTCAGCAGTGCGAGGTAAGAAATGATAAGACTAGAAGGCTTTCCGGTATCGGGGGAGCTTAACAAGACGGGGATGGGATTTTGGTGCTTCTCAGGTTAGAATTTCTATTTCTTGGTCAAGCGTAAGTTTGAAATAGAATGTCTTTTAGTTCATTATGTTTTGTTGCCAAATTTGGGCTGGCGCATCTAACACTAATCTCCCTCTTGGCTAGGGCCCCAAAAAGGATCCCCAATTTATTAGGTCCCACTTTGTCAACAAGGCTCCACATCCTGTCCTATCGCTGCAATGTTGAATCTCTGCGTCTTTTATGCTAATAAAGTCAGAAAAGCAAGAAACAGTTCGTAGGAAGTAAACTATAAGAGTAGAAGGCCTTGCAGTATCTAGGAGCCTCAACAGTGAAGGGGTGGGATTTTGTTGTTTATTGGATTAGTTTGGCTTTGTAGAAATGCAAGATAATATCAGATGTGAGTAATCTTCAAGTACAGTTATCGTTAGTCTGTCATGTTTTAATTTGAAATTTAATTTTTATTAGTCTGTCGTGTTTAAATTTGAAATAGTATTTTTGTTAGTCTGTCATGTTTTAATTTGAAATTTAATTTTTATTAGTCTGTCGTGTTTAAATTTGAAATAGTATTTTTGTTAGTTTGTCATGTTTTAATTCGAAATAGTATTATCGTTAGTCTGTCATGTTTTCACTTGAAAAATCAAGTTTGTTAGTATGTTGTTTAAATTTGGAATAGCATTTTTGTTAATTTGTCACGTTTATTTTGAAATAGTATTTTTGTTAGTCTGTCATGTTTTAATTTGAAATAGCATTTTTATTAGTCTGTCATATTTTAATTTGAAATAGTATTTTTATTAGTCTGTCAGTTTTTTATATCATTTTTGTTAGTTTGTCATGTTTTAATTGAAAATATTAATTTTTAAAAATCTGTCATGTTTAAATCTGAAATAGTATTATCATTAGTCTGTCATATTTTAACCTGAAAGATCAATTTTGTGAGTTTTTCACTTTTTAATTTGAAATAGTATTTTTGTTAATTTTTCATGTTTTAATTTGAAATACCATTTGTGTTAGTTTGCCATGTAGTAATTTGAAATATTATTTTTTTTAGTCTGTCATGTTCAAATTTGAAATATTATTTTTGTTAGTTTTTCATGTTTTAATTTGAAATATTATTTTTTTAGTCTGTCATGTTCAAATTTGAAATATCATTTTTGTTGGTTGTCATGTTTTAATTTAAAATATTAATTTTTTTAGTCGGTCATGTTTAAATTTGAAATAGTATTTTTCTTCATTATGCTTTAGTTTGAAATATCATTTTTGTTAGTCTGTCATGTTTTTATTTGAAGTAGTATTTTGTTAGTCTGTCATGTTTTTATTTGAAATATCATTTTTTGTTAGCCTGTCATGTTTTAATTTGATATCATTTTAGTTTTCTGTTACGTTGTACTTTTAAATATAATTTTTGTTAGTCTGTCATGTTTTAATTTGAAATATTATATTTGTTTTCTTTCATGTTTCAGTTTGAAACAACGTATTTGTTAGTCTGTCATATTTTAATTTGAAATGGCATTTACTTTGATCTCTCATTTTTAAACAGCGGATTGTATAAACAGAAACAAAACATACTTTTAGTTTCTACACTATTTCTGATCAGAGAAAGTATTAATACATTTAACTTTCCATCAGCAATGTACACAATTTATCAACATTTTCTGTTTTTAAATCTTTGACGAATCAGCAATTATTTGAAAAATCAACAAGAAAAAAAGTATAAATATTTTTCAAGCAAATATACCCAATCACTCTTGGAAAAATTATTTCAAATATTTTTTTTTACGTACTTCAAATGTTTTTTTTTTTAAATACTTCAAATGTTTTTTTTTAAAAATACTTCAAATGTTTTTTTTTTATAGAAGTACGTCAAATATTTTCATAGCAGTACTTCAAATGCTTTTTTTAGAATTACTTCAAATGCTTTTTTTATTGAATTACTTCAAATATCTTTTATCGAATCACTTCAAATACTTTTTATAGAATTACTTCAAATAATTTTAAAGAAGTATTTCAAATGTTTTCATAGAATTACTTCAAACCTTTTTATAGAAGTACATTAAACGTTTTAAAAGAAATACATAAAAAATTACAAAGAAGTACTTTTTCTTTTTTACACATTGATCACCACTTATCAAGGCCCGGAAGCCACTCAGGGATAAGGGTTATTGCAAGTACATTACGTTAGTGTGGAGATTTGATGAAGTGTTTAATTAAGGGGGCGGTTCATTAGGAATTTGTTAACATTGGACTTGAACACATCCAAGTTGTAGTCCGGAGGGAAGCAGGCAGACGGAACAGAGTTCCACAGGCGTGCAGTTCTAAGAAAGAAGCTTTGTTCATGGAATCCGCGTTTTGATTTAGGCACAGATATAGAGTGGGGGAAATTTTTCACAGTGGATTCAGCTAGACGGGTGTTTTTCGTGAAAGATTGGCGAGGGGGGACCAGAGATTGGAGTTCAGACGAGCACCTGCCATGGAAATAACGATGAAACAAGGATACGCTCGCAACGTCTCTTCTGTGGGAGAGAGGTTGCAGGGTAGAGAAAAGGGCATCCCCCACTAAGCCACGAAGTCTATTTTGTACTCTGTCAAGGCATGATAGGCTGTTTTTGGCCGCTCCTGCCCAGATATGGCAACAGTGTTCCATCCTTCCTTTCATAGAAGTAGTTACAAATTCATGTTATAAAAATATTGCTGATGATTTTGTATAATTAATTAAAGCAGTTTTCTAAAAGTACTTCATTTAATATTTTTATCACAGAAAGTAATGTAAATAAATATTTCTCTTTAGTAAAATAATATTTTCTGTACACAATGGCTGAAGAAATTATAGAATTGTAGTAAAAAATTAATTCTGGCGAAATATTGTAATCACGACATCATGATCGATTAAAGAAATTATTTTAAATAAAATTAACCATTTTTTCTGACTAATTTAAATTGATTAAAGTTTATTTGTTTTTTTTTATTAAAAACATTGGCCCTTCATTTTTTACTAAAAAAGGACAATGTTTTCTTTTTTAATAAGAAAAAAAAACGAAGTTTTAAAGAGTGTTACAGTTACTTTAGAATAATGTGAAAATAATAAGCTAAAATAAAAAAGTTAAGCAATGTTGACTCTGGTTAGTAGCAGATGGGTAACTATTTGAGAAAAGCAAGCGTTGTGCATGAGAGGACGTCGAAATATCCCTAAAAATACAGCCCTGAAGATGCTGATTTATATATGTGTTGATACAACCGCAAATTGGGTTACAATATTGTTCCTAAGAATGAGGCGAAGCTCCTTGAAGTAAGTATGCATTTTTTTAATTAATAAAACCTATTTTTACAGTCGGCACATGCGATGTGTTGCGCAACATACCTCGATTGAAAGTGGAGCAAGAAATGCAAACAACTGCGGCGGTTGTTTCTCCGGTCGTTTAAATAAAATGGTGATCCCGACGTTGAGGAAAGGCTTTGTGAAGTCGATTACTTTCTCTCTCAGGTAAGTGATGGACATACCTCCCACTGCCAGGTCTGCGTTCTGCGGAGTAAAAAATTTCACAAAGGCAAATACAATGATTAATAAAAAAATACATAAGAACAAATAGCAAGACAAAATATAAAAGCATATACGATAGAGACTAGACTTCGGCAACGTTTTCCTATGGGAAAGCAACATGGGGACATGCTTCCTTATAAAATCTTTGCGGTACTACACGAACACAATCCAATAATCCAAAATAAATGAAATATATAAAATTATTAGTATTTAATCACAAAATACAATTTAAGTATATTATAAAACAAAATGAAAATGTCAACAAGAACAACGCTAAAAAGCTAAGTGATCGACTATAGACGAGGGCGACATAAAGGCTACCTTGACATAAAGGTGTAGAAGAAGGCTCGAGCGCATTCTCAGGATTACCCCAGTTGCTCTTAATTCTCCTTATAATTTTGAGTGTTTAATCATGTGTTGGTCACCTGGATGTTCCGCACATGGTTAGATTGATGGAGTGTTTATCTACCCCAATACAAAAATGTTTATCGTGTTATTGCTCTCTGTGATACCAGCTGTGTAATCTCGTATTATATATCTCTACTATTATATAAAAGCTACCTTATGTGTGTGTATGTAGCTTCCGTTTTCATAGGCTCCGAAACGGCTGAGCCTATCTTTTGCAAATTTCATACAAAGGTAATTTATATGTCTGGCAGAGTTCTTAGATATGTTTTGTGCATAAATTCGTCCGATAAGTATCGAAAATCGAAAAAAATCTGATCCTAAAAATAGTCTTTTTTCTTATAAATAAAAAAGAATTCTTACAGGGCAACACTTTACGTTACACCGGCAAGGGAGATAATAAAATCTCAGCAAATTATTTCTTCTTAAAAACCGAATTATTATAATCTGGTGATATAGCTCAGTAGTAGAGGATCATTCGACTGCAGATCGAATGATCCCCCTGTTCAAGCCCTGGTGTACCTCAACATTTTATTTTAATTTTTCTTATTGATGTGTTCAATTTACGGTATATTTTAAAATTGCCGAAAATCATTTCTTCGTTTGTATGTTTGAAAACTAAACATTAATCAGAAGTGACTTTACCAGGGGATTCATCGTCAAACTCAAATATCAGCTGACGTGATATTGTAAACAAACACAGACGGAATTTGATGAATGACATTATCTTTTATATTAATTTATTTATTACGGACTATTATTCTCATCCTTATTAGTTGTTGTTTCACGACGTTCCGGCCAACTATTCCTCTGGCCTTCGTCAGGTGGTAACCGCGACCGATAGGAACTTCGAATCTCCTAACTGCATTCCCAGCAATCACTGCCAGAATAATAGTCTGTAATAAATTAATTAATACAAATAATACTCATCTCAATAACGAATTCCAATTAAAGATTTTATCATTATTATTTATTTTATGTTGATAATTTTTTTGCGAATTAGTCTACCGTGCAAATTAGTAATCGTAATATATAATGTTCAATAAAGGATTGATTGTATAATAATACGCACGCAATCTGCATAAATTAAAATATGTTTAAGCGTATTATACAACCAGGCAACGCCGGTCGTCGAGCTAGTGCTATATTTTGATGCAAAAACTTTGGAAATGATATTGTTTTGATTTGACTTAGGAAGCAGGTCGATAAGTTCGTTCTTGATATAATGGTGACTCAGTTCATGCCTTTTAGTACGTCTGATATGTTCAAGCAAAAGAAAATTTCCATTTCTGGTGTCACCGAAATTTTTATTTGTAACACGGAATGAATCATTTCTCTCACTCAAAAACTGAATTATATTAAAAATAAAACTGAATTATATTAAAAATTAACCTCAATTATCTCTATATAAATAAAATGAACTCATTTTTTTCTATATAAATAAAATGAACTCATTTTTTCTATATAAATAAAATGAACTCATTTTTTTCTATATAAATAAAATGAACTCATTTTTTTCTCTTCTCTTCTCTATATAAATAAAATGAACTCATTTTTATCTATATAAATAAAATGAACTCATTTTTTCCCGTGTGAGTTTGACCTTAATAGGATTAAAAATCAGAACATTTCATGCAGATGTGATATGCACAAACTGCGACACATTATCTGAGGTGTGCTATAGGCCTATTACCTCTACACTTGCTCGATAATCGTCCATTTCTATATTTGTTCTGGTGAGAGTCCATTGCCAAAATCGGTTAGATTTAATGGAAGTTGTAAAATCTTTATCTCTATTAAATTCCCTCTTTTCCCGCTCCCCATTTACACCGATGTTTGATCGTTCAAGAGGAACTTTTACGGACTCCCACCGTTTACGGGGTTCTTAGTTATTTACAAAGACTGAACTGCTTCCTATTGGGGAAAACGCACAACTCTTACTTATACGTTGTTCACATTTATATACTAGGAAATATTAATACATTACTTACACGTTGTACACATTTTACACTAATACAAACAAATTACAAACAGATTCTTTCCATTTTATTTTTATTTATTTATTTATTTTGGAACCTTTATTACATCATTTCCGTTATATTTCGTTTCGTTCCGTTATATTTTTCTGTTGACATTTTTCTCATCTTACTTGAATGTTTGACATCTTTATTTTTATATATTTATTTCCGTTTCATTTGATTTTGTTCAGTTCGATTTTTCTTTTTTCTGTTTACGTTTTTACGAACTTTCTGGTAAGTTTGACATCGTTATTTTCTTTTTTCTTGTTTTATTTTTTTTTTTGGTGGGGGAAGGGTTATTTCTGCTCCCACAGTTAGGAATTACTATTTCGGTCAAAATAATAATACCATCGTAATTATCGCATTTCGTAATCTCAAATATCAAATTTACACCTAAACCAGGCTTAGCTTTACGTTGTTCACATTTTTACACTAAGACAAATATATTGCTTACTTTTATATTGTTCGCAGTTTTACACTAAGAACTATACATATATAGACACAGATTCTTTCCATTTTTTTAAACCAAAAATTAAATCATTTCCGTTTTATTTCGTTTCGTTCCCTCAGATTTTTCTTTTTTCTGTTTACATTTTTTCGATCTTTCTGGAAAGTTAGACATATTTATTTTTTTTTAACATTTTTTCGATCTTTCTGGAAAGTTAGACATATTTTTTTTTTTTTAACATTTTTTCGATCTTTCTGGAAAGTTTGACATATTTCTTTTTTCTGTTTACATTTTTTCGATCTTTCTGGAAAGTTTTACATCGTTAGTTTTTTTTACATTTTTTCGATCTTTCTGGAAAGTTTGACATCGTTATTTTTTTTCTTTTTTGGGTACCATTTACTAATTCATTTCCGTTTTATTTCGTTTCGTTACGTTCGATTTTTCTTTTTTCTGTTTACATTTTTTCCGAGCGTTATGGAAAGTTTGAAATCGGGTGGAGGCAAAGTTTCCAAGTTTAACATTGGTATTTTGGTGGATGAGCACACAGTTAAACATTTATTTTCCGATCAAAATAATTATACCATCGCCATTATCGCATTTAAGAAATGTCAAATATCATATCTTCACGAATATCGATTTGGAACAAATCAAACTATGACTGATTTCATATATTTACCGACAAAGATCAATAATTACTCGACTTCAAAATGTAAACAATGCAATTATATTAAAAATAAAACTCAATAATAAAAAATAAAACTCAATTATATTAAAAATAAACTCAATTATATTAAAAATAAACTCAATTATATTAAAAATAAAACTCAATTATATTAAATAAAACTGAATTATATTAAATAAAACTGAATTATATTAAAAATAAACTCAATTATATTAAAAATAAAACTTAATTATATTAAAAATAAAAACTCAATTATATTAAAAATAAAACTCAATTATATTAAAAATAAAACTCAATTATATTAAAAATAAAACTCAATTATATTAATCAAGCGAAATAAGACTTAGTCGCACAGGAATTGCCAGATTATCATTCACTCGTTATGATGAGTTGGCTGTTTTTGTGTTTTCAGAGTTTTCGACCTACTCGTTTCTAAATGCTAAAAGCAAAAACATACCACCAGGACTTTTGCTTTCAGTACTGAAATAACAACAGAAACTCGTTCAGCAGACTTCGAGTAGACAAATCAAGAACGACAAACAATTTCGCATATGCATACAGATATACATGCATATATATATACAAATACCTAAAGACAAAAAATTGTAGGTATACATACATGTGCATACACATATACACACGTGTTGTGCTGTATCCACCCACATTACACACACACATATATGTGTGTGTGTGTGTGTGTGTGTGTATGTATGCATATATAAAGAGAGAGAGAGAGAGAGAGAGAGAGAGAGAGAGAGAGAGAGAGAGAAATGAACAAACCAAGTTATAAGTCCATGAACGTTTCGTCTTAATTGTAAGACTTTTCTGGATGATTAAATTAGAAGAGAATGTATATATATAGCATTAGTGCCCGGCGTTTCCCGAATGTTTGAAGGTGTGTGTTGAGAAAAAAAGTGGTAGTAGGAAGGCAGGCTCGAACCCATACCGCAAAAGAGGAAAACAACGAGAAAAAAAACGTGACGTCTTTGCTGTTACGACCACCGCAAAACCGGAAGTGACGTAGGTTTAAATTAAGACTAGACAATCGAAAAGAGGGGATGACTTTCAAAAATATCGGCAAAAAAAGCGACCCTCCCTGTTTAAAACTGTTTTAATATTAATGTTTTTAGCCAATTTTTCGGTTTTTGTCGTCGGAAGAGTCGAGCTTCAAAACGATACGGATCTTGATGAAATCCGTCGCCTCTGTCAAACGTTTTAGGCAGACATGCAAACATACAGACATTCATTTATATATTGGTAACTAAAAATTTTCGACCCAAACCGATTAAACAGACAGACAAACAGACACGTTCACTTTTATAGATATACTAGCATTTCGGCCCGGCGTTGCCCGGGTGTTTGGAGGTGTATGTTGAGCAAAAAGTAAAAAAAAAGGTCAATTTTTTAAACTTTTACCCCTGTTATGACCTTTGAAATTTATTGCTTTGGGCTTAAATCGAGTTATTAAGTTAGATTCATGTCCAAGGAACCTATATCTAAAATTTCAAGAGTTTAGACCACAAATTATCGGAGGAGTTTGGTAGAGTTCTCAAAGGTCAAATTGTTGAACTTTGACCCTTAACAGCGAAATCTTTAGCCGGAAACCGATCACAACGATTTTCCCATATCTCAGTACTCAGTATATAAATTTCGAGTCTGTAGATTGAAAACTGACAGAGTTATTGCGTAGAGAAATGTAAACAGACACACAGACAGACAGACACACACAGGCACGTTCACTTTTATAGATATACTAGCATTTCGGCCCGGCGTTGCCCGGGTGTTTGAAGGTGTATGCTGAGCAAAAAATAAAAAAAAAGGTCAATTTTTTTAACTTTGACCCCTGTTATGACATTTAAAATTTATTGTTTTAGGCTTAAATCAAATTATTAAGTTAGATCCATGTCCAAAGAACCTATATCTAAAAATTTCACGTGTAGGCTGTATATCAAATTTCGAGTCTGTAGACTAAAAATTGACAGGAAAAATGGTGGGATCTTTCTATCGATCCGGTAGATATCTCACTGCTGATGCTATTCTCTATCTATATAAGAGCCAGGTACGTCCAAGGATGGAATACTGTTGCCACATCTGGGCAGGTGCTGCTAGAAAGGACTTATCCTGCCTTGATAGAATTCAAAATAGACTTCGTAGCCTCGTAGGAGATGTCCTTTTCTCTTCCCTGCAACATCTATCTCACAGAAGAGATGTTGCGAGTTTGTCTCTGATGTATCGTTATTTTCATGGAAAGTGTTCAACTGAGCTTCAATCTATGGTCCCCCCTCGCCAAACTTTCACAAGAAACACTCGTCTAGCTATAAACACTATCAATAATTTCCCCCACTCTTTTTCTGTGCCTAAACCTAAACGTAGATTCCATGAACAAAGCTTCTTTCTTAGAACTGCACGCCTGTGGAATTATCTTCCGTTTTCCTGCTTTCCGGCTGACTACAATATGGTTGTGTTCAAGTCTAAAGTAAATAAGTTCTTGATGAGCCGTTTCATATAAGTTATCAAATTTACCAAATTTTCATTACTAATGATTACTATATTGACCAATTTCTACTGTACACTCTTTAACCCTTATCCTTGAGTGGCCTCTGGGCCTTGATAATGTGGTGATGCCTTTGTAAAAAAAAAAAAAAGAAGTTATTGCGTAGGGAAATGTACACACACACAGCCACTTTCACTTCTATCTATCTATATATATATATTTGTTTAAAAAAAATATATAAGTATACATAAATATATATTGAAACAATTTTGTGTTTAAGATAAACTTTTTCCGCAAATATTATGCAAGTATAAATCATGTAGAATATCTGCATGAATATTATTACAGGTAATATTTAACTAAAGATGATTATCCCATAAAAAACTGAAGTAACTAACAGAGAATTGATTAACATGAATATTTAAAAGAATATGCAAATTAGCTAGATCGTTTGCTAGTGAATGCAATTCTACAACCAAGATATAAGAAAATTGTATTTTCTTTTAAAATAAATAGAAAAGAGGCTTGTCTTTTTTCTGTTGTTCTTGGCCTTCGGGCCGGGATCAGGGTGTGGTATCTGTTCTGCAGATGCTGCACTTGAGATAATTTGTACCAGTCAATGGAGGGGAAACCCTCTATACTGGGACAATTATTATTTTTGGTATCCAGAGTGCCCCCTTTTGCCTACTTTTAGGGGAGCTGGTTTTTACCCCACATTAAAAACTGCCTTGTGCCTAATTTGCTTTGGTGGGGAAGCAAATAAATACATTAAATAAATAGAAAAGAGGGGGTTTAATATGAATATCGATACACACAAAAAAAAAACGAATTTATAGGAGTATATATATATATATATATATATATATATATATGCCTTCATCACCTTACAGATGCTAAACTTCTGACTGACCAACAATATGAATTTAGGCAAGCCCGTTCCACGGCAGACATCCTAATTGTAATCTCTGAGCGTACATACCATTCACTTGACAAATCAGGGGAGGGTAGAGCTGTAGCTCTAGATATATCTACGGCTTTTGACAAGGTATGTCATGAAGGTTTTCTCAGGAAAATCAGATCATACGCTATCACTGGAAGAATACTTAACATAATAAACTCCTTCTTAGCTAAGAGAAAAATCCAGGTCATCCTCGATGGTCGTACATCTAAACAATATGATAAAAATGCAGAAGTGCCTCAGAGGTCTATCCTTGGATCTTTATTATTCCTAATATTCATAAATGACCTTCCTGAAAAATTGTCTGCGAGATGGGTATATATGCTGATGATACCAAGCTCTATAACTGACACGACAGGAAAATAAATGAACACATATCTAAAGAAATGGCAGAAACACTAGAGGGCGACCTCCAATCTGTAGTGGAATGGGGACAAAAATGGATGGTCACATTTAATGCTGCCAAGACTAAACTTCAATAACTACAAGAAACCTTCTCTACCACTAATAGCAATGGCCAAAGACTCTTTATCTGAAAGTACATCTTTTAAACTCCTCAACCTAACGTTCACAGGAAACATGAGTTAGAAAAATTACATTGAGAGCATTACCAGAATCGTTGCGAAAAAGGTAGGTTCTCTCTATCGTGCTAGAAAGCATCCCGTACTTCTATAAGGTTACCATTCGCCCATGTATGGAGTATTGTTGCTCTTAGACAAGGTTCAAAAGAGAGTCGCCAACCTGATAGGTCCTGAAATGTCATCTAAGCTTCAGCTTCTGTCCCAACGACGAAATGTTGCATCCCTCTGCCTGTTATATAAGTACTTTGACGGTGAATGTTCCGACAAACTACAAGCACTTGTGCCCCCTCGACGTTAATCCCCCTGACAAACCCAACAAGCAGCAAAATCCCACCCATTCACAGTTGAGATCACTAGATGTAACAGAGTCTTCTACTCCAGTAGTTTCTTCTCCAGAACCGCTAGACTTTGGAATTCCTTTCCGGGTTCCTGCTTCCCCAACTATACTGACATGCAGAAGTTCAAGTGTAACGTGAACCGACTTCTTCCTGCCCAACTCCCCACATAGTACCCTTGTAGCTCATGTCCCTGTAATATGCTCCCTACATCAAAGTGGCAATGTGCCTTGTTTAGGGTGAATATTAATCATTATATATATATATCAGTTTTAATAATACCTATCGAATAACGTCAGTTATAACTTGCTTTGTTCCTTTTTTATCTTTCCATCTCGTTATAATCGTATTTCCATTATTCTTATCTATCTATCTATCTACATATATCTACTAGCATGGGCTCTCGCCGTTGCCCCGGTATTTGAAGGTGTATGTTCAGCAAAAAAAAAAAAAAAAGGTCAATTTTTTTAAATTTTGACCTCTATTATAACCCCTTAAAATTGATTGTTTTGGGCTCAAATCAAGTTATTAAGTTAGATCCATATCCAAGGAACCTATATCTAAAATTTCACGTGTGTAGACCTAAAATTGTCGGAGGAGTTTAGTAGAGTTCTCAAGGGTATAATTGTTGAACTTTGACCCCTTAGTCGCCAAATTTCTGGCCCAAAACCGATCACATCGATTTTCCCATATCTCAGTACTCTGTATATCAAATGTCGAGTCTGTAGACTAAAAATTGACAGAGTTATTGCGTAGGGAAATGTACACAGACACACAGAGACACTTTCACTTTTATAGCTATACAAGCATGGGTGCCCGGCATTGCCCGGGTTTGAAGTTTATGCTGAGCAAAAAAAAAAAAAAGGTCATTTTTTTAAACTTTTACCCCTATTATAAACCCTTAACATTTATTGTTTAGGGCCCAAATCAAGTTATTTAGTTAGATCCATTTTCAAGTAACCTATATATAAAATTTCACGTGTTTAGACCCGAAATTTTAGGAGGAGTTTTGTAGAGTTCTCAAAGGTCAAATCGTTGAACTTTGACCCCCTAATCGCCAAATTTATGTCCGAAAACCGATCATATCGATTTTCTGAAATCTCAGTACCCTGTATATCAAATTTCGAATCTGTAGGTTTAAAATTGACAGAGTTATTGCGTAGGATAATGTATACAGACTCACACACAGACACGTTCACATATATATATATATATATATATATATATATATATATATATATATATATATGTATATATATATATATATACTTATATATATACACATATAAGTATATATATATATATATAACAGTTTTATAAATACTTATCGATTACTAGTAGAATTGATAAATACTCATGTATTATTTAGAAATAATTCATGAATACGTATTTATCTCTGTTGATTAATTAACAACTGTTGATATTTTCATTTTTCGATCTTCCTTATCTTTCAGTTGGCTTATATATAATGTATATAGTACGAAGATCTTTAGCAATAGTAATCTATATGTTGGTTCATCTTCAACCGTCAATTTCATTGTTTTTGCATCTACCTATTTATCTTTTTTCACTGGATTGCCAGAATTGGCTAGCGTCAGCGTCTTCTTGTGTCAAAAAAAAAAAAAAAAAAAGAATCAGAAAGTCAATCTCTCAATCGATTTTACATCTATGTCCTGTGACAGGCAACCTGCGCCCACCGAATCATTCGGCGTCTTTCCTGACAAAACAGCCCACTGCTCTCCCGTTTCCCCTCACTTACCGCTTTTTTTCTTCATCTCAATTTCAAGCTGCATTCAGACACTCTTTATATTTTTTCATGATTGTTATTTTATTATTGCAAGGAAGGGTCAACCAAATTGAATTTTACTTTTATTTCGGTCTATTTTTCTCGCTGTTGCAGTGGCGGACACATATATGGTTATACCCTGGTTATATTGGAAGCCAAATGTTTAATTGTATACACCAAAGAGTCAAGTATAAATCTTAGCACAAAACATTATTAGTGCAACACAACGCGGATGCGTGTATGTAAATTCATACGAAGTGACATCACCGGTGAGAAAAATGACTATAAAAAAGATAAAGAGAACGGGAAGCGAAATAACGTTTGAGATCTCGTGAGAGACGTGGATAACGTTCTAGATTTCGTAGATGACGTCAGAGCTGTAACAACGAGGAAATAAATGTTGTTGCTACAAAGAACAAACAAGTTGAATTATTTCCGATTCTTTTTTTTTTGCGACCGAAACTGGACGTGTGTTGATCGGCGGACAACGGTACATGGAGAAAAATGGAGATAGTTGTGATATTATTGGGTGCGCTTTTCTAATTTGTGTTATCTATAAGAGACCCTACATCAATAGCAATTAAGTTGGATTAATGTGAATTTTAACAAGGGTCACATTGAGTGCATAGCAATAATCCAAAACAAAATTGAATCATTTCCAGGATGGCTGACATGTAAGGTGAAAGCTAAACGGCGTAGACAAAGCAAGGGGTAGGAGTGCCTTTAATAAGTTTCCAGACTTTTTTGTACAGGCATTTAAAATCATCATAACTTTTTGAAAATTCAGTATGTTATTGATATACATCTTATGAGATAGCTGACCAATTTTTATGATTTCAGATTCAAATGAACAGCTACAACAGGAATTGGAATACACTTTACTAAAACCTTATTTTCACAGCTGAAGAATTTCAGATATGCAATTCGGACGTGAGAGAACAGTTCAGAAGAATAGTAAGTAAATTTTGAAAAAATGCCACGGAAATGCATGGAATGCTTCAGACTGCTTTCGGACCTTGTTGCATGAATCCCGCATCAGTTATTGAATGGGATAAAGGATTCAAGGAAGGCAGGGAGTCTGTGGCGGATGATGTGAGGTATGAGAAGAGTATAAAATTTAGAACACCTGATTGATTGGCCAAATAAAGAATTTCATTGATAATGACCGTCGTATGTCTATAGAGACAATAAGTGTGCAGTTTTATATCAATGTAGAAACCGTACACACAATTATTCGCGAGGAACTGAAGATGCGAAAAATTCGCGCGAATGCACCAGTGTAATGTAATCCCCCATTGAGGAGCGTTAGAACTACGCTGAGGTAGCTTTTTATTCCCGGGTGACGCCAGATAACCGAAGGATTTAAGATAGAGAAGATAAATATACATATTTTATTTCATGTCAAAATAGATATTGTTTGAAACCCAGAGAAATATATTTTTACGGCTAAAAGTTGACGACAGGAAATTTCACTTAGAAACTTGTCTGGCCTTAAATGAATCCAGGGTTGGATGTCTGAATAGACATCTGTCCTTGCAATTTGTGAGAGAATTTCAGGTGTGGAAATGGTTCCCACCCAGGGATCTGGGGCTTTCGATTTCGTGGAGATTTCGTGGCGAAATCTTATTGGCTGGTGAGAATTACTACCCATCCACATACCTTATTATATATACGACTGTCGTGCGAAAATTAGCCAGAGTTGAGTCGCAGAGTGAAT
Organism: Euprymna scolopes; assembly: GCF_053919585.1. Taxonomy (NCBI): domain Eukaryota; kingdom Metazoa; phylum Mollusca; class Cephalopoda; order Sepiida; family Sepiolidae; genus Euprymna; species Euprymna scolopes. Next base: position 9,107,259 of record NC_136509.1, on the reverse strand, counting down.
GGAGAGTTTCAAAGCAGATTGCTTGTTGAGTCCGAGAAGAGATGTGACCCCTCCCCACCTCATACATCTGTCTGTAGCTGTCTGCGAAGAGAGTTGAGACTTTGAAAAGAACTTAGAAAATCTGAATGAGAATTGTAAAAAAATTTTGTACATAATTTTGTTAAAATTAAGTTTTTGTAGATAGACTACAATTGTTTGTCTTTCTTCCTGCCTGCCGCTTCGATATTCGCTTTCAACATACCAGATTTCAAGTAACAGCCTCAGAGGAGTCTAGACGACACGTGCCGAGAATCTAGAGAAATAACAGTCCTTAACCACCTCCTCGAGGGAAGCGTTACGCCAGTACACAACTCCATCCTTGCCATTCGACCAAGATGTGCATCTGAAAGTGTCTCGCATTTCCTATAGTCCTGACCTTGCTCCCTGTGGCTTTTGGTTGTTCCCTAAGCTCGTGGAAATAAAAGAGGCTGTGACGAGGGCCATTGACACGCTCGTACATCATGAGGTATTCCAGAAGTTGTTTTCACAGAAGTGCATTGCAGCCAGAGGAGATTACTTCGAGAGTAAATAAAGCAAAAAGTCTGAAAACTTATTGAAGGCATCTTGTATCAGAAGATGATGAAGGATTTCACGTTTTTCGAGCTGAAAGAAAGTAAAAGGTTTTCAAACTCGTATCTTCATGAAAACCGTGTGAAAGAGACATCGCCCATAATGTAGAATACTGTAACAATCGCAAATTGAAAGATTTTACCTCCATATCTCATGCTGTATGTCACCATTTCAGTTAAGTTTACTAAATTATTAGTTTGCTAAGAGAATGCTAATCTCTCTCTTTGCTTAATCAATTCTCTCCAAAATAAAAAAATTAAGATCTCTCAGCGAACGTGTTTGTATTTCTGCCTACATAAAAAAGGAAGTAACAATAAAATACTCAGGTATAATATATATAGCTCTTATGCATAGATCATCATATAATGATTAGATCACTCTGACTTGACATAAAAATATTGAAAAATAAAATGTTTAATTT
>NC_136509.1:9073729-9098729 GCF_053919585.1 Euprymna scolopes | reverse complement strand
TACAGTAGAAATTGGTCAATATAGTAATCATTAGTAATGAAAATTTGGCAAATTTAATAACCTACATGGAACGGCCCATCAAGAACTTATTTACTTTAGACTTGAACACAACCATATTGTAGTCAGCCGGAAAGCAGGAAAACGGAAGACAATTCCACAGGCGTGCAGTTCTAAGAAAGAAGCTTTGTTCATGGAATCTACGTTTAGGTTTAAGCACAAATAAAGAGTGATTATTGATAGTGTTTACAGCTAGACGAGTGTTTCTTGTGAAAGTTTGGCGAGGGGGGACCATAGATTGAAGCTCAGTTGGACACTTTCCATGAAAATAACGATACATCAGAGACAAACTCGCAACATCTCTTCTGTGAGATAGAGGTTGCAAGGAGGAGAAAAGGACATCTCCTACGAGGCTACGAAGTCTATTTTGAACTCTATCAAGGCAGGACACGTCCTTTCTAGCAGCTCCTGCCCAGATGTTGCAACAGTATTCCATCCTTGGACGTACCTGGCTCTTATATAGATAGAGAATAGCATCAGCAGTGAGATATCTACTGGATCGATAGAAAGATCCCACCATTTTTCTAGCGGCCTTGGCAACAGATTTGATATACGTGTTCCATTTAAGACAGGAGTAATGGTCAAGCCCAGAAGCTTGTCAAAACTTGAGGCCTCCTGAAGACGAGAGCCATTCATTTCAATTGATGACAAATGTGGATTAGAATGTTGATGATGTAAAGAGAGAAGCTTGGTTTTAGATGCATTAAAAGTAACCAGCCACTCCTTTCCCCATTGTACTACGTGCTCAAGATCAGAGGAGAGAGAATTGGAGAGAACTTGGTCGTTTAATGTCTTAGATGTGGTACCATAAATGGTAGTGTCGTCAGCATAAATGTCTACTAATGATGTAAGGATATGATTTGGAAGATCATTAATGTAGATCAGGAAAAGAGTTGGGCCCAGGATGGATCCCTGAGGGACACCGGCATTAATACTGTGAGCTTCTGATTTTTGCCCCTCAACTACTACTCTTAAGAACCTATCAGAAAGAAATGATTTAATAATTAAGAAGACTTTTCCAGCTATACCATAGCTAGCGATCTTATGAAGTAAACCTTTATGCCATACCCTATCAAAGGCTTTAGATATGTCAAGAGCAATTGCCCTAGAAAGATTGCCACCGTCGAGAGATTTGCTAATCCTATGCAATATAACTGTAAGCACATCTGCTGTACATCTAGCAGAACGGAAACCATATTGAGTGTCACTAAGAAGGTTATTTTTGTTGAGATGTTTGATTACTTCTGTATTTAACACAGATTCTAGCAACTTACTCATGACGCACAGGAGACTTATTGGCCTGTACTGAGAAGGGGATGAGCGATCACCTGAATTCTTAAATACAGGGCATACTGATGAGATTTTCCAGGGAGATGGGAAACTATTCTCCTTAAGACAACGTTTAAACAGTTTTGTAAGTATGGGCGCTAGTTCAGGTTGAAGTTTTTTGAGTACTATAATTGGAATACCATCAGGGCCAGTTGCTTTACTCGAATCAAGGTTTTTGATTAGCTTCGCAACATCACGTACAGATATACGTATATCACATAGCGTGTTTTCTGATACAGGAGGAAATATTGGGGGTTGGCGGTCTTGGTCGCAAAGGGTAGAATTAGCTGCAAAGTTCTTGACAAAGAGTTTATAATATATATAATGTATATATATAATATATATATATAATATATATATAATATATATAATATATATAATATATATATATAATATATATATACTATATATATATATCGTGATTGAGGCAATTGGAATCATCTCAAATAACACAAATATCCAAGATGGGAAACTAGACAGACCTGACATAATTGGAAGTTCACAGGCATCTATCATCCTCGGAACAGGCCATATATTACGGAAAGTGACATGTCTCTAAGCTACGCGTAGCTGCATTGACATGACTTCAGAAAACTCGGAAGCACATCAAAGGACTCAGAAGAACCTCTTAATGATATGAACTTTGCTTGTGGAAAATCAAGAAATAATTAAGAAAAATAGATTTAATTTTTATAAATGTATCTACTTACTTTATATAGTTATTACTTTTATATAACTTTTAAATAAATTTTACAAAATATTTTTTTACACATTTTGTATATAATTGTTCCCCATATTAGCTATATACGGTAGAACCCCGGAATACGATATTACAAATTAGTAACAAAATACATTAGACGATGTAATACACATTACACCTCTTCAAAATTGACCTTTAAACCACATTTTCGCCCTTCCCTCTTTACTAAATAATAACTTTGATATATTGTCTAGGCTGATTATTTCCTTACGAACACACCAATCAATTATCTAATATTTCACCATTTTTTCGTGATTCTTAGATATGTTACTAATTTCGACAATAATTTTTCATAATTCAAGCCCTCCTTATCCCCTTCCCCTTTACTTATATAATAACTTTGATACATTGTCTAGGCTGATTATTTTATTATAAACACACCAATCAATTAAATCACATTTCATCATTTTTCGTAATTCTTGGATATGTTACTAATTGCGACAATAATTTTTATTGTCTGGTCTGATCATTTCATTGCAAACACACTAATGCATTAAATAACATTACATTTTTCATAATTCCTGGATATATTACTAATTTCGACAATTATTTTTCATGATTTAAACCATCCTTATCGCCCTCTCTTACTAACATAATTACTTTGATATATTTCCTGGGCTCATTATTTTATTATAAACGCACAATCGATTAATTCACATTTAATCGTTGTTCATAATTCTGGATATGTTACTAATTTCGACACTAATTTTGATAATTAAAAACCCACATTATACCTCTCCCTCTTACTTATATAATATATTTGATATATTGTCTGGGCTTATTATATCATTACAAACACATTAATCAAGTAACTCACATTTCATCATTTTTCATAATTCTTGGATGTGTTACTAATTTCGACAATAATTTTCATAACTTTAACCCACTATGTCGCTTCCCCTTACTTAAATAATAACTTTGATATATTGGCTGGGTTGATTATTTCATTACAAACAAATCAATCAATTCTGGTATTCTCATAGTATATATGTTTCACCTATCTTATCCAATCCCGGGTGACGCCGCATATTCTGCTAATATATATCGTTAACCTATCTCATTCGATCCCGGGCGACGCTGGGTATTTTGCTACTATATAATAGCAAAATACCCACCTATCTCATTCAATACTGGGCGACGCTTTCTGATAGTATATATTTGCACATCTCATTCAATCCCGGGACGGACTTCATATCCGCCACCCCACTGTTGAAAATATACATTAAATAAAGTAATGTTTTAATCGTAAACTGTTTCAGCCATTTCCGGGACTGACTTTATATCCCCCAACCCACCGCTAGAAATATACATGAAATAATGTAATGTCTAAATAGTAAACTGTTTCAGCCATTTCTGGAACTGACTTATAATCCCCAACCCCTGTTGAAGATATACATGAAATAAAGTAATGTATAAATCGTAATTTTTTCAGCCATTTCCGGGACCGACTTCTTATCTCCCATCCTACTGTTAAAAATATACATTAAATAAAGTAATGTCCAAATCGTAAATGGTTGCAGTCATTTCCGGAACCGACTTCATATTTCCCACCCCAATGTTAAAAATATACATTAAATAAAGTGATTTGTAATGCGTAAACGGTTTCACCCATTTTCAGGACTAATTTAATATCCTCCACCCCACAGTTAAAAATATACATGAAATAAAGTAACGTTTAAATCGTAAACGGTTTGAGAAATTTTCGGGACTGACTTCATATCCCGTAATCCACTGTTTAAAATATACTTGAAATAAAGTAATGTTTAAATCATAAACTGTTTCAGCAGCTTTTCGAAAGCAATACATAAAAACATTAATGCGGTTAGGGATTAGACAACCATTGCTTCAACCTGAATTTCTGAGTGTAGTATCAGTTTCAGCATTCCAGTAACTTAAATCCCCCCTTCTTTGGTCTTGGTTAATGGAGAAAAATCCTTCATTACTGATACAATTTTTATTTTTGTTATTGACCAGAGTGCCCCTTTTGGGAGCTGGTTTCCCCCTAAATTTATAACCGACCTCATGTCCAATTCCGCCGTTGTGGGGAGGCAAGTAAACAAAAAAAAATAATCAGAACGGATATTTTCCAGGGCATTTTATAATTAATCAGAAGTGACATTTCCAGGGTATTTTGTAATTAAATCAGAAATAACTTTTTCCAGATACTTATTTAATATTAAAACTTTGTTACATTAAACATAGTACCTATTCACAATGCCTTCACACGGGACAGATTTAGACACCAGGGTCGTTTTTTAATGTGGAGAAAAAATTGTCTTATTCGTAAAGTATTTCTCTTCCACTGAGAGAGAAGAAATTGAAATGTAGCACCTGAAGAACATATACTACACTTTGATCTTAGCCAAAAGGCCAAGAAAGACAAATCATTTTTATTAGCTTTGCCTCAACAGCGACACCATTTTTTTTTTTTTTTTTTAATATTTCAATTTCCTTTTTCAAGGGTGACAACGTTTATTTGAAATATTCCACTTTCCTTTTTTTAGGGATGCACAGCATGATAACGTACAGAGCGATAAGCGTAATAATATAATGATAATAATAATAATAATAACAACAATAATAATAATAACAATAATAATAACAACAATAACAACAACAACAATAATAATAATAATAATAATAATAATAATAATAATAATAATAATAATAATAATAATAATAATAATAATAATAATAATAATAATAATAATAATAAGAAACTGATGAAACAAGAGGAAGAAGGCGGCGAACAATGTAGAAAAATAAAAGCTAACAGCAATAAATTATGTTTCAGATTTTTGTGTTTTTATTTGGATTATTCGGACTAATGTTCTGCTCCTATATTTTATTTTCACAAAGTTTCAGTCGATGTAACCCCCGACCTTCTGTAAGTGCCTCTTGCTAAACTCATGAATCTATACGGAATTTCAAACGATACCATTCATTTAGTTCTCGAGGGTAATTTGTTCTTGTTTCATCAGTCATGACCGGATAGAAGTCTTAAGTAGTCCTTAGTATCGTCTGTACTGAGGATGAAACCTTAAGACTTCAGAAATCGTTCACACATAACTGGTTATACATATCACTTTATCCGTACGCCACGAGTCAAAAATGTTGACAAATTGTCATAAATAATATTAGATCAGAAAAGAATATCGTGGAATAAAACGAACTGGAGATCAATTGGGACGTAAGCGACGCGAGGCGAGAGTATACAAATCGTCTTGTGCTTGTTTGAGAATCGGTAAATCGAAATAGCTTTATATTGGTAACTGACAGATTGGCCAGTTCCATTTCTAAAGAAGCTTCCAGGAGGCAATGGCGATCACTACGATCGGTTCCACAGAAGCTTTGCTGCAATTGCATCTCGAATATGGCAGGCGAAATGCTAATTTATCAGCGAATCGGAAAGCCGTGTTATTGTCTGTGAGAGGATTGGAACAGAAGAAGAATGAAAGCTGTCCATTCCGAAGACGAAGCCATGTAATCGTGTCTGAAACAAGTCGACATTTACACGTTATATATTTGTATCAAGAGTTTCGTCCTTTCAGGATTTTAGCCAGATTTTTCCATTGGTTTCCTGGTTATCGTAAACATTTTTATTTCCTTTATTACCTTTGTTTTTCTTTCTATTTATTTCATTCGTTTACTTTGTTCAATTTTCTTTTTCTTTGCTTGTTATTTCTTTCTTTTTTAATTCATTCGTTCGCTTTGTTCAATTTTCTTTCTTTTTCTTTGTTCTTTCTATTTTCTTATATCTTTCATTTGGTTTTGAATATGACCTTAAACTTTATCCCATGGTGAGGCCCCAGTTTGCGGGCTTTGGAGAGTGTGGAGCCACCTTTAATTGCCATTGCTCCCAGGTCCACTCTGACCTAGAGTGGTAGCAATTGTTATGGTCCCAACTATGGGTTAAATAGAATCCGACTTGAAAAAAACAAATATATTCTATTAAAAAAATTTTCTTCAAAATCTTTGGATTCAGCATTAAATAACCTGAAAAGGGTTGATATGCCGTAAAACAAAAACAAACAATATCTTTAATTTGTTTAATTTGTTCAATTTTCTGTCTTTGTTTAATTTTGTTTCATTTTGTTTTTTGTTTCCTTTTGCTTTATTTTCTTTCTTACTTTTTCCTTTCTTTGTTTCTATTTCTTTCTCTGTCTTTTGTTTTTTTTCATCATTATCTTTGTTTTTGTTATTCTCTTTTTTGTTTAATTTAATTTCTTTATATTTATTTTTTCTCTTTGTTCTTTCTTTTTTCTTTCATTCGTTATATTTTTTCTTTTTCTTTCTCCTTCATTTTCTTTTTCTTTTTCCTTCATTTTCTTTTTCTTTCTTTTTCTTTCTTTCTTCTTTATTTTCTTTCTTCTTTTTTCTTTTTCTTTCTTCTTTTTCTTTCTTTTTTCTTCTTTTTCTCTTGTTTTATTTTATTTTCTTGCTTTCTCTCTTCATTTCTATGTTTTAGTGTTTCATTTTCTTTAAAATATAAATTTATTCACTGGGTTTTATTTTTTTTACATCATATACTTTATCAACATTTTATTCATTTTTGTCGACTTCTAAAACTTCCTCTATTCGTTTATTAAAAAAAACCCATTCAACAGCTCTTTCAATTAAAAAAAAAGCATGCAACATCTCTTCCAATAATAAAAAAAAATTCAACATCTCTTTCAATAAAAAAAAAGCATGCAAAATCTCTTCCATTAATAAAAAAAACATTCAACATTTCTTTCAATTAAAAAAAAACATTCAACATCTCTTTCAATTAAAAAAAACATTCAACATCTCTTTCAATTAAAAAAAAACATTCAACATCTCTTTCAATTAAAAAAAACCCATTCAACATCTCTTTCAATTAAAAAAAAAAGCATGCAACATCTCTTCCAATAATAAAAAAAATTCAACATCTCTTTCAATTAAAAAAAAACATTCAACATCTCTCTCAATTAAAAAAAAAAAATCAACATCTCTTTCAATTAAAAAAAAACATTCAACATCTCTTTCAATTAAAAAAAAACATTCAACATCTCTTTCAATTAAAAAGTTGTTAAAAATATTTACAAATTTCTTCAACAAAAATGTCGAATATCAGTTTTTGTAATAGCTTATTCAGATATATCGAAATATAAATATACATACTTCTCTATTTTAGTCTATTCATATATACGAGGTGCCTTCAACAAGTTTCCGTGAAACTCTAGTCCACTTCGAAGTAATCTCCTCCAGCTGCAATACACTTGTTGTACCGTTCCAACAACTTCTGGAAAGCCTCATGGAAGTCCTCGTGTGTGAATGTGCCAATGCTCCTCGCCACAGCCTCTTTCATATCTTCAATTATCTCATAACGACACCCTCAGAGGTTTTTCTTGAGGTTAGGGAATAACCAAAAGTCACATGACGCAAGGTCTGAATGATAAGGAGGGCGAGGAATTGTCTTGATACCCATCTTGGTCAAATAGTCTATTACAAGGATGGAGTTGTGGATTGGTCTTCAGTTCCTCACGAATAATTGTTTTCATAGTTCCCACACTGACATCAAACTGTGAACTTATTGTCTCTATCGACACACGACGGTCCTTATCCATGAAATTCTTTATTTGACCAATCAACTTTGGTTCTCTGACTTCCTTACTCCGTCCACACTTCTCATTATCCTTCCTAAACTCACTGCATTTCTTGAGTCTCTTATGCCACTCAAAACTGATACACGATTCATGCAAAATGGTCCAAAATCAGTCTGAAGCATTTCATAAGTTCTGTGGCATTATTCCAAAGTTCAAAACAGAATTTTATCGCATATCGCTCTTTTTAAGTGTCCTTACATTCAGATTTACGATGTTAAATTCACCAGCTGTGACAATCAGACTTTAGTAGGGTGTATTCCGATTCCTGCCATAGCTGTTCATTTGAACCTGAAATCATAAAAATTAGTCAGTCATCTCCTAAGATGTATAGCAATAACATACTGAATTTTCAAGAGTCTACGGCAAATTTAAATGCCTGTACAAAAAAAGCTTGGTAACTTATTGAAAACACCTCGCTATCTACTTAAATATCTATCTTAATCTACCTATCTCTTTATATCTATCTATATAGCTCCGTCAATTACTATCTCCTTGGTCTATTCGCATCTATTTATTTCAATCTATCTTTATATATTTCTCTTCATTTTATAAAAGTTTTACTTTTTTGTTATATTGTAAACGCTTTGAATTGTTTCATTCTTATCTATCTTCATTTTTTTCTTTCTCTCTCTCTCTCTCTCTCTGTATGGAGAGAGAGAGAGAGAGAGAGAGAAGGAGAGAAGGGAGTAGATTATCGGTTAAGATAGATTATAAATGATTAATGGATACTCATTCCAGTATTCTGTCTGTCTATCTATCTATGTGTTTATGTATATATGCATTTATACGACACACTCACGTTGACACACCGGTTCTCGTAAGATAACTGAAGTTAAGCAACGTATGTATGTATGTATGTATGTATGTATGTATGTGCTCTCCGCTTATCTCGGCATATTTTCCAGTTGTCCTGAACCTCCACTTGCCACTGATATTTTACAACGCCGATACAGGAGAATTGTGGTTGGAAATCGCGTAACTCTTGCCACAAAAATTCCACGCGCAGGCACCCTTGGATTGGGTATCCATAGTCTGTCAAGATTGAAGGAAGCTACTCTATCTATCTATCTATCTGGCCTGATGGCATATTTCCAGAAATATTTTATTGTTGCATTACTTTCCCTGTTTTCTAGACGGTGATAGATGATTTGGTGTCCCCGACGAAACATCTTTCAACAGATATTTTAACTGAAGAAATTTATCGCATTCTTAGACGAATTATTAATTATTATTATTATTATTATTAATATTATTATTATTATTAGTCGTAGTAGTATTATACGTAGTTAGGCATAAGAATGACAATTTTCTGTAAAAAATACGTTTATTTATTTTTAAGAATATTCCACATACAAAAGAAAGAAATAATTACAATAAATAAATATTGCACATATATTTTTTAAATAAAAGAATTGTTCACATTGTACCACTTGTTTTCATATGAAATATTAATAATAAATAATAATAATAAATAACGCATAATATTATATATTATAATACATAATATCTGCTGGAAGATGTCGGGGACACCGAATCATCTATCACCGTCTAGAAAATAAGGGAGGTAATAGAGCAATGAAATGTCTCGAGGAATATGCAGGAACCCCATCTATCTATCTATCTATCTATCTATCTATCTATTTATCTATCTAACCATTGTCACGTTATAAAGGTTACATTCTTTCAGACATTCGTCCTATTCTTTTCTAAAAGGTTTATACTGTCTTTCAATCTTTTATGAACTGCTCTTTTCCCTACTTTTTTGTCCGAGTTTTTCAAACAGCAGCAGCAGCAGCAGCAGCAGCAGCAGCAGCAGGAGCGGATTCGCAACAAGAGCATTGGCCATTGTGGCGTGCGAGTCGGGAACGTAGAGTTGACCAACTCTGACATTACGACACAAAGCGATTCTAATTTTCGACAAATTCACCTTTTATGCTTCGTCTGAATTCGTTAAGTTACGGAAAGTGGCCATTTCGTTGCCGAGAGTGAGGCTTCCGGCGTAGGTGTATGCACGTGCATGCGTGCACACACGCAGGTTGGCAGTTTAGGTAGGCACATGAAGAAATATATATATCGATTGATTCGAAGCACTACGCATTCAGATGGAAACTATCTATCTATCTGTCTATGTGGCTTTATTTGCCGCTTTAGTTGTCAGATATATATCGATCTATCGATGTCTGTCTATATTTATGTACATCAGCAGTCCTTTTATTACCTATGTATACCTACTTCATATGCTCTCATACACACACACACACACACACACACACATATATATATAGGTTTATCATTAACTTGAAATGTACTCGGTAATGGATTAAAAGATTTTCGCATAAATAAAGTTTATTATAATGAAAAAGACTTTTTTTTAATTTTGTAAATTTTTAAAAATTCAAGCTCAATGAATTACTTTTATTGGGTTCCAGAGCATATTTAGTGCAATAAAATAATTCGTCAAGTTACAAATATCAAGTTTTCTCAGTTGGTCATTTATTACTTTTCTAAGGGTATCCATTACAATATTGTTTCATATTGCCGCTGACAAATCTGTAAACTTATGTTATTGCTGCATATTTAGTCACGTACTCATCAGATGTTTACCTTAAATGTCTTATTATAATACCATTTTAGAAAACTTATACGGTTCATGATGTAACCGGCCACACTGTGCTCTTCCTTCTCAATTACGAAAATTATTGACCATAATCAAATGGTCAACAGAAAAAAACTAATATCTGTTACTTTTAGGTGTCTACATGGATCGATCAACGTTTCGACATTTCAATGTCATCATCAGGACTCAAAATAAATCTGGCAGTCAGCCAATAATGTTAAAATAAAATTGTCCCAGAATGCAATCAACAATCAGAATGCAGGAGATAACTGCCGCCAAATTACTTTATTATCGATTTATTGGTAGGTACTCAATCCTGTCTTAGGGTAGTTCCAGGTATTAGAGAGAAATTTAAACACGTAGCAGAGGGAACTTGAATGCCTACTGGAGAAGACTGGAATACCTACTGGAAAAAAAAAACTGGAATACCTACTGGAAAAAACCGGAATGCCTACTGGAAAAAAAACCGGAATGCCTACTGGAAAAAAAACTGGAATGCCTACTGGGGAAAACTTGGAATGCCTACTGGAAAAAATTGGAATGCCCACTGGAAAAAACCGGAATGCCTACTGGAGAAAACTTGAATGCCTACTGAAAAAAACTTGGATGCCTACTGGAAAAAAAACTGGAATGCCTACTGGAAAAAAAACTGGAATGCCTACTGGAAAAACTTGAATGCCTACTGGAAAGAACGTTAATGCCTACTGGACAGAACTTGAATGTCTTCATATGACTAACCAACATTGGATTTTACGAGGAATGGAGCATCCTCTGCAAGTGATGTTATCTCAAGTAATTGCATTAAGGTGGATACACCACCTGACGAGATGAATTCTCGAAGTCCCGTAAGACCAAGTAACTACTAGAAAGATATACTATAAATATATTTAAGTGGTCAATTGGGGAGAGGAGAATTAATATTCTTAACTTCTTTACTACCTCAGTGTTTAAGAGTTAAAGGAGAACTTTAATGGAATATTCGAATATCTATGTTTCTCATATAGAAATCAAGTGTTAGCCACAGGAAGAAGGGGGATTTGATTTTTGAAAATTTCGACTGAATGAAAAAGAAAAGCTTTTTTTTTTTTAATTTTAGACAAATATACAAATGAATGCGATATGAAAAGTTCTAATTGTCCAATAAGAATATACATTAATTTCGTGCTTTACCGTGAATGTATAAATTTCAGAAATTGACACATCGGCGAAAGTTACAGCTAAAGTGAGTTTTTTAAAGAAATTAGATTAAAACCAAAACTGCAACGGTTGCTCCAAAAGTAAAGCTTCCTATACATTTTCTACTCCAAGCGTTGAAGAGCTACACAGACGAGAGTAATGTCATTATAACAAGTGCCGTTTTGTGTCCATAAATTTATTTTTCTACATAGTAACCATCATTCGCTTTGGATTTTTTTACAGGAATTAAGTGACACATCTGCTTCCAACTCACATCCATGACAGAGATTGTTTTCTTAGAGTCGCCCACTGTCAATACCCGTAACAGAGAGATGAAACTTTCAGGTGATGAATGTATAAATTGGGTTATCATAAGAATGAAATTTGCAATCATCTCTGATCCATTCGGGCGGAATAAGCAAATACGAGGCATTACTTTTGAGACGCCCCTCGTATTTGATGAGGAAATAAATTTATTCATTCATTTCGAATGAATTAGATGATTCTATTGCTGGCATAAGTTTCCCTGTTATATTTTGAATTTGAATTCTTCGTAGAAAAACATCGAGTACATATGAGTGGAAACATGTGAAGGTAGCCAAGTGAGATTGTTTCTATGGGATGAACTGGATTCGAACTTAGCACACCCAAGTTGTTAGTCCGTGTTAATTGAGCTATCATACCCCTACCAGGTAAGTAAATAGGAAAGCTCTATCTGTCTAGTCATTTATCCCAGCAAACAATAAAGATTATATATATATATATATATATATATATATATATATATATATATATATATATAATGACAAAAGCTCCATATTCCAAATTTCAGGTCCAGGATATGACCTTAAACTATATCCAATGGTGAGGCCCCATCTTGCGGGCTTTGGGGAGTGTGGAGCCACCCTTTAATTGCCATTGCTCCCAGGTCCACTCTGACTCGGAGCGGTAGTACCTGTTAGGGTTCCAATATGGGTTAAATAGAAACTGACTTAGAAACAACAAAATATATTCTACTAAAATTTTTTTCTTCAAAATAACTGAATTCGGCATTAAATAACCTGAAAAGGGTTGATATGCCGTAAAACAAAAACAATCAACCAACCAACCAACGAACCAACCAATCCCAATTTCAAGATGTTGTCCACCTTATCGTTTATTTTCTTAAGCTTGTTGAAAATTTCATATCTTGACAACACCTGTTTCGTAGCACATAATCATTCATATAATAATTATGTAAATTTTTTTAATTTATAACGCCTTTATTCATCAGCACTCATCAACTTAACAAAAATAAAGGATTATGGGCAAACTAGCCCGACAAGCAACAAAATGACATGCATTAACTATAGATGTTCCATGATGCTGAAGAACCTTCTACTCTGAAGTTTCTTTTGTTGGACTGCTAGACTTACGTTCCTACATCCTACTCCCCATACTGTACTAACTTCTAGAAATTTAAATGTAATGTGAAAAACATCTTACTACTCTACTTCCGACTAAAAGCGTTACTGTAGGTTGCTAATTCACCCTAGCTCATTACGTCTCAGTGGCAATTTGCCTTGTTTGAGGTGAATCCAAAAACAATACTCCAACACTCAGATTTTAAGTTCCAAAATATCTAAAAAATAAATAATAATTGATTGTACTTAGTTTAACATCTTACTGCAGTTTCATGGCAGAAATTATACTGAACACTATATCGGTTTTGCAGTAAAACTGAAAAATAACACCATACACTTGACTTCGCACACACAAAAAATTTGTATATATTATGTCTGAATAAGGAATTAGAAATCCTAAACTTATAAAAACTCAAAGCTTTTTAAACTGGAGAAGCGAAAAAAGCTATATGCACAGAATAAATTGATATATATATATATATATATATATATATATATATATATATATATATATATATATATATATATTAATTTATAACTACTTCATTTACTCACATAAATTTAATATACGAAAGTATAGATTTATGCGTAAACTTTAAGTATTTACTTCAAAAGTGCTCAATACGTAGGTAGAGCTAGTTAGTAATTTATAAAATATATATGGCGATTAAGCTACACTGAATATCCTGCGTTTCATCCACTGTAGGATTCGTCAGGCTTATCTGTTCGTAAGCCTGACGAATCCTATAGTGGATGAAACGCAGAATATTCAGTGTAGCTTAATCGCCATATATATTTTATAAATTACTATATATATATATATATATATATATATATGTTTAATACAGGTAATAAAATAAATAAGTAAAAATAAGTATATAGGGTAAATTTGAACAAATAAATTAGTGAAATATAACATTAAATTAGTACAGTTTAAATTCATAAAATATAACAAATAAAATGATTATAATATGTACGGGAGATAATGCAGTATACTTTTAAAGTGGAATAGCGTCTCTTGCACGAAAAAGAAAATAAACAAACGTAACGAAATATTGAGTAATGAAAATAAAAAGTCAATTAATTCTAACTAAATTTTATTAGTTAATAGAAATCTGTTTAAACGTAGAAATATACCAAATAAAATATTTATTGAGTATAATAAGAAGGTTAAGTCCGAAAATATATTCACATTATACGAAATACGTTAAATAGTGTAAACAAATTCTCTGAATTAAAATTGTTTTCGTATAAAAACATAAATACACACATTCTAGATTTAACAATTGTTAATTTCATCGAACACTATTAACAATTTAAAAGTATTTTGTAAGATGTTTTACTATTAATTATAACAATATGACCACATTATATTAATAGGTTGGTAAAGTGTGAATGGTTGCATTAAAATCAAAGATGGCGTAAATATCATAAAGCACACTTGCAACTACTCTTCCGATTTATTCGGATTTATGTAATCATGACCATATTCTTTTTATTTTCTTTTCAAGTTTATTTTTCTGATGATGAAAAATCTTTAAAAAATAACATAATAATTATATGAGTGTTTCTGCAGAAGAGGTGCTGTTAATAATTGAACATTTTAAAATGCTGAAAGACTCATTAACCCTTATCCTCGAGTGGCCTTCCAGCTTTGTAAAAAAAAGCAAACAAAAAAACTCAGTAAGATGAATACATCTTGGAATATAGACTTTTGTCATATATATATATATATATATATATATATATATATATATATATATATATATATGATTAGTTTTTTTGGAAAAAGAATTTCAGCAGAGTGCTCAATTAAAAGGAAAATCCAAATTTTAAGAGCGTACTTATATTTTGTGTACAGAAAGTTGTTAGTTGAGACAGGTCATTGGTACCGTCGGTTTCAAGCCCGATAATAAGGCCCGTTTAAGGTATCCTTATCGAGCTCTCTTCAGCCAATATTCGTCTCCTATACGACGAATATTGGCTGAAGTGAGCTCGATAAGGATACCTTAAACGGGCCTTATTATCGGGCTTGAAACCGACGGTACCAATGACCTGTCTCAACTAACAACTTTCTGTACACAAAATATATATATATATATATATATATATATATATATATATATATAGGGCTCCTTCAGTCTTTAACAGACTATGGATACCCACGAAGGGGTGTCTGCGCGTGAAATTTTTGTGGCAGGAGGTGCGCAATCTCCAATCAGACATCTCCTCAGTAGACATTGTTAAATGCCAGAGGCAAGTGAAATGTATGTACACAATGACTGGGAACAAATGCCGAGATAAGCAGAGAGCACATATATCGCCAAGAATTCCCAAATGGTCACCCATACCGTACTAACCAGGCTCAACGTTGTTTAACTTTCGAGATCTGACGAGAACCGGTGTCTCAACGCGATTATGCCATATATATATATATATATATATATATATATATATATTATATAAATATATTATATATATATTATATAAATATATATA
The DNA here is from genome assembly GCF_053919585.1 of Euprymna scolopes. Lineage (NCBI taxonomy): Eukaryota > Metazoa > Mollusca > Cephalopoda > Sepiida > Sepiolidae > Euprymna > Euprymna scolopes. Next base: position 9,083,261 of record NC_136509.1, on the reverse strand, counting down.
TATATATTATATAAATATATATATATATATTATATAAATATATATATATATATTATATAAATATATATATATATATTATATAAATATATATATATATATTATATAAATATATATATATATTATATAAATATATATATATATTATATAAATATATATATATATATTATATAAATATATATATATATATTATATATATATATATATATATATTATATAAATATATATATATATATTATATAAATATATATATATTATATATATATATATATATATATATATTATATATATATATATATATTATATATATATATATATATTATATATATATATATATATATATATTATATATATATATATATCATATATATATATATATATTATATATATATATATATATATATATATATATATTTGCAATAAACAAAAATAACAAGAAGGAATAACTTCATATTTGTATTTTTTTGGGATATTACAATTGTTTCGACATAAACCAGACATTTTTAATTTCTAAGATATATATATATATATATATATATATATATATATATATATATATATATATATATGTGTGTGTGTGTGTGTGTGTGTGTGTGTGTGTAGTTACAACAATGTTACACATTGGTAAGCAAAGGTAATTGCGATTATCAGTGTTATTGAATTGAAAATATTTCAATAAGAGAAAAAGGAATGTTTGGAGAAAAAGTTTGAATGGCAAAAATAATTACTTTTAGGAAATTAGTTTTCATGTAAATACGTGATAAAGCTCAGGTCACTGATTCATTGTGCTAAGTCGCAAATAATTAAGTAGTTACATAAATAAGAATGGCACCGTTACTCAGAGAATAGAGCAGTTAGAGTCAGATCGAGTCTGAGAGTTTGAGTCGAAAGTTATGGAAGTATTCGGCTGAGAACACAAAAGACGTGCACTCCGAGAGCAAAAGAAATGGCAACAATGAATAAATGTTAAATGCGTGAAAGATAATTTGTTTGCCATAAGTTTTCAAACGAGAAAATGATTTGCATTTTTTAAGAGCACGTTTAGAACGATGTGTTAATGTGTAGCGACTACAAAAAGGTATGTGCTCCTTTGTCTGTTCATGAACTGTTATATGTCCAGTAAGAACTGTATTTATATGTGTAATGTATATGCGTAAGCAGTCACACAAACATAGCGAAGACGAAAATTATACACACTAGAAGATCACACATATTATCAGATAAATACACTCAATACACTAGTGACAATCACAAGCCAATATAAATATTTACATATGCACACGTTATATAAACTGGCTATATAATAATAATAATAATAATAATAATAATAATAATAATAATACAATTCACACTAATATGACACTATATTATAAACTAAAAATAAGAAACCGTATCTAGTACACCCAGGTTACAACAAGGTGGTCTTATAATACACAAGGAAAAATGATTCACCCTCTTCAAAAACGAACCAAGAAATATGGAAATAAGTCATCCGATCTTTGCCTGATAAGAGCTTGGAAGCTGACTGGTAAAAGCCGGCGGAAACAACAAGAAGTTAGTTAAGGGGCAAATTTAATAACACATGTATATATACAGACACATGTAAACATGCATTAGCCTGGCGAGTCCTTATGAACATGAAACGCAAAAATTTCTGTGTAGCTTAATGGCCCCATATATTTTCATAACTAATATATATATATATATATATATATATATATATATATATATATATATATATATATATATATATATGCACAGTTTTGTTTGTTGATAGTTGTGATTTTTAATAAAAGTTTTGAAACACGAAGCAAGCGGTAGTAAAAGGTATTACATAAATACGCGCGTTTTTTGTCTCTTTGTAATTACAATCTGACAATGGCAGACAAAGAGAGCCGCCATTTTGTATTCTGAATCGTTGGTAACTGAGCATTTCGGGGTTGCAAACCGACACGTGACAACGAATCGATTTTCAGCATCCGTTTTTTCAAATAGCTTTTTCAAAAACGGATGATATTTTCTTTTCGCTGTGGTATAATTATCTTGGTTAATGATATTTTAATTTTTTATTTCCTTAGAGGATTACGTTTCTGCTCGTTGTTTGTCGATTCATTTCATTGACAGGGGATGAAGAGGATGAGGAAAGTGAGGCGACAAAGAGGTAGCACAAGACAATGGGGATAAGGCGAAAGAAGAATGGAAAGAATAGGACACGAGGGAGGAAATTTACGAGAGACAAAATAATAGAAGCCAAGATGATGTGGAATGAAGTAAAAGAAATAAAGAAACAAAAAAGGGGGAAAAAATAAAAGGAAAAAAAAATATTGAAGATAAAGAATGAAAGGGGAGATAAGGCAATTAAATATGAAGATAAAGGAAGAGTTTAGAAAAGAAGGGAGAGGCAAAAGAAGAAGGAAAGGAATGAAATAATAAAAGACTATCAAAAAGAGATAAAAAATGGAAGAAAAAAAGAAAAATATTACAAGAAATATTGCAAATAAAGACTGCAAGGGGCGATAAGACGATTAAATGGGAAGAAAAAGGAAGATTATAGAAAAGAGGGCAAAAAAGCTAGAGTAAAAACGGAGACATCATCATTAGTAGTAGTAGTAGTAGTAGCATTATTTTTATTAGTAGTAGTAGCATTATTATTAGTATTAGTAGCAGTAGCATTATTATTAGTAGCATTTTTATTATTATTATTAGTAGTAGCATTATTATTATTATTAGTAGTAGTAGTAGTAGCATTGTTATTATTATTATTAGTAGTAGCAGCATTGTTATTATTATTATTCGTAGTAGTAGCATTGTTATTATTATTATTAGTAGTAGTAGCATTATTATTATTATTAGTAGTAGCAGCAGCAGCAGTGGTAGCATTATTATTATTATTAGTAGTAATAGTAGCATTATTATTAGTAATAGTAGTAGTATCAGTAGCAGTAGAATTATTATTATTATTAGTAGTAGTAGCATTATTATTTTATTATCATTATTATTAGTAGTAGTAGCATTATTATCAGTAGTAATAGTAGTAGTAGTAGTAGCACGCGTAAACAGAACCAAAAAACGAAAAGTAATATAAAAAATGAATAAAAGAGAAGGAAACATGAAAAAAACATTAAAAAAAAATTATTAAAAAAAATTTAAATGAAACCAAAAAATAAGTTACGCTTGGTTTCAAATGTTTTTTCAAACAAGTTTTCGTCTTAATATCTTTATATATCCTTTTAAAGAGCGTTTTTCGCTCTATCTAATCGTTTAAATTACAATCGTTTTAAAACGCTTCACAACGTTGAATACAAGATAGACAAAATGCACGCCTGTAGAACTCTCTTCCGTCTGCCTGTTTCCCATCTGACTACAACTTGGAGGTCTTCAAGTCCAACATAAACAAATTCCTGATGAATAGCCTCCTTGAGTAAGACACTTTATCAAATCGCTAATACTAACGATTACTACGATACTATCCCATTGATTACTGTACACGCAATAACCCTTATCCCCGAGTGGCTTCCGGGCCTTGATAAGTGGTGACTACCTTGGTAAGAAAAAAGAAGAAAATTCGCACAACTTTTTCATTTCAATTTAAGCTAAGCCGACAAGCTGCCGAAACAGCTCGCGATATTAACGAAGCATTTGGCCCATGAACCACTACTGAACGCACAGCACAATGATGGTTTAAGAAATTTCGTGGCAGCGATAAGAGTCTTGAAAATGATCAGTCGACCTATCGGATGCTGACAACGATCAATTAAGAGTCTTAGTCAAAGTAAATCCACACACAACTGTTCGAGAACTTGCTTATGAATTAGATGTGACGTGTACGACGATTTCTAACAATTTAATAGAGATTGGAAAGAAAAAAAAATTGATAAATGGGTGCATCACCGATTTGAACGACAACCAAAATAAACAACGTTATGAAGTGTTATATTCACATTATGAACGCAACAAGAACGACCCGTTTCTCGACCGGGTATTGACTTGCGATGAAAAGTGGGTTCTTTACGACGACCGGCGACGCTCAGTTCAATGGTTAAATGCCGACGAAGCTCCACGACATTTCCTTAAGTCAGAGTTGCACCAAAAGAAGGTCATGCTGACTGTTTGGTGGTCTGCGATCGGTCTCATCCATTACAGTTTTTGCTTAATGCAGATGAAACTATTTCGACGGAGGAGTACTGACAACAAATGGATGAAATACATCAGAAACTTCGACAACAACACCCAGCATTAATCAACAGAAAAGGCCAAATTCTCCTCAAGACAATGCTTGACCGCAGATTGCTAAACCGATCTTGCAGAAGTTGAATAAATTGAGCTACGAAACACTGCCTCATCCGCCATATTCTCCAGATTTTTCACCTACCGACTATCACTTTTTCAAGCATCTTGAAAACTTTCTGCGTGAGAAATTCTTCAAAAACTAAAGCGATATCAAAAACGCGTTCAGCGACTTCATCGCCACCAGAACGCAAGATTTTTACGTTACTAACATAAATACACTTGTTTTTCATTGGCAACAGTGTGATGACCTGTTTGTGCTTATTTCGATCAATAATATTAGCTCGATCCGAGATATGTTTATCTGCAAGTTAAAAGTAAAATAAACGCAAGAACTTTCTTGTCAACCTGATAAAATAAGAAATGCAGAAATACGAATGATATTAAATGATATAAATTAAAGTATGAGAAAAGAATCAAACAATAAACAAAGATTCAAAATTCCACAAAAAAAAAAAAAAAATTATCACATTTATTAAGGACTTGGCACGGATATAAAATGTTCATATATTCTCTAAAACAAAATATACTAAACCGGAATGTAATTCTATAACACATGATCTTCGTCATCCTAGTAAGCAGAGGAACACTCGGATCCAAGAAAAAGAAAAATACATGACGAATATACTCGGTGAACTAAGTGCAAGGATGATACACACAATTGCATTTAAAGGATCGGTTAAAATCTTAAAAAGATCTATCGGTTGTAATGTCCGAGATAGCGAGTGAATATCTTGCATCCGGTAGGATTCCCCGTCCCCAGCTGCAACAAAATGATAAGGAAATTGGAAACAAAAAAGGGGTACTAGACTCATAACTACCCCAATAGTGTAATACTGCTATGGTTTTATTGCCGCAGAAATGATATACTATAATAGCATCCCCCCAACAACAACAGCAACAACAGTGCTGTAATCGTCTTATTACAACACCAATAGTATATTGCAGTAATATCCATAATAATACATCGATAGTAGAGGGTGTCCAAAAAGTTACTGGGGGGGGGGGATAAAAACCTTTGTCATTTTGCCATTAATGATTATTTTATTTTCTATTTCAAATATGTTACAGATAATATTTTGAAAATTTCTTATGGATAAGTATAGTATTGAACAACATACGCAAGTTGTGAATTTGTTTAACCAAAATCAGGGGCCAATCGTTTTGATTCAAAGAACTTATCGACGGCATTTTCATGTAAGAGATAGCCCAAGTGACAATACAATTCGAAACATTGTGCGCCGATTTGAAGACCAAGGAGCTATACTTGACCTTCCGCGAGCTGGCAGACCTTGAAACGTCGTCACAAATGAAAATAGGGAAAGAGCGCAAGAGAGCGTCGAGCAGCATCCTGAAACATCGATTTGACGACGTTCCACACAACTTGGGATATGTCGAAGCTTATTACAATTTTCTGCACAGTTTAAAACCCTTTCTTTATAAAGTGCAGCTTGTTAAACACTTGAAGCCTGAAGAGTTTCAAACAAGGGCTCAATATGCTGTTCAAATGCAAAAACTTATCCGAAATGACCCCAATTTTCTGCAAAAATTGATTATGTCAGACGAAGCCCATTTTCATTTGAATGGATTCATTAGCAAACTAAATTAGGGGCTCTGAAAATTCAAAGGGAATTCATCAAAAGCAGTTGCATCCCATAAAGTGCACTGTATGATGTGCAGTAACGGAGGAGAAGATTAGTGAACCTTTTGTTTTGAAGATCAAGACAAAAATGCTGTCTGTTACTGGAGAGAGATACCAGACTATGATTACAGACTGCCTGCGCACATAAATTGAAAATTATAGTTCTAACAAGATGAGGCAATGGCACATACGGCGGGAGACACTATGGAGCTTCTCAGGCAATGCTTTGGCGACAACATTATCTCTCGCTATAGCAATGTCAAATGGCCACCATGTTCCCCAGACTTGACCAGTCCCGACTTTTTCTTGTAGGAATAACTTTAAGAAAGAGTCTATGTTAAAACACCCCAAACCCTGCAAGAATTGAAAGAAAACATCGGAAACGAAATAAGGGAAGTTAAATCGCAATCCAGAGATTCTGCAATCTGTCATGAATAATGTTTTGAAAAGAGCACCAATATGCGAAGCTGATAATGGTCAACATTTAAAAGACATTATTTTTCATAAATAAAGATTTGTTTGAATTTTGAATTAAAACAAATCCCAATGTCTTAATCACATTGTGTTATAATTACAGACAAATATAATCAAAAATAATGTTTTCAAGTTCGAAACCTTTCAGTGACTTTTTGGACATCATGTATAAAATTACATCGCTTGCATTAGTCTATAAAAGCCTTAATTAAGTTGATATACTACGAGGCCAACCTTAACACTAAACACACTGTAACAACAGAGGTGTGTTATCTCTATCTTTACTATTAAATAAAAGGAACTTTATGTGTTTGTGTGTGTGTGAGTTCGTTCCCTATAGACTCTGCAACGGCTCGGCAAGTTTTTATGAAATTTTACACACATGCCGTTTACATATCTCACAGTGTTCTAAGGTAGGTTTTGTATAGGAATGTATCCGATAAGTATAATCGAAAAAATCAGATGAACGAAGAAACACCTTACGCAGCTTAACATCATCACAGGTGCATCTGAAAAGTTTTAACATCATATAAGCAGGAAGGCTCAGCATATGAAATCAACAGTAGGTTCTCTGATATGACAGGGGCGCGTTCGAAATGCATGTTTTTGTTTAAAGCACAAGTGAACCATGATAATTGACTTTTCATTTAAATATTAAATTCAAGCCGTTACATAAAAATAATTTTATCAAATAAACAGTAAGTTCTCTACAGTGCAATGTAGACTATAATATAGTGTTGACTAAATCACTGTGAGAGGCATGTGAAACTTCCTCTCGATGCACCACGATGGGTCCCCAACAAGAACAGGCAACAGCCGTTTTGATTGGAAAATGGAGGATTTCAACGATTTCGATGAAAGTAAATATCAGTAACTTTAAAATGGGAGTGTGAAACAGTCGTTGATCATTATCATTCAATCCCGGGCAACATCGGGCCTTCATGCTAGTTTTTAAATAAATATACTAACAAGACTTGTTGTGATAGTCTTATTATTTAATCAATTGTTTCATGCTCAAATAAGCGTAATCGTGAAAGGGTGATAGCAAGCTGGAGACAACATTACAAAACCAGCGATATCATGTTGAAATAACCTTCTTTCTCAGTCATATAATTTCGCGATAGATTCATTACTGAACCACTGATAACGTTATATACGTTACTAAATCGCTAGTTTCATGTCGAAATAGCTTCATGATAAAATCACTGGCAACTTGGTGCCAGCTGATCAGGCAATCTGAAGATATTTAGTTCTTGGTCTAAATGCATAAAAAAATTAACGTTACTGTTTTGTCTTTATTCTTTTTCTTTTTTTAAAACTCAATCATGTAGTGCAAAGGCCAAAACAACACAATCATTTTTTATTCTACAAAACAACATAATCAAACACCATGAATAAATATTTTAAGATATAAAGAACTTAAATACACACAAAAAATGTTTTCCTAAACGACCGGATTATTTAATAAATAACTCGCAAAGGGTTGATATGCCGTAAAATAAAACTACCAACCAGAATCATTGGCATCACATCGAAATAAGATTTTATTAAGTTGCATAATTTATAAGTAGCAAAATCGTAAATCACTGGTATTATGTTGAAATAGTTGGATTACTAAATCGTTAATGTATTTTGAATATGAAAATTTGCTTTCAGAAAATGCAGAAAAACTGAAAATGTTTTTTAATTTAGGAATTAAAATCACTTAAGAATTCGTTAAAAACTTCGCTGAACCCGACGAGTTTTATCAACAGCAATAATAATAGCAGAATTATGTTTACAAATTGCTTCTTTGCTGAAAGGAAAGAGAAAGAGAACTGGAAATGAAGCAACACTTACTTTTTCAATTAATTCACGCACCATCCCATTCCAATCCCCCGTCTTGTCGTTTGGAGCTCCGTAAGTGCCGTCTTTAACGATGTAAACCGTGTAATTAAACTTCAACTTCTTGGCGATCTCCTTAAGTAAGTCTATTGCAAAACCTTGATACTGTTTCTTCTCACCATCGCCGTTTTCGTCAGGTTCCAACATGGCGTATGGCGGTTCCTGCGACACAAGAATAAAATAAATGAATACAAAATATAAGGGATGAAAGTGGAGAACATAGCGATTGACAGAGAGCACCTTATTCAAGCGCCCACTTTCAAACTCCTATGCTTAAAAATTACAAGAAATATGAAAAGAACACATGGAAAATATTGCCAAGGCTGCTGCAAAGGATATGTGCTAGAAAATTACTCACACAAGAGAGTATCTAATATCTTGAAGAAACCAAAATTCGCACATGCATGAAGTATTGTTGTTGCATCGTCCAATAATCTTTCAGCCTTAGACAGGGTTAAAAAAGAGTCGCAAATCTAATAGGTTTCATACTACTGGCCAAGCTTCAACTTCTGTCGCATCGCCACGTTGTTGCATCGCTCTTCGTATTTTGCAAGTACTTTAATGGAATGTGCTTTGATTAATTCACCTGTGAGCTCTTTCGCAAAATCCCACTCTTCACTGGTTCAGATCCCTAGAAGCATGAAAGCATTCTACTCTAATAGTTCCTTCTCTCGGACTGTAAGACGTTGGAATTCCTTTCCTGTTTTCTGCTTCTCTGAATGCACTGACTTGTGATATTTGTTGCGCATTCAACGGCATAAATTAATAAACTTTACCGAGTATATATATATATATATATATATATATATATATATATAACCGTACACTTTATTTAAAACAAGATAGAATATGTATACATTATTTTTCTAGACAATAGCTTTTGGTGAAAAATACATAAGATTTGTGTGTACGTACGTGCTGTTGATCTTTGTGTGTGAACTGAGATTAAATATTTTTTTTAAAAGTTGTTTATTCATGTTTATTCATGACTGTAGAGTTTGTTTGATGATGATTTACATCTGTGCTTACCTCACTTAAGATAGTACACGAAAGTTCATTGCATTACAGCATCAGTTTGCGCGTGTAAGACACACCTGAAGCGCATGGCTGACGTGCCCAAGTCGCGCGCCATTTGAAAAAAATAGAGAGAAAGTTGATCTCGCCAACTATCGGCTGAAACATGCAACAGGGGCGATAATCGTATATGTCTCGAAAGTAAAAGTGTTGTGCATTGCGTCCGTGTGTTCT
>NC_136509.1:9038729-9068729 GCF_053919585.1 Euprymna scolopes | reverse complement strand
AGAGAGAGAGAGAGAGAGAGAGAGAGAGAGAGAGAGAGAGAGAGAGAGAGAGAGAGAAAATGAAGCAAACAGATGCAAAGCGAAATAAAATAAGCGAAAATAACTCTGCTGAATAAGTATAAGACATCGAACGCATATATAATATATATATATATATATATATATATATATATATATATATATATATATATATATATATATAATGCGATCAGTAAACTGAAGGAGAGACAGGTGAAACTTATGTGAACTTCAGACCGGAAAGAGAAACCAAAATACCGAAAAGGAAAAAACAAAACAAAAATGTTGAAACAACCGAACTGGCCAACGAACACAAAGGGAAAAGAATAAAGCAATCAACAAAGGAACAAACGGGGGAAAAAAAAAAAAAAAAAAAATAAGGATATAGGACAAAAACAAAAATGATTGTCGTATTTTCATCTTGTTTTCCCCCAAAATTACATATTTAATGAAAAAAAAAGAAAAGACGAAAAAGAGTAAGAATCAGTTAAAAAAAAAGTTAAAAACGAGGCAAAACAGGTGAAAATTTCCCAGTTTATTTATAAAAAGGTCAATCTTGATCTTGAAGCTGAACAGCGATGCTTATCATACAAGCATATAAAAGGCAACAACATAGTTTTTATGAAACGAAAACATATCAAGATTGGCTCAATTCCAAGAGGAAACACTTGGTATTCCTTTGGTTATTTGGTTATTCTTATTGTTCGCAATAAAACGAATTGTAGTTATTTCATAGTGTATTGCTATATTGGCGTTACTTACATACTTCTAATATCTATTTTCCTCTCACTCGTATATATGTATATTTCTTTGGTAAACACACACACACATATATATATATATATATATATATATATATATATTCTCTTGTCTCTCTCTCTCTCTCTCTATATATATATATATATTTCTCGTATATAAAAAATTTTTTCTCGTAAATATATATATATATGTACTTTTTTCTCTCGTACATATATTTTCACTCGTATGTAGATATATTTTCACTCGTATATATATATTTTTTTTTCACTCGTAGATATATTTTCATCGTATATATATATAGTTTTTTCACTCGTATATATATATATTTGTATTTTAACTCGTATATATATATATATATATATTTATATTTTCACTCGTATATATATTATATATATATTTTCACTCGTATATATAAATTATATATATATATACATATATATATATATTCACTCGTATATATATATATTATATATATATATATTCACTCGTATATATATTATATATAAATATTCACTCGTATATATATATAATATATATATACGTTCACTCGTATATATATATAATATATATATATATTCACTCGTATATATATAATATATATATATATTCGCTCGTATATATATATATATATATAATATATATATATTCACTCGTATATATATATTATATATATATATATTCACTCGTATATATATATTATATATATATATATTCACTCGTATATATATATATATTATATATATATATATTCACTCGTATATATATATATATTATATATATATATATTAACTCGTATATATATATTATATACATATTCACTCGTATATATATATATTATGTACATATTCACTCGTATATATATATTAAATATACACACACATATATATTCACTCGTATATATATTACATATATATATATATATACACATATAAATTCACTCGTATATATATTATATATATATTTCACTCGTATATATATTATATATATTTTTTCACTCGTATATATATTATACATATATTTTCACTCGTATATATTATATATATATATATATATATATGTATTTATACTCGTATATATATACACATTTACACTCGTGTATATATATATACACACATATATATTTACTCGTATATATATTATATATATATATTTTCACTCGTATAGATATTATATATATATATATATTTTCACTCGTATATATATTATATATATATATTTTCACTCGTATATATATTATATATATATATATTCACTGGTATATATATTATATATATATATATTTTCACTCGTATATATATTATATATATTCATATTTTCACTCGTATATATATCATATATATTCATATTTTCACTCGTATATATATTATATATATTCATATTTTCACTCGTATATATATCATATATATTCATATTTTCACTCGTATATATATTATATATATTCATATTTTCACTCGTATATATATTATATATATTCACTCGTATATATATTATATATATATATATTTTCACTCGTATATATATTATATATATTCACTCATATATATATATATTTTTTCACCCGTATATATATATCATATATATATTTTCACTCGTATATATATCATATATATATGCATATATATATATTTTCACTCGTATATATATATATTATATATATATATATTTACTCATATATATATCATACATATATTTTCACTCGTATATATATCATATATATATTTTCACTCGTATATATCATATATATATATATATATATATTTTCACTCGTATATATATCATATATATATATTTTCACTCGTATATATATCATATATATATATTTTCACTCGTATATATATCATATATATATATTTACACTTGTATATATATTATATATATATATTTTCACTCGTATATATATTATATATATATATTTTCACTCGTATATATATTATATATATATATTTTCACTCGTATATATATTATATATATATATTTTCACTCGTATATATATTATATATATATATTTTCACTCGTATATATATTATATATATATTTTCACTCGTATATATATTATATATATATATTTTCACTCGTATATATATTATATATATATTTTCACTCGTATATATATTATATATATATTTTCACTCGTATATATATATATATATACACATATATATATTCACTCGTACATATATATACACACATATATATTCACTCGTATATATGAATATATACACGTATATATTCACTCGTATATATGTATATATACACATATATATTCACTCGTATATATGTATATATGTATATATACACATATATATTCACTCGTATATATGTATATATACACATATATATTCACTCGTATATATGTATATATACACATATATATTCACTCGTATATATATATACACATATTTATTCACTCGTATATATATATACACATATTTATTCACTCGTATATATATACACACATATTTATTCACTCGTATATATATATATATATATATATATATAAACATATATATTTACTCGTATATATGTATATATATACACATATATATTCACTCGTATATATGTATTTATATATATATATATATTCACTCGTATATATATTTTTTTTTCTCTTGTATATATATATTTTTTCACTCGTATATATATATTTTTTCACTCGTATATATATATTTTTTCACTCGTGTATATATATTTTTTCCACTCCTATATACATATTTTTTTATCTCTCGTATATATATATATATATATATATATATATATATATATTTCTATCTCGTATATATATATATTTTTTTTTTATCTCGTATATATATATATATTTTTATCTCGTATATATATATATGCATATATATATTTATTTCGTTTATATATATATGTATATATTTTTTATTTCGTATATATATATGCATATATATATATGTATTTTGTATTTTTTATTTCATATATATATATATATATATATATATATATTCTCTCTCTCGTATATATATATATAAGTAAAGAATAAGATTAATATAGTTATAAAAATTATTAATATATTTTTAAAAAATATTATCAGTTTCATTTTCCTTTCTCCAAATTCAAAAGGCAAACACTGGATTTCTATATAAGTTACATTGATATTCCAATGTTTCATTAACGTTCTCTATTGCTCAAATACTGAGTTCGTAAAGAAGTTGAGAACATAATTTTGCTTTCCCCAATTTATATTTCTGATATGCTATGGTATATATTTATTTTCGGTCTCTTGATTTTAGTTGTATTCCACGACAAGAAATCATCTTGTTTGGTGGAATATCTAGATTTGTGTTGTTTCTAGAGGTAAGATTACTGTAAAAAGGTGCATCAGTTCTCATAAAAACAAGTGTCGGTTAGCCACACTGAGGAGATCGAATACTATGTAATTGTGAATAATTAGGTAGGTTTTACTCGTAAGGAAAAGTATTTTCATAAAAGGTTGTCCTGACAAATCCCTATACAGAGAGAACTTACACACTCGAGGAAAGTGTTTGGTAAGCATTCAGGTTTCTATCCAGTAGGCATTCAAGTTGTGGACAAAGACATTTTTGATGAAGATGAACACTGAATCAATGGTAGATATTAATTTTAATTCAATGTTTGAATGACTTGTTGAAGTAATAAATATTGTAATTTATTCAAGTTTTATTTTCATCATTATTTTGTTTGTTTTCTTTATTGTTTTATCTAGTATATTGAGATTTCTACAATCTCGAAAGGGTCTAATATAAATGAGGCGCTCCGTGTCAGAGAGTCGAAGCCGCCAATGGCTCGACTATCCGTTTTCTGTTGAACTTTATTCTCCTATCCATGCTCTACCATTTGAGCTGATCGACTAAGCTATATGTCTTCGCCACTCTGGCGTAGTTATCCTTTGAAATAACATGGTGAAACAAACATGTACTCGCCAGAATATTAAGGCCCTGCTCCCCTCCATCATAAACAGTTTATGGTGGACGGGGTTACTGAGCAAGAAACCCTGATTGTCGCATCTGATGCTTTTGATCATGATGAACCCGGCGATGACTTGATGACTACGGTTCACCCACACTTCCCTACAAACAACATTTCACGAATAATATCAGCAGTAATATATTTTTTTTTTTTTAGATTTTTTTTTGTTCACACCTTGTTTCCTCATGACTTTATTTTATTATTATCTATGTATTTAGCTTTAAAGTTAAGGACTTATTACCCAACAAAATGAGACCAAAAGGACATTGATATGTGCGTAAATAATCGTTTATGCCAGTTTCCATGTTGTTGAATCTTGAGCCACGGTTACTCAAAACCATTTTTTGGCATCTTCACCTGTCTAGCAGGGAGTACCTAAAATATAATCATCTTTGTAATATATATATATATATATATATATATATATATATATATATATATATACACACGAGCAAACTTAATAAAACATGTTAAAAACACTTTGAAATGAGTTAAAAACATATTAAATCTGAAAAGGAAACACTAGATAAGTGGATAGTCCTTAATCCGCGAAGTTTCGAAGAAATACTTTCCTTTTCATCAGAGGGTAGGAATTAGCAAAATGCGGGATCGGATTTTGCATACAAAAGTATTTGATGAAACAACAAGTAAGTCAAAGATCTTACTTGATAAAAAAAGGAAGAACGAACAAAATAAAAAAAAAAACATGATTTTGTTTGTTCTTCCTTGTGAAACCGATTTTTAATTTTAATTATCATTATAAATTATGAATCATTTTACTCAACATTAAAATAGCTCTAGGATATCTATGCATATCGAGCTTATTATATATCTACATTACAACGAGCACTGTTTTCTTTTCATTGTATAAATGCATTTACTAATACATTAAAATAAACTCTGCTCTTTGGACTGTTGTTCTAATCCCCTTAATATATATATATATATATATATATATATATATATATATATATATATATATATATATATATACACACACATATGTAAACACACATATATATTTATATATATATATATATAGAGAGAGACACACACACACATACATATATATATGTATGTATACATTGCGCCACTTTCACTAATGCTCTTTGGTATAAACACATATAATCCTTCACGCTATGGATTAGACAGTTAAAATCGGATGAAAGATTTTCTGATGAGTTTTACTCCTAAAATGCCCTCTAATAGGACAGCCAGAGTTATCCCGGAAAATCTGGTCTGGCAAAAATTTACTTTTACCGTGACTAATGTTTGTGCAAAATCTCTAAAAAAAATCAAAAAGTGATTATTGACAAAAGTGCAGACGGACGAACGATTTTGGGGCTATTTTTCTCCTATAATGGCCCTAGGGAGCAACCAGAGTTATTCCGGAAAGTCTGTTCTGGTAAAACTTTACTTTCACCATGACTAATGCTTGTGCAAAATTTAAAAAAAAAAAAGAAATTCAAGGTGTGGTTATTGAGAAAAGTACAAACAAATGAACGAGATGGATTGAATTATTAGGTCCAATGCCTTCTTTGTCGGGGGACAATAATCCTAAATATTTGTTTATGCTTTTGCCCATTCTTAAGACGGTTTCATATGAGTTTAATTCTTGAAATGTATAAGGTCGATTTGTTGCCGAAAAATTCAGCCAATAAAATGTTGGTTCATCACGTTCTTCATGATTTTCGTATTTTGAATCAGAATAAAATTGATAAACACATGAAGAAACAAGTAAAGAACAAAGGGCACAACACTCACCAGAAGAGTAACCACCGTTAGGGTGTGGTTCGCGAGAGACTCTGCAATTTTCCTCTGGCTCAGCACGTAGTTCTTGGTTATATTGATGCCAGAAAGAGAATTCCAAATGCCAATCTAAAACAAAACAAAAACATAAATCAATAAATAAACTCATTAATAAATTATTATTACTAATTTAGAAAAAAAATAAATTAAAAACTAATCAATCAACCCCAAGATTAATGAGTTAAACAGAATCAAACAGTTTTTTTTGTGTATATATGCAATACCATTGATCACCGAAGTTAAGCGACATTTAGTTTGGTCAATACCAGATGGGTGAACATTTGGGAAGACTAAATGCCGTATATGGAAGAATTGCGACCCCCTCCCTGCAAAAAAAAAAACAAAAAACAAAAAAAACAACAAAACAAAAAACAAACAAAAAACAAACAAATAAATAAACAAAAAAAAAAAAACAACGGATAATCAAAAAGGCCGCCAATTTTGGATCTAAACACTTGAAATTGTAAATGTAGGTTACTTGTAGATGGATCACACTTTTTAATGTATCACTGCGGTCTCTACCAAATTACTCAGCCAATTTCTGGTCTAAACATTTTAAATTTTACATAAAAGGTAATCAGAGATAGGCAAGCGTTTTTATCGGTTTGGGTCGAAAATTTGAGTGCCAAGGAGTCAAAGTTCAAAAGATTTGACCTTTGCGGTCTAGCAAACTAATCAGCAAATTTTGGGTCTAAACATTTGAAATTTATATATAGCGGGTATTCAGACATGCGGAAAGCATTTTAATAAGTTTTTAGCCGATAATTTGGCTGCCAAAAGGTCAAAGTTGAAAGAGTTGACCTTTGCAGATTCTACCAAATTTCTCCGCCAAATTTAGGCCTAAAGAGTTAAAATTTTAGATGTAGGTAACTTGGACATGAGTAAAACTTTTTATTTTGCTTTGAAACAAAAAAAAACAAATAATAAATAAAATAAATAAATGTCAAGGGGTACAAAATTGGGGTGAAAATTAAAAAGAAAGTAACCTCTGCAGTCACTACGAAATTACTCATACAAATTTTGGTCTAAACATTTGAAATCATGCATAAAATGTATTCACACGTAGGGAAAGTTATGAACAGTACATAGGGCCCGAGCAAAGCCGGGCTGAGCTGCTAGTATATATCATATATCATAAATATAGATCATATATATATATTATATATATATCATAAATATATATCAAATATATATCATAAATGTATATCATATATATATCATAAATATATCATAAATATATATCATAAATATATCTCATATATATATATATCATAAATATATCTCATATATATATCATAAATATATCTCATATATATCATAAATATATATATCATATATATCATATATATCATAAATATATATATATATCATATATCATACATATATCATATATATATCATACATATATCATATATATATCATAAATATATATCATATATATATCATAAATATATATCATATATATATCATAAATATATATCATATATCATATATATATCATATATATATCATAAATATATATCATATATATCATATATATATCATATATATATATCTCACATATATATCATATATATCTCACATATATATCATATATATATATCTCACATATATATCATATATATATATATCTCACATATATATCATATATATATATCTCACATATATATCATATATATATATCTCACATATATATCATATATATATATCTCACATATATATCATATATATATCATATATATATCTCACATACATATCATATATATATCACATATATATCATATATTTATATATCACATATATATCATATATATATATCTCACATATATATCATATATATATCACATATATATCATATATATATCACATATATATCATATATATATACATATATATATATATATCTCACATATATATCATATATGCAATGTGTTTCAATAACTTGAATCGATGTTAAATTTGTAAAGGTGTTAGCTGATTTTTGCTTTCATTTTTTCACATTCAAGAATTTCCTTTTTTTTGCAATTTTAACCATGGGAAAGTTAACAATCGAAAGTTAACAATCACAATTTAACAATCACAAGTTAACCATGCGAAAGTTTCCAATCGAACAGCGTATTAAAGTTGTTGAAGCTTATTACGATAAGTGACGATCAAATAAAATGCATTTAGCGCACTACGCGATTATTTTGATCAACAAAATCGACCAACCGAAAGTTTTATTGCGAAAACTATTTGTAAATCTCAATAAACTGAGTCAGTGGCACTTGTGAAAACAACACTGCGTGTTCGATTAGGTCATTCAGGCGAAAACATTTCTGCAGTGCGCGAAAGTATGACCGGCAATCCAGACACCTCCATTCGTCATCGTGCGTAGGAATTGGACCTCCCCACAACAAGGTTATATCGAATTTTGACAAAAAATCTTTCTCGACACAGTTAAAAATTCAACTGACATAGAAGGTAAAGTTGGATGACAATTTAAATCGCTGTGCATTCGTTAAAATGACTGCAAGAGCAAAGACAAGCCGATGATTATTTTTCGCAAAGAATCAACTTAATTGACGAAGCTCATTTTCATATTAGCGGATGCGTTAACAAGCAGAATTGTCGTTTACTGGAAATCCAAAGGCAATTGTTGAAAAGCCACCGCATCCGCAGAAGGTCACTGTTTGGTGTGAATTTTTTGATAACGGAATCATTGGGCCGTATTTCTTCGAAAATGATGTCGGCAATTCTGTTACTGTTATAGGTGAGCAATAACATGCCACATAAACTTTTTTGGCCTAAACTGAATGCCATGGATGTTGAAGATTTGTGGTTCCAAGGGGACGGCTCCACATGCCACACAGCCAATGCGAACATGGCTTTACTGAATGCAAAGTTCCCAGATCGCAACAGCAAAGTCAATTAGCCACAACTATCGTGCGACTTAATGTCTTTATTTCCTTTAGTTTCATCTGAAGTACAAAAGTCTATGCGAACAAACCAACAACAATTCAAGATTTGGACCATCGAATGGAAGTGTGCCAACGAAGCCTCGGCGGACATTTGGACGATATCATTTTTAAAACGTAATTGTCATGAATTATATATCACGATGAAATTGATAAATCAATAAATTTTCACCAATCTTACCGTTCTATTTACTTCTAATTTCTGTTCAAGTTATTCGAACATACTTTATATCAGATATATATCATACTAGCAGTTCAGCCCGGCGTTGTTCAGGCCCTATATACTGTTCATAACTTTATATGCATATATATATATATATATATATATATATATATATATATATTTAAAGGAGATTAGAACAATAGTCTAAAGAGCAGAGTGTATTTTAATGTAATAGTGATATTACTAGTTTAATTAAAATACAGGAAAGAAAAAGTGCTCGTTGTAATTTAGATATATAATAAGCTCGATAGGTAAATATCCTAGAGCTAATTTAATATTTAGTAATGTGATTGATAATTTTAAATTTAAAAATCAAATTATAATTAAATTAAACATCCGTTTCATAAGAAGGAACAACAACAAAATCAATAATTTGTACGATCGTTTCGGAAAACAGTGTTTTTATTGTGGTAGACATCAAGTTACGGACAATAATTATTACATATAGTTTTTTTAATAAACAAGGTTTCCTCATCAGCAAATTGTGAAGGGTTTTTATTAAATTTAAAAGACACCATAAATAAACCTAACATTAACAGTAAGGCAGACGTATCTCCTTTTACTATCATGACTTGATTTTGAAACAGCGTTTCGATTGGCTAGAAATTTTGGGTTTTCTTATAATCGTGTTTACAAACCTCTACTTGTTGCGTTTTGGCGAACGGCAGCATTACTTGCTTTTTGAGGGCTAATTAAGCTAATTTTTGTACAAACAATGTTAGTTTTTTAAATTTAATTTAATATCTTAGGATTTTACTAATTATCTTTGAAATAGACCCAGAAATGAATGAAATTATTTAACTTCAAAATTTAGCTTTCTTTTTTACAATGCCGAGATAAGCTGAGAGCACATACAGCACCTGGAAGTCCCAAATTTTTACCCATTTAGTACTGACAAGTTCAACGTTGCTTAAGGTCGGTGATATATATATATATATATATATATATATATATATATATATCAATAATATTATATATATATCATATATATATATATATCAATAATATTATATATATATCATATATAATATATATAATATATATATAATATCATATAATATATATTAATATACATAATATCATATATATCATACAATATATAATATAAAATTTAACCTTTATCTTCGAGTTGCCGGGAGACTGGGTTTCAAATCTCGATCGAGTCATACCAAAGATATAAAAAATGATACTTGATGCCCTTTTGCTGAACACTCAGCATTATAATGGGAGGATCAAGCGCAAATGGAGTAATCCCGAGAATGCAGGGTGCCCTCCCCTTCAAAAAATTCATTGTAGCAGTCAATGAAATAGGAACATTGGGTCGCTCTCGACTATATTCGACCACTAAATTATTTTTATTACATGATACCATCGTCTATTCTTTCTCAACGAAAAAAGACGTATTATTTAACTACTTTTGATATGAACACACCAGCGGCAGCGATTTTTATAAAAACCTTTTCGTATGTTGATCTTCACTCGTTGGATAAGACTGTCTAATAAATGAGGCAGACTCACAAAGCAAAACAAGCCTGCTACGGAAATAGCCCAAAATACATCAAGACACTCCATTATATAAAACTGGAAGAATGGGCCAACTAACAACCAGGTATTTTCTGGATGAATTCACTCAGAATAATATACGAGGGATGTTCCAAAAGTAATGTCTTCTATTTTTGTATTCCATCCGAATAGATCGGAAAGGATATATACTTGCATTGTTAATTGAACTTGCACTATTATAACCTGAAAGTTGCATCTTTCTATTGCAGATATTAACGGTGTGAGACTCTAAAAAAGAAACCCCTGTGCGTCAGAAGTAAAGATGTGTCATTGAATTATTCAATGCAGAAAACATTGAACCGATTAACATTCACCGGCGCCTGTTGGACGTTTACGAAGCTGATGTAGTCGATGTCAGCACAGTAAGGAAAGGGCTTCATCAATTTTAGGGTGGCGACAGACATATGCGTGACAAAGCGCACTCCGGAGTTTTCCGATCGAAGCATCAAAAGAGGCTGACAAAAGTGCATGGAGAGTGGTAATTAATTCTGGAACACAAAAGGTCGATCGTTTTAATGGTACCACTCCTGTCTTCGAAGTTCTTCAGTGTTTTAGTTTTTGAGTTAAAAATAAAAGGTCTTCTGAAAAGACTGTCGTAGATAACGAAGGCTCTATGGATTGGCTAGAAAGAAGATTGCTCTGTTGAGATCAGGAAAGGATTAAAACGACTGCCAAAGATCACAGTTTGATAATACTTTTAAGCAAAACGGAGTGTGTAAATATCTCCATTGAATCATTTGTAAAAAAAAAAGCCGAATATCGAATGCAACGGTAAGTTCTGGGAATAAGCACAAGAAAGAAATATTGGAAATAAGTAACACACCTACACTATGGAATCCCTACATAATCTGGGACGAGAAGGAGAAAGAAGCAACCTTAGTAGAAGTTATTGTCCTAAGTAATATTGAGTTTAGCAGAGCTGAGAAAAAAAGATAACGAAATACTAAGGTCATATGTACGACATGAAAAGAAACTGGAATCTTAAGATTTCTATCTAGTAATTATAAGAACAACCAGACTCCTGAAACACCTGGAAAATATACTCGGTGAATAAAGTGCAAGATAGATATAAACAATTACTTAAAGCGACGGTTAGAATATTAAAACGATTTCTCGATTGGAACGTATGAGATAGTAGGTGAATGTCTGACATCCATTAGGACGCCCCATCCCCGAATAGAACAAAATAATAAGAACATTTTTAAAAATAGATAACTACCACTAATACTAATATTGATGACCTTGACGTGATATGAACACGTTACGATTTGGTTCTAAGTAAATTCTAAGCTGTTAGTCAACGCGACCAGCCAGAGTTGCCATGCCAACATTGGTCACGTGATTTTCGCTTCTGATTGGATCTTCAGCTTCAAACACGATGACATTCGATTTTGTTGTTTGTGGTCTAATATGTGCAGATGTTTTAATTCTCCTTTCTTTTACTGGCTCCAGGCCAGTAATCGTTTGTGACAGTTACGAATGAGTTTGTTTTGAGAATACGTACTGGCAACGTACTTCCTGCGAAGAAGATCGGAAATGACGACAAGTCTGTTTTAAAACTTAATAAGAATAAATGTTTCTTTTAGGACACTGTTGCGAGAATCGCGCGTTTGTCAGCAGCTGAGTATGCAGGGAAATCAACGTTCAATTAGATTTGAGCTTTTTGTGGAGAGCAGATGAGAAGAGATGCGAGCACTTATCCTCCGGCGATATTCACCAACTTCAGATTAAGTCTACAGCACAACAACAAAAAGAGTTAAAATAAAATAAAAACAAACTAAATATAAAGAAAAAGGATGCTGAGAGAATGATGATGAAGAGGAATGAGACAAAGAACAAAAAGAAAAGAGGAAAAAGAAAGCTAGACAAAGTTCTAATTTCATTTGGATATGGTAACACTTCGAGAATTACATTTCAACTATATCAGCGATGTTGATAGAATTTTGGTACTGAAAGAAAAAAGCTACATTTCCTAAATCTTCAAGTCATATTCTCTAGTGTAATAAGGTTTTACACGTAATCATCAATTCCATTCATAAAATTATATATGTAAACTTATACACACATATACATGCATATATACATCCATATATACGTATATATACACATACTTATATACACACACATATATATATGTATATATACACATATACTTTTTTTTTACAAGGTGGTCAGCACTTATACAGTCCCGGAAGCCACTCCGTGATAAGGGTTATATATATATACACACACACGTATATATATAGATACACATACGTATATACACATATATACTTATATATATATATATACATATACTTGTATATATACATACATACATACATACATATATATACTTGTAAATATACATGTACTTATATATACGTACATACTTATATATTCATATCCTTGTATATACATATATACTTATAAATATACATACATATCTATACATATACTTATATATATATACATATACTTATATATATATATACATATACTTATATATACATATACTTATATATACACATATACTTATGTACATACATACATATACTTATATATATACATATACTTATATATACATATACGTATATATATACATATACTTATATATACATATACTTATATATACATATACTTATATATACATATATATACATATACTTATATATACATATATATACATATACTTATATATACATATATATACATATATTATATATACATATATATACATATATATACATATACTTATATATACATATATACATATACTTATATATACATATATACATATACTTATATATACATATATATACACATATATACATATACTAATATACACATATATACATATATACATGTACTTATATATAAATATATATATATATACATATACTTATATATACATATATATACATATATTATATATACATATATATACATATACTTCTATATACATACACTTATATATACACATATATATATATACATATACTTATATATAAATATATATACATATACTTATATATACATAAATATACATATACTTATATATACATATATATATATATACTTATATATACATATATATACATATACTTATATATACATATATATACATATACTTATATATACATATATATACATATACTTATATATACATATATATACATATACTTATATATACATATATATACATATACTTATATATACATATATACATATACTTATATATACATATATATGCATATACTTATATATACATATATATACGCATACTTATATATACATATATATACGCATACTTATATATACATATATATACGCATACTTATATATATACATATATATACGCATACTTATATATATACATATATATACGCATACTTATATATATACATATATATACGCATACTTATATATATGCATATATATACGCATACTTATATATATACATATATATACGCATACTTATATATACATATATATACGCATACTTATATATATACATATATATACGCATACTTATATATACATATATATACACATACTTATATATACATATATATACGCGCACTTATATATACATATATATACGCACACTTATATATACATATATATATACGCATACATATATATACATATATATACGTATACTTATATATACATATATATAAGCATACATATATATACATATATATACGTATACTTATATATACATATATATATAAGCATACATATATATACATATATATATACGTATACTTATATATACATATATATATAAGCATACATATATATACATATATATACGTATACTTATATATACATATATATATAAGCATACATATATATACATATATATACGTATACTTATATATACATATATATACGCATACATATATATACGTATACTTATATATGCATATATATACGTATACTTATATATACATATATATACGTATACTTATATATACATATATATACGTATACTTATATAAACACATATATATATGTATACTTATATATACATATATATATACGTATACTTATATATACATATATATATACGTATACTTATATATACATATATATATACGTATACTTATATATGCATATATATATACGTATACTTATATATACATATATATATACGTATACTTATATATGCATATATATGTATACTTATATATGCATATATATGTATACTTATATATACATATATATATATACGTATACTTATATATATACATATATATATATATATACGTATACTTATATATATATACATATATATATATATACGTATACTTATATATATACATATATATATATATATATACGTATACTTATATATACATATATATACGTATACTTATATATACATATATATATGCATATACTTATATATACATATATATATACATATGCTTATATATACATATATATATACATATACTAATATATACATATTTATATACGTATACTTATATATACATATTTATATACGTATACTTATATATACATATATATATATACGTATACTTATATATACATATATATATACGTATACTTATATATACATATATATATACGTATACTTATATATACATATATATATACGTATACTTATATAAACATATATATACGTATACTTATATATACATATATATATACGTATACTTATATATACATATATATACGTATACTTATATATACGTATATATACATATACTTATGTATATATACGTATTCTTATATATATATGTATACTTATACATATACGCATACTTATATATACATATATATATACGTTATCTTATATATACACACGTATACTTATATATACATATATATATACGCATACTTGTATATACATATATATACGTATACTTATATATACATATATATATGTATACTTATGTATATATACGTATACCTATATATATATACGTATACTTATATATATATATACGTATACTTATATATACATACATATATACATATACTTATATATACATATATATACGTTATCTTATATATACATACATATACTTATATATATACGTATACTTATATATACATATATATATATACGTATATATACATATATATATACGTATATATATGTATATATACATATATATATATACGTATATAAACATATATATACGTATATATACATATATATATACGTATATATAAATATATGTATACGTATATATACATATATGTATACGTATATATACATATATATGTACGTATATATACATATATATGTACGTATATATACATATATATGTACGTATATATACATATATATATATATACGTATATATATACGTATACGTATATATACATATATATATACGTATACGTATATATACATATATATACGTATATATATACGTATACGTATATATATACATATATATACTTATACATATATATATACATATATATACGTATATATATACGTATACGTATATATATACATATATATACTTATACATATATATATACATATATATACGTATACATATATATATACATATATATACGTATACATATATATACATATATATACGTATATATACATATATATATATATACGTACATGTATATATACATATATATATACGCATACGTATATATACATATATATACATATACTTATATACACATATATATATACGTATACTTATATATACATATATGTATACTTATATATACATATATGTATACCTATATATACATATATGTATACTTATATATACATATACGTATACTTATATATACATATACGTATACTTATATATACATATACGTATACTTATATATACATATACGTATACTTATATATACATATATATATACGTGTTCTTGTATATATACATATATATATACTTATACTTATATATACATATATATATACGTGTACTTCCATATACTTATATATACACGTATACTTCTATATACATATATACGTATACTTCTATATACATACATATATATGTATATATACACACATATATATGTATATATATAAATTTATTTATTATGAAAGACTAGTTTTATTGATATTCCGATTAAAAAATAGTAGAAAAAGGGAGGCATCCTTCTAAAGCTTGATCGGAAAATTTTATTTATAATAAAATCAAGAAAAATCCACGTGGGAAACTATACGTTAAAAATAGAGATGAGATGTATTACGGAAAGAAAGCAGACAATATATTATTTATCTAAAAACAACAATCTGTGACATATGTACAATGATAGAGAATCTTGCAATGCTAATCACGTTCAGACCTAAGTGACATTCATTCGGTTTACAAAGAAAAGGTATTCAAATGAAAGTTCATTTGAGCACGACTAAATAATTTTAATCAACAACGAAAAAAAACATAGGAGAGTTGGATTCCTCATTAAGATTGTCCAATTTTTGTCTTATTTTTTATTTCAATTAATTTTTTTTTAATAAATGCACTCGCCTATCGTGTGAAAAATCAAACAAAAAACAAACAATTACTGGAGAATTCACACGTAGAATCTTTTGTTTAAAAGTCATTTATAAATACTTAAAAATATCGGAAGAAAAATGTAATTCTATAACTATTAATAAATTACTATAAATAAATAACTATGAATAATAAACTATCAATAAATAACCATGAATAAATGACTATGAATAAATAACTAAAAATAAATAACTATAAATAAATGACTATATATAAATAACTATCAATAAATAACTATGAATAAATGACTATAAATAAATGACTATAAATAAATAACTATAAATAAATAACTATGAATAATAAACTATCAATAAATAACCATAAATAAATTACTATAATAAATGACTATAAATAAATAACTATGAATAAGCAACTATAAATAAATGACTATAAATAAATAACTATGAATAAATAATTATGAATAAATAACTATGAATAAATAACTATAAATAAATAACTATGAATAAATGACTATGAATAAATGACTATAAATAAATAACTATAAATAAATAACTATGAATAATAAACTATCAATAAATAACCATAAATAAATAACTATAAATAAATGACTCTAAATAAATGACTATAAATAAATAACTATAAATAAACAACTATGAATAAATGACTATAAAAAATGACTATAAATAAATAACTATAAATAAACAACTATGAATAAATGACTATAAATAAATGACTATAAATAAATAACTATTAATAAATAACTATAAATAAATGACTATAAATAAATAGCTATAAATAAATAACTATGAATAAATGACTGTAAATAAATAACTATAAATAAATAGCTATAAATAAATAACTATAAATAAATAACTATAAATAAATAACTATAAATAAATAACTATGAATAATAAACTATCAATAAATAACCATAAATAAATGACTATAAATAAATGACTATAAATAAATAACTATGAATAAATAACTATGAATAAATAACTATAAATAAATAACTATGAATAAATGACTATAAATAAATAACTATAAATAAATAACTATGAATAAATGACTATAAAAAAATGACTATAAATAAATAACTATAAATAAATAACTATAAATAAATAATTATGAATAAATAACTATAAATAAATAACTATGAATAATAAACTATCAATAAATAACCATAAATAAATGACTATAAATAAATTACTATAAATAAATAACTATAAATAAATGACTATAAATAAATAACTATAAATAAATAACTATTAATAAATGACTATAAATAAATTACTATAAATAAATAACTATAAATAAATAACTATAAATAAATAACTATGAATAAATAACTATAAAGAAATGACCATAAATAAATGACTATAAATAAATGACTATAAATAAATAACTATGAACAATAAACTATCAATAAATAACCATAAATAAATGACTATAAATAAATTACTATATTTTTTTGTTTGTTTGTTCAGTTTATTGGCCTATCAACAGCTGCATGGTCATTTAAGGCCAAATAAGTTCATTTTTTTTTCTTTGGATGTCTTAGTAAGGTAGGTGTTCTTTATTTTCCAGTATGTCAAGGTAAGATTGGAGGAAGGTCTGTAAGAGATTTGGGTTGAAAAGTTTTTTTTTTTTTTTTTGGTAGATTTATACTTTGGAGGAGAGGTTTACCTCTTTCAAGTAATTTAAAATTGTTTTTTCATTTATTTTTTCAAAGAGATCTTTAATGTTGTTAATGCTGTAGTGTTTTTGGCGTAGGGGAGCTAGGTCAATGCAGTTAATTAAAAAATGTTTAACGGTGTAGTTTTCTTGGCAAGGTAAGCATTCAGGTGGATTTTATCCTTTTAATAGGAATGAGTGGGTGATATTTGTATGCCCTGTTCTTAATCTTGTAATGATCACTTCTTCTCTTCGGTTTAGTTTAGATTTGGGATTCCATTCTCCAAGTGTAGGTTTGATTTCTTGTAGCTTGTTTTTTGTATAAGTGTTCCATTGTTGTTGCCATTTTGTTTTGATATACAGGTTTATGGTTGGTTTAAAGTCAGTGTAGGGGATTTTTATGTTGGAGATTTCCAAGTTTAGTGACTCTTTAGCAGCTAGGTCAGCTTTTGTATTCCCTAGGATGCCAATATGGCTTGGGATCCAGCATAGGATGATTTGTTTTTGAGTATGAAGAAAATCGAGTTTGTTTAATAGATTAGTTATTAGCGGATTGCAAATGTTCTTTTCTTTTAATGAAGTTAGGACTGATAAAGAGTCCGAAAATATTATAAACTTGTTTGCTTGATCAGCACTTATAATATTAAGGGCCAGGTTTATTGCTGAGGCTTCAGCACTAAAGGTGGAAGACCTATCAGGTAGGCGTTTTTGGATTTTTCTTTGCCGATAAATAGCAGAGCTTCCGACTTTTTCTTTGGTTTTAGCTCCGTCAGTATAAATGTGTTCATAGTCCGGATAGTCATGAAGAATGTCATGTATTTTTTCCATATAGATGGGTTTGATTGTGTTCGATTTTGGGTGTTTAGAGAGATCTAATAGTATAGGAGAGTGTTTTAGATGTTCGGGTGGGTTTACAGCAGTTTTGGAAAGCCAGGGTGGATGTTTGAGTGTAGAAGCTTTGTGGATTTGCGAGATGTTAATTTTGGCTTCGTCTTTTATTTCTTTCATACGGAGACCATAAGGCTTGATTGCTTTTTCCTTTTTTTGGAATAGGATTTGGTGTTTGGGGTGAAAGACACTCTGGTATATAGGGCTCGAAGTGTTAGATGCAAGTTTTGTATAGTATTGTAGGGCTAATTTTGTCCGTCTCATTTCAAGTGTAGGTTCATTCGCTTTTGCATAAAGACTCTCGACTGGTGTAGTGGGAAATGCTCCAAGTGCTAGTCGGAGTCCTTGGTGGTGAATTGTGTTCAGTTCTTTAATGTAGGATTTTCTTGTTGCACCGTAGATAAAGCAGCCATAGTCCAACTTTGATCTTATCAGTGTTTGATAGAGTTTTAGAATTGTTTTGCAATCAGCTCCCCAGTTTGTATGAGCTATGGTTCTCACAAGTTGCATTCTTTGGTTGCATTTTTTCCTTAAGTATTTAATGTGGGGTATGAAGGTGAGTTTTTTGTCAAAGGTGATTCCAAGATACTTGTATTGATCCGTAACTGTTAGTCTATTATTGTTAATTTTTAGCTCGGGGTCAGGATGCATTTTTCTATGTTGGCAGAAGTGAACACATTTTGTTTTTGTTTGAGAAAAGCTGAAGCCATTTTTGGTAGCCCAGCTAGTAATTTTGTTGATGCCTAATTGTAGGTGTCGTTCAATAGTGTTCATATGTTTGGCCTTAAAACTAATCATGAGATCATCAACATAGATGGCATAGTTTGTTCCGAAGTTTATGTTATTAACTATATTGTTTATTTTCACATTAAAGAGTGTAACTGAAAGAATTCCACCTTGGGGAACTCCCAATTCTTGTTTTTGAGACTTTGATAAGATGTTTCCGAGTCTTACTTGGAAGGTTCTGTCACTCAGATAGTTTTTGATTAATGTTGGCATTCTGCCTCTTAGACCTAGTTCATTCAGGTCTTTTAATATTCCATACTTCCAAGTGGTATCAAAAGCTTTTTCTATGTCAAAGAAAACTGTTACCACATGTTCTTTGAGGATGAAAGCTTCTCTAATATAGGTTTCCAAATTTATGATATGGTCAATAGGGCTTCTGCCCTTTTGGAAGCCTGCTTGGTGTTCAGAGATTAGGTGATTTCTTTCTAGATACCAGGATAGTCTTCTATTGATCATTCGCTCGAGGGTTTTGCAGATGCAACTAGTAAGTGCAATGGGACGGTAGTTTATTGGATCTGAGGGGTCTTTTGAAGGTTTAGGTATGGGAATTATAATGGCATGTCTCCAAGTGTCGGGGAATTTTTCATTGATCCAGATATCATTGAAAATTTTGAGGAGGTATTCTTTTGATTTCATTGGCAATTATTTTAGGAAGACATAGGGGATTTCATCTGGTCCGGCTGTTGAATTATGGATGTTTTTGAGAGATTCTTCTAATTCGCACATAGTAAGGATTTGATTGTAGTATTCAGTGTTGTCTGAATGGAAGCGGATTTGTTGTTGTTCTGCTTGGTTTTTGATGACTTGGAATTCTTTGTTCCTATTAGTTGGTGAGGAGTTTTTGGCAAAGTTTTCTGCTAAGATTTCAGCTATTTTTTCTTTGTTAGTGATTTTGACATTGTGATGGATGAGATGTTTATTAGCTTGTTTAGTGTATTTCCCAGTAATTTTGTTTATCATGTTCCATATTTCCTTAGGTTTGGTGTTTGAATTTAGTTGGCTAACATAAGTTTGCCATGTTGATTGCTTAGCTTGTTTAATGGTTCTGCGAGCTTTGGCTCGGTTTATTTTGTAATTTTCTAAATTTTCTTTAGTTGGTTGGCTATTAAATTTTCTGAGTGCTGTTCGTCTGGCTCTGAGCGCTTCTTTGCAATCTTTGTTATACCAAGGCTTGTTATATCTTATTGATGGGGAGCTTTTAGGAATAGTTTTCTCAGCTATAATATTTAGAGTATTGGTGAAGTGGGTAATGTCATCATCTTTTGTTAAATTAGCTTCTTGCACTAGGTCTGTGTGGCACATTTTTTTGAAATCTTCCCAGTTGGCCTTATGCAAGTTCCATCGGGGTGTTTTAGTGTCATTCTCTGGTTCTTGACCTTCTAGGATGATCGGGAAGTGATCACTCCCACAGGTCTCATGATGTACATTCCATTTATATTCTGGGAAAATACTGGGTTCTGATATGGTGAGGTCAATAGCCGAGAGTGTTCCAGAGCTAGGGTGAAGATAGGTGTTGGTTCCGTTGTTAAACAAACATAGTTGGTTTTCATCTAGAAAATTTTCGATAATTTTACCTCTTCTGCTTGTTTGTTTGTTTCCCCATAGTTCATTGTGGCTATTAAAGTCACCCATGAGGATAAAAGGTTTAGGGAGTTGTTGGATCAATAAGTTCAAGTCTGTTTTATTTATGTTTTCATTAGGTGGCAGGTATAGGGAGCAAATTGTTAGCGGTTTTCTTAGACTGATGGTTACTGCAACGGCTTGTAGTGTTGTATTCAGTTTGATTTCGCTTTGAATTATATTATTATTAATCAGAATGGACACTCCTCCGGAGGCTCTATTTCCTTGTTCGTGTATATAATCATAGGTTGTATATCGTTTGATATGTAGTGTGTTCTGAATTTTCTTATAAGTTTCTTGTAGGCATATGACTGCTGGGTGAAAAGAGGCAATGAGAAGGTTCAATTCGTCGAAATTTGCCTTTTCACCTCTAATGTTCCATTGAAGGAATACTGGTTTATAGGTCATTGGTGGTAAGGTAATGATCCTCTGTGCTGTGTTTTTTTTTCTTTCTTTTTTTTTTAGTTGATTATGGGTTTTAGTATTGGTGTTGATATAAGGTATGGATTTAGTGTAAGTTGTGGAGGGTTTTCAATTAGCTTTGTTTTTTTCTTCTGTTTTTGGCTTGTATTCTGTTTGGTCTTTTGTTTCGGGTTTTTTGTTTGGGGATCTGGAACTAGAATTAGCATGGGACCTTATGTCCGTTTTGTTTTGGTTTTTCTTTTGTTTTGACGTTGATCGATGGGAGATTTCTTGATTTAAGGTTTCTGTTTGTTGGTTTGGGTATTCTGTTTCCATTTCATCTTCAGGTTCAGTTTGATTTTTAGGGATTGGGGTTCTAGTTCTGGAGTTTGAACGGGACCTTATAACTGTTTTGTTTAGGTTTTTCTTTTGTTTTGGTGGTGTTCGATAGGAAATTTCTTGTTTTGGGGTTTCTGTTTGATATTCAGTCTCCATTTCATCAGTTTCTATTAAATTTTTGGTGAGGATTTCTATTTTTTGTTTTGCTGGTTTATTATTTGGTTTTAAGAAAGTTAGTTCTTGGGGATATTGGCTTTTAAGAGGGGAGGTTTGGGTTTGGGAGGAGATAAATACTTTATTGGGTTCTTTCCTAGTTTCTAGTTTTAATTTTTCTAGTTTTTGAAAGTGTTGTATTTTTAGTTTTTTTGGAAGTTAAGCAATTCGTTTGGTTCTAGATGTACCAGTTTTTCAATAAGTTCATTGTATTTATCAGGCTGGTTGGTGGGATTTGTTTTTTCTGTTATTTTCGCATATGTTTTATTTCTAATGACTCCTTCCACTATTGTCTTCGCTTCTAAGTAAGAA
Source organism: Euprymna scolopes (assembly GCF_053919585.1). Lineage (NCBI taxonomy): Eukaryota > Metazoa > Mollusca > Cephalopoda > Sepiida > Sepiolidae > Euprymna > Euprymna scolopes. The sequence continues at coordinate 9,044,733 of NC_136509.1, read as the reverse complement.
ATGTTTCGTTTATGCTTTGTGGCTAAGATTTCTTTTTCAGTTTTCCATCGTTCACAGCTTTTTGAGTAGGCAGGGTGCTCCCCTTGGCAGTTTATACATTTGGACTCGTGACATTCTTGTTCATTGTGACTTATTTCTTTAGAGCCACATTTAGCGCATGTGGGATGACCTCTGCAGGCATCTCTATGGTGACCAAATTTTTGACAGTTGAAACATCTCAGAGGATCTGGGATGTATATTTCAACTGGTTCCATGGTGTAACCAATTTTAATTTTAGGTGGAATTTTTGGAGTGTTAAATGTAATAATGTAAGTATGGGTTGGTATTTTTTCTGAGTTTTTCTTTATATAGATTCTTTTAGAGTCAATGACTCGTTGTTTGCTCAGTTCGTTTTGGATTTCTTCTGGTGAAGCCAGAGATAGTTCCCGGCTACGGATAACTCCTTTGGATTGATTTAGTTTATTGTGTGGGGTAACTTTAATGTTAATATTATGGAAAGTTTTCATATTTTCTAAATTTAGGCTTTGGCTTTTTGTCTCAATTTCTATTAATAGGTTACCATCTTTAGTTTTTTTTATCATTTTAGGATTTATTTTCCTTGTTAACACCTTTTCAATGAGAAAAGGGGATAATTTTGACATTGGCGTTTCGTCCAAAGATTCTAATACATAGTATTTAGGAAAATCCGTATTTTCCTCATCATCTGAGTCCGATAAGGCGCGTTTGGTTTTTCTTTTTTTGTTTTGACATAAATATGGATAAAAGTTTCTCTGCCTGTGTTCCCCACCCACCCCGGAGCCCAATATTGGGACTTGTCAAGGGGGAAACCCATTCGCCTTGACAGAGTCAGGGCTAAACAGGCAGTATACTCAGTCAAGTAAGAAATACCGAGCATCTGTCGTTACTCAATTTTTCACTACCCAAATCTAGAGTGAACAAAATTTTGTGATTGCAGCCATGTCGGGATTGGATTCTACACTTGCTGATTGACCCTTGGCCAGCGCTTTCGAACGTCTACTTTAGAGGTGAGGTTTATCAGTTTCTATGGTTTTATTTAAGAGGATTTCTTTTGCTAATTTTAAATTTCTCAGTTTAGTCTGAACCATTGATAGTAGACGTAGTGCTTGACCTGACCAGCCGATTGATCGGATCGGGCCCCTCCGACCGCCCGTCTAACCGAGGTAAGGGCCAAAGAGATGTGTTAGGAAGAGGAGGCTCATGAACTCGTCCTCCAGGACCTTCAATCACCAGGATTCCGTTCCAAGGTGTCACGGGTCGCCACCCACGGCCAACAGGTGGCCCCATTGAGGGACTTTTACCCTCTGCAGGGGGGCAGTCAGTTTATTCTAATGCCCCACTGACAGGGCCAAATTACTATAAATAAATAACTATGAATAAATAACTATAAAGAAATGACTATAAATATATAACTATAAATAAATAACTATAAATAAATAACAATGAATACATAACTATAAATAACTGACTATAAATAAATAACTATAAATAAATAACTATAAATAAATAACTATGAATAAATAACTATAAATAAATTACTATAAATAAATTACTATAAATAAATAACTATAAATAAATAACTATAAATAAATAACTATGAATAAATAACTATAAATAAATAACTATAAATAAATAACTATAAATAAATGACTATGAATAAATAACTATAAATAAATAACTATAAATAAATAACTATTAATAAATGACTATAAATAAATTACTATAAATAAATAACTATAAATAAATAACTATGGAATAAATAACTATAAAGAAATGACCATAAATAAATGACTATATATAAATAACTATAAATAAATGACTATGAATAATTAACTATCAATATATAACTATCAATAAATAATTATAAATAAATAACTATGAATAAATAACTATCAATAAATAACTATGAATAAATAACTATAAATAATAAATATGGATAAAAAGCCAACCATTCTTTGGCGGGAGACAGGATACGTAAAGAAAATTTCTAATTTTTTTTCATTTTTATATTCTTACTTCAGCTAGTTAAATCATCAAGAAAAAAAAATTAATTGGTAATTGAAAACTCTATTCGCGCTATCCAAGAGACTTTTAATTACATTTTTTTTGTTAGTTCTTTTGTGGCCCGTAAAATTCTGGTATCAGCAGCAGCTCTCAAACACGAATACAATCCGCTAGCAACTTCCAGTTTAATGATAACCATATAATGAATTTCTGCCTTTAGTTGCATATTTCTTAAACTACGGCTATTACTTATGTGGCGCGAATAACTTCCATTTGACCAACACATTAAAAAATGAAACCCCGACATCGATCTTTTTGCAAGTTTGTGGGTTTTGCAGGTTACGGTGTGGAATACGGTGTTTTTCCGTTACTCGGTTACGGTATTTGCCCCCACCTTACGGTGTTATTTATAACGTTATTTGATTATGTACATGTGTATTATATATTGTACTGTATTTTGTCACTAATGTTTAATGCCCTATTCCGGGGTTCTACTGTATATATTTAAGTGACCTGACATTATCTCTGTGTGTGCAGGCGGTCGGCACCACAGTGTGGAACAAATTCGATTTGATTTTTACTAACTAGCGCGTCAAAATTGAAAAAAGACTTATTTGAGGCTTCGTCAGATAATATTAGCCTGACAAATCCACACGAAGACGAAACGCGGAAAATTCTGTGTAGCTTAATTGCCATATATATTTTCCAAACCAAGTTTTAAAAATATACCAGAAGCTCCACTCACGTATTGGACACTGTTGTATGACATACTAAAAATAGATACATTAAATAATAATAATAATAATAATAATAATAATAATAATAATAATAATAATAATAATAATTTAAGGATTTCCAAGTTTGATCATTACGTTATGGAAATCACTCGAGACAAGACACGAAGCCACTTGATGTAAGGAACTAAGAAGAACGAAAGCCGATTATTGCAAAGAGAGAATATGCTTATTTACCTTAGTCTTGAAAATATTAAGGCTGTAGATGGAAGGAAAACAAAGAGCAAGAAGTGAGTTCCACAACATTAAAGTCCTTGGAAAGAAGCTAATGGAATATGAAGCTGTATTACAATGCGGTATTAAAACAACAAATTGACGGAGAACTCTAGACTAACGAGTCAAACAAACTGGAACAAAGTAAGAAGGGAATATAAGAAAATCTGAGGAACACATGTCATAGTAATATTTGTAGAAAAGATTGAGACTAGCAACATTACGTCTGTAATAGAGAGTTTACATAAGCTATAGCGATATCTACATATATAAATCCATATTTAGTGTTTGTTTGCTTGTTTGTCCACAATAACTTGGATGTCATATCATTGTGTATATACACACACACACACACACACACACACACACACACACACACACACACACACACATATACTAGTAAAAGTACCCATCGTTGACTGGGTTCAAAAACAGCCTACAGAAAATGGACTCTGATTTATGAAAGTATGATAGGTTATGAAAAGGACGGGTTGTAAAGAGATACCTTCAAATTTGGGGGTATCAAAACCAAAGCTAACTATGATGAAAGTAAAAATAAAATAGATAAACCCCATAATTTATTATATCATACCTGTTCACACTGAAACACTTATCACAATATTCTGTGGATCTATGTTAAAAAAACCTTGTTAAACTTTGGGAAATATTTCCATTCTATGGAGGTCAGGCACGAACGAACATCCCAGAATTTTATTATAGCATATTTCTTCAAACTGAAACATAATTATCAAAGTATACTTACGCAGATAGATATGAAAAGTCTTTATTAAAGTTTGTGCTTATTTCCATTCTATGGAGGCCAGGCGTGAACGCAGACCCCACAATTTTATTATATCATCCCTATTTAAGTTAAAACGTACTTATCAAAGTATTATTATGTACATCTATATCAAAAACACTTGTAAACGTTTTTTTTTATTTTTTTATTTCCATACTGTGTGAACCAAGTGCGTACGGAGACCCCACAATTTTAATGAATCATCATTATGCCAAATCAAACATACCCATTCCTGTGTCTCGATACATATTCTATCATTATATGTAATCAGTTTTCTATAATAGTCAACCATATAAGAGCCTATTCGTGACCAGACACACATGCAGACGTTCAGCTAATATATATATATATATATATATATATACACACACACACACACACATATATATATATATATATATATATATATATATATATATATAGATAGATAGATAGATAGATATGCTATTTCATACATGACGTCATAAAAGACGACGGCATACATGACACCATATATAAAAGGCCAAAAATTCCCTGGGCATCGGAAGTCTGCTAGTATATAAATATATATATATATATATATATACATATATATATATATATATATATATATATGTCTACTAGTATGTATATATATGTCTACTATTATATATATATATATATATATATATATATGCCTACTAGTATGTATACATATGTCTACTAGTATATATATATATGTCTACTAGTATGCATATATATATGTCTACTACAAGGAAATAACACCACAGATAGCAATGTATTTGACAGGTAGTGCGGAAATATTAGAGGAAAACGACATAGAAAGTCGTGTGTGTGTTTGTTTGTGTGTGCGTGTGTGTGTGTGTATGCGTTACGTAAATATTACGCAAGAGTGTGTGTGTGTGTGTGTGTGTGTGTGTGCGCGCTATAATATGACCCGTCAGGTCACTTACTTATGTGTGCATATATAGCATAATCACGTTGACACAACGGTTTCCGTCAGATCACCGAAGTTAAGCAACGTTGAGGGGAAAAGCGTTAATCAAACACTTTAGTCAAAATGCTGCTTCCGTGATTCAATTAAAGCTACTAACGGCTTCTGTAAAAAAGTATGCACTATTATAAGATATACACAAATTGATGACATGGTTTATCGTGCGTTAAATGTTTGTGATTTTATACAAAAATTTGGACATCCCTTAAATACATGAAAATGAGATTGTGTTACGAACATTTAGAGTCAGGATAAATATACACAGAGGAATTCGTAATATATATATATATATATATATATATATATATATATATATATATATATATATATATATATATATTAACGGTATGGGACAACCAAATGTTCTAGATATATCGGATTACTCGATCAGCTCTAATTTTCCCAGTCCGAACTGTCAGTAATATACCGGAAACTATTGAAGTCATTCTGATATTGCACTTCCCAGGTTGTATGATATCCTTTTTCTATGACTGAAAATAACCATCTAAATAACTTATAAATGACATTTTCAATATATGTGCTGAAAAGCAAAATATCTTTTTTATTGATAGCTGAACATATTGCTAATTGCATTTCATTTCCTCTGATGATATGACCCATTATTGAAAATCAATCAGTTAAGGAAATAAATATACGTCTTCTCCATATATTCCTTGTTTCAAACAATAAATTCTTATATTAATTTGTTTATTGCGGACTATTATTCTCATCTTTATTAGTTGTTTCACGACGTTTCGGCCAACTATTCCTCTGGCCTCCGTCAGATGGTAACCGCGACGGATAGGAACTTCGAATCTCCTAACTGCATTCTTAGCAATTACTCCCATCCGTAGTTGTTGTTGTCTTTCCACGTTTTGGCCAAGTAAGCCTGTGGCCGACTTTGGGTGGGATTGAAACCGCTATCCTCAGAAAATGCTCATCTGGAACCGTAAAGATTCAACGTCTCTCTCTCACACACACACACACACGTATATATATGTCTGTTAGTATGTATATATATATATATATATAAGTCTACTAGTATATATATATATGTCTACTAATATATATATATGTCTACTAATATATATGTATGTCTACTAATATATATATATATATATATATATATATATATATATATATATATGCCTACTAATAAAGAAAATAATAGTCCGCGATAAATAAATTGATAAATAATACTCA
>NC_136509.1:9018729-9036229 GCF_053919585.1 Euprymna scolopes | reverse complement strand
TATATATATATATTATATATAGTTATATAGTATATATATAATATATATATATATTATATATAGTTATATAGTATATATATAATATATATATATTATATATAGTTATATAGTATATATATAATATATATATATATTATATATAGTTATATAGTATATATATAATATATATATATATTATATATAGTTATATAGTATATATATAATACATATATATTATATATAGTTATATAGTATATATATAATATATATATATATTATATATAGTTATATAGTATATATATAATATATATATATATATTATATATAGTTATATAGTATATATATAATATATATATATTATATATAGTTATATAGTATATATATAATATATATATATATTATATATAGTTATATAGTATATATATAATATATATATATATATAGTTATACAGTATATATAATATATAAATATATGTAGTTATATAGTATATATATAATATATGTATAGTTATATAGTATATATATAATATATATAGTTATATAGTATATATATAATATATATAGTTATATAGTATATATATAATATATATAAAGTTATATAGTATATATAATATATATATAAAGTTATATAGTATATATATAATATATATATAGTTATATAGTATATATAATATATATATATAGTTATATAGTATATATAATATATATATATAGTTATATAGTATATATAATATATATATATAGTTATATAGTATATATAATATATATATATAGTTATATAGTATATATAATATATATATATATATATATATATATATATATATATATATATATAAGCAAAAATGTGTGTGGACACTAGGAACAGTTTTGATTGGCCAATCTAAAAATCAAAACTCCTCATAAACGATGATTACAATCTTCTCAATTTTAGCATCAAATGAAACAATAATTTACTGTTAATCTTGGGGAGGGGGTGTTAATTTTTTCAAAGTGAAGATTTACAAAAAATAAAATTATACGAAACTACCCCCCGAAAGACATTGTATGTACGAAAATTGCCATTTACATCCAAATCTTACGTCTGGTTTCTATAGTAACATACCCGCACGCACATGAAACCACCATGTTATTATGGTAACACGGACACACACGCACATAAACCTTAATCATAACCATGGCTCATTTAAAAAAACGTTTTTAATTATCTCTCAAGATGGAGATATTTTGGATCTATGGATATATTAGATATTTTTGATCTATGGATATATTAGATATTTTGGATCTATGGATATATTAGATATTTTGGATCCATGGATATATTAGATATTTTGGATCTATGGATATATTAGATATTTTGGATCTATGGATAAATTAGATATTTTTGATCTATGGATATATTAGAGGATCTGTTTAAATTTCAAAATGCACATTTTTTCCTATTTCCTTAGGCGAACCTTTAAAAAATACAATTCTACGAAACTAGCCCAAAACACATTTTAAATACGAAAACTGACTTTTAAATGCAACTCTTACACCGGGTCTGAAATTCTTTCCTTTTGTTGAAATAATTAATTATATCACATTTTCCTTGCATGCAATTTTTCCTTCCAGCTCGGGCCCTGTCGGTGGGGCATTAGAATACGCCAACTGCCCCCCTGAAGAGGGTAAAAGTCCCTCAGTGGGGGTCCTGGATATGACCTTAAACTATATCCAGTGGTGAGGCCCCAGCTTGTGGGCTTTGGAGAGTGTGGAGCCACCCTTTAATTACCATTGCTCCCAGGTCCACTCTGACCCGGAGTGGTAGTACCTGTTAGGGTCCCAATTATGGGTTAAATAGAAACCGACATGAAAACAACAAATATATTCTATTAAAAATTTTTTCTTCAAAATTTTTGAATTCGGCATTAAATAACCCGAAAAGGGTTGATATGCCGTAAAACAAAAACAACCAACCAACCAACCTTCCAGCTGATTTGCTTAGATGGTCAAATTCATTATACGGGTATCAATAATTTACAGAAATTCCTTACTTGATATAGAAATTCTCGTCTGCTACTCAATCGACGTTTCGTCATCCAACAAAAAATGATCGTAAAATTTCATGCAATAACAACTTCTTTGATAAAATTTACTTTTCTTTTCATTTTTTTGTTAACATTTTCCCTGTGGGTGGGGTTGAGGGTTTTAATTTATTATTTAGTACAAGCACGAGAACACTTTGAACGTTATAACATAAAAAAAAAATACAGGCATAGATTACTTTACCTTTGACATGAATTGTAGCCCCCCCCCAATTACTTTGCCACTTTTTTTCTTTTCTTTTACTACTTTTCTATTTACAGACTCAACCCAATCTTGTATATTAAGCAATCTATCACCAGTTTCCTTTTTTGTATTTAGTGACCATATTTTTGTTATATTTATGCTAAGATATTTTCTATTTACATCTTCTTATTACTGACTGCTTGCTTATATTTTTTAACTGTTTTTAAATGACTTTTTAAATGAAAAAAATTATCGTAAAATTTCCAGCAATAACAACTTCTTAAAAAAATTCCTTGTTTTTTTACATTTTTTCCCATTAACTGAAAAGTAGCTTTAAGAAAATAATTTGCATCTGCTTGGTATTTTTCCAAAAAATTAAAAAAAATATTTGTGTACAGTAAGAAATAATTTGTTTATGGTCAGCTAATATTCACAATCTTGTATATTAAACAAAGTATTACTAGCTTATAAAAAATGACTGACCATATTTTTGATATATTTATGTTACGATATTTTCTATTTACATCTTTCTATTGCTGACTGTTTGCTTAAATTATTTAAGAAATATCATTCTTCATTTTTAATTTCTCACGTATTTAAGATTTGTTTTTTACATTTTTTTAAACAAATTTAAACAAACGATTGATTGTAATAATTTCGTCAGTCTATTTTGCATTACTTTCCTATCATTTATGCCAAAAAATGGAAGGTCATCGATAAGTGCGTCGATGCATCAACTAATGCAAAGAACAATCAACAATTACTGTACCCTATGACACAGCAGAACAGACAGGGGATGCTAGGGTCGTATTTGTTGACAATGGTCATTTGGGTCATTCAGCTGGGAGTGGTTCATCCTTAATTGCAGATTCAGATGCAATTGGTGATAATTCAAATTTGCATGGGCCTTCGACAATTAGTTTCTCAATCGCAAAATTAGACGGTGCACTGCACGTCAATCTCCCCATTTACCCAAATGAAAAGAGTAAAATCCAGGTTGTTTCTCAAACTTCAATGGACGAAGACCCAAGAGAAAATTATTTAGAAAGACATGCTTCAAGTTCGGCTGAAGAGCAACGAAAGAATCGTCTTAAAAGAAAGGCGTTAGGTCAGTCTGATGCACGCGCTTCCGAAACCAAAGAACACCGAGACAGATGTTTAAGGAGAAATGCTTCAGGCATGTCCACTGCACGCGCTGACAGGGATTTATATAACATGGTGAAGGCGCATATGATTCATGGATCATGCGGCCCTGGCTTTAGAAGAAATTTACCGCGCGTTAAAGACAACAGAATATGCACAAAAAGGTATCCTCGCCAATTTATTAGTCAGACACAGACTCATACTGATGGATATCCATTGTACAGACGACGAAGAACCGAAGATGGTGGCTTCACTGCAACAGTAACAGATTACGAGATCGACAACAGATGGGTCATCCCATACTGCCCATTTCTTATCAGCGCTTTTGATGCCCACATAAATGTCGAATTTTCCAACTCTAATAGTGCAGGAAACACCCTATGATGTCGACTCTTTAACAAGGTACATCAATGAAATGATGCCTAAGCTACTTCCTTAGCAGCTGTTCGCTTTCAACACAGTTACCAACAACGTTTTCAGACGTTCTGGTGGAATTTTCTTCTGGATGCACCATGGCTCATAAAGGGGCTTTTTAGACTTTAGATAGAACTCTTCGGGATATAAGAGATGATCAACGATCCACGGGTAGTGTTACCCTTCTAATTTCAGGTGACTTTCGCCAAACACTAACTGTGGTCCCAAAGGGAACCAGAGCTGATCAGGTACGTGCCTGCCTAAATCTTCCTATTTATGGAGACAAGTAAAACCCCTTCAGTTAACAACTAACATGCGTGTTAAACTTAATAGAGATGGAGCAATGGAAAAGTTTTCCCAGAACCTTCTGACACTTGGCCATGGAAAAGTTCCAGCAGATTCCAGTGGCCGCATCAAAATTAACAATATATGAAGCCTTGTCAATACTCTCGACGATCTTATAACATCAGTTTTCCTAAATCTGATCGACAATTTTCGCAATCACGATTGGTTCTGTGAAAGAGCTATATTGGCACCCATAAACTCAATTGTCAGAACAATTAGTCGATTTATGCTTGACAGTCTTCCTGGGACGATTAAAATGTTTAAATCAATCAACGCAAATATAGATGCACTTGACAATGTTAAATTCTCCATTGAATTTCTTCATAGTCTTGATATTACTGGTCTTCCCGATCCTGTTTTGGCCCTCAAGGTGGGATGTCCTGTAATTCTCCTAAGAAATATAACACCACCGAAATTGTGCAATGGTACTAGACTTGTTGTCAATAGAATGTCTGAAAACATCATCGACAATAATTACTGGATGTGGAAAAGGAGAGGATGTTTTGATACCTAAGGTGACATTGACTACATCAGGAAGAGAAGCGCCCTACGTGTTCAGAAAAATACAGTTTCCTCTTCGGGTTGCATTTGCTATGTCAATAAATAAATCCCAATGGCAGACATTGTCCGTGGCTGGAATGAACTTGAAATTTAGCAAGTTAGATAATTTCCACATTGAATTAATAAAAAAATTCAAATAAACATTTTTTAAAACCAAGTTTGTTTTTTAATTAAACATTTTAAGGTAATATTTCAAACAATAACAACTTAAAAAATTTTCTCTTAAAGTTAAATAAACATTAAAATAAAAGATGCCGATAACAAAAATTGAACTGGAAAAAAAGAAGAAAATTGAACAGTTTAAATTAAAAATTAACATGGCAAAATATATCAAACTATATTCAGACATTGGGTTACATATCTAAATAGATTTTGGGCGGAAATTTGGCAGCGACGGGGTAAAAGTTTAACGATTTGACTTTTTAGAACTCTACCACACTCCTCCACCAATTTTGACTCTTATAATTTGACATTTCGTGTGCAAGTTACTTGGACCTGAATCGAACTTTTTAATCTCCGTTTCTCAAGTCCTTCGCACCCTTACTCAAGGCACGCCTCCATACTGGTCTATCTTCGGTTAGCTCCTCCCACACATTCACATCAATGCCAAGAGCGATCAGATCCCGTTTGGCCACGTCTTTAAAGCGCAGCACCGGGCGACCGCGGCTTCTTGATCCATTTACCAGTTCGCTGTAGAGGATATCCTTAGGGAGACGGCCATCGGGCATTCTGCGCAGGTGTCCAAGCCAGCGCGATCGTCGTTTCTTGAGTGTCTGGAACAAGGAGCGGCTTGTATCAAATCTTTGGAAATTTGACCGTAATTTTCACTCTTTAACCGCTATCTTTTTGAGCTCAAAACAAATGAAAAAGTGGTATATGTATTATGTATATTATAATTTTAGTACTGTTTCACCGTTATCACAGCTCATCAGTGCGGCTAAACAGGCCTCAAGTCAGGATCAAAACCCGATCGCCCAAATGACAGTCAAAGCTTCTCACCATTGAGCTATACGGCTGCTGCTGTGTGGGTAATGAATTAACGATGTTTTAACACCGTCCAAATGATATCGCTCGAATATATATACATATTATACATATATTATATATATATTAAATATATTATGTATATATATATATTAAATATATATATATTATATATATATATTAAATATATTATATATATATTATATATAATATATATTATATATATATTATATATAATATATATTAAATATATTATATATATATTATATAGAATATATATTATATATATATTATATATAATATATATTAAATATATTATATATATATTATATAGAATATATATTATATATACATTATATATGCATTATATATATATTATATATACATTATATATAATATATATATATTATATATACATTATATATAATATATATATATTATATATACATTATATATAATATATATATATATTATATATACATTATATATATAATATATATATATTATATATACATTATATATATAATATATATATATATTATATACATTATATATAATATATATATTATATATACATTATATATATAATATATACATTATATATATAATATATATATATTATATATACATTATATATATAATATATATATATTATATATACATTATATATATAATATATATATATTATATATACATTATATATATAATATATATATATTATATATACATTATATATATAATATATATATATATACATTATATATATAATATATATATATATATATATATATATATATATATATATATATATATATATATATTGTGTATTATACGCCAACACTGCCTAGCGAAGATCATGTGAAGGATGCATTCTACGACTGTTTTAACGAAATACTGAGCAGGATCCCAGCCAGCGATCACCTCCTAGTACTCGGAGACTTCAACGCCAGAGTCGGTGCAAACCATACTGCCTGGCTGTACATCATTGGTCACTTTGGTACTGGTAAAATAAATGAAAATTGTCAAAGAATTCCGGAGCTCTGTAGTCAACAGGGACTCTGTATTGCAAACACCTGGTTCAAACAGAAAATGTGTCATCGTATCTCTTGGAGACACCCTCGTTCCAAACATTGGCACCAATTGGATCTTGCATTGTGTAGAAAAAGAGACATCGGTTCTGTCAAACAATCAAGAACCTACCATACCGCCGATGGTGATACCGACTACTCACTCGTGCTGACTCAACTCAATCCCCTGAACAAGAAACCTGCTACCAAACGGCCGTCTTGCGAAGACTGAATGGCTGAGAATGCCGAAATCTTAGAACCTCTACTACTGTCCAAAAACGATACTCACAAGAACTATGTGGGCAGGCCGAAACGCAGCACCCTGTCCAAGCTGAAAAGGCTTGCAGTCAATTCTAGAAAGCTGCTCGGCACTGTCAAACAACTACTGGAACAACCTGTGCGACGAAATTCAGACTGCTGCTGACTACGGAAAACTACGTGTGATGTACCGTGGACTCCGCAAAGCAACTGGACCGAACACAAAGAAAGTTTGCCCCATAAAATCTACTACAGCGGAGCTCATCACTGATTCTACAAAGCAGCTTGAACGCTGGGTGTACTATATGGCGAACCGCGCAACATCACAGTCACAGCTTTAAATTCCACTCCGAACTTCGATACCCTAGTCGAACTGGACAATATTCCAACTATGTCAGAACTCGAAGTAGCTCTCCAACACACGAATGTAGGGAAGACCCCAGGTACCGACGAGATTCCAGCAGACCTGCTCAAGTGCGATAAGTTCCTGCTCCCGCACTTGTACGACCTTCTCTGCACCAGTTGGCGCAACGGAAAATTTCTAACAGCTATGAAAGATGCTAAAATTGTCACTTTATTCAAGAAAGGAGACAAAGGAGATTGCAATAACTACCGCGGTATATCTTTACTCAGTGTCACCAGCAAAGTCTTTGCCAGAGTGCTCCTTCTAAGGCTCCAGCAGATTGCAAACGCGTTTATCCAGAATCACAATGTGGCTTCTGTAGCGGGCGCTCAACCACGGACATGATATTTTCAGTGCGTCAAATCCAGGAAAAATGCAGAGAACAACGTAGACCTCTCCATATCGAATTTGTGGACCTCACGAAAGCTTTTGACATGGTCAGTAGAGATGGTCTGTTTGCCATCCTACAAAAGTTGGGCTGTCCACCAACTCTTTTTAGTTTGATAAGATCGCTCCATGACAACATGACAGCCGCAGTCTTCTTCGAGGGTGACATGTCTGACAACTTCCCCATGTGCAGTGGAGTCAAGCAAGGTTGTGTGTTGGCTCCCACACTGTTTGTCATCTTCTTCTCAGTTCTTCTTTACCACGCTTTTGGAAATCACGTCAGTGTGTTCCTTCATAATCGCTCTGATGGAGAACTTTTTAACTTGGCTCGCCTACGCGTCAAAACCAAAATTCGAAAAGTTCTAATACTTGAGCTGCTGTTTGCAGACGATGCTGCATTGGTCTCGTACTCCGCAAGTGGACTCCAGCGGCTGCTTGACAAATTGAGCGCTGCTTGTGCGGAGTTCACACTGGTAATCAGTGTGAAGAAGACTGTTGTGATGCACCAGGGTGACGCATCACCAATCACCATCAATGGCCACGAATTAGAGACTGTCGAGAATTTTGCGTATTTGGGATCCAACATCAACAAGGGAGTATCCATTGAACAGGAGCTACAAATGCGCATAGGTAGAGCAGCTTCTACTTTCAACTGACTACGTGAAAAAGCATGGTTCAATACCGCACTCTCGCACAAAATGTCGCATCTACGAATGCTGTGTTCTGAGTACCCTACTGTATGGAGCGGAGACTTGGACCACGTATGCTCGTCACGAGAAAAGACTGAACGTCTACCATCTCCGATGCTTGCGACATATCATGAGTATCAATCGGTGGGATAGAATGACCAACGAAGAGGTGCACTGATGAGCTGTGATAACAGTGAAACAGTACTAAAATTATAATATACATAATGCATATATATGTATATATACTCCGAAATAAAATATCAACGTACGCCTAGCAGCTCTTTTCCTGAAATTTATAATGAATTTAGTGAATCCTATGCATACACACACACACACACACACACACACACACACACACACACACACACACACACACACACACCAAACTTTATATACAACGAAATAAAGTTTTTTCAGCACGTAAAGTTTGTTCCTAAAATCAGCAAACATAGAAAACAAAATTAATAACTTCGTGACCCGCCGTTCAGATTTCATGCAGTTTATCATTTTGTTTTTATATGTTTTTTTTTGCTGTTATATGTTGGATAATATAATGATCGCACGTAATCTATGGGAAGACAAAAAGTCTGTTAAAATGGCGGATTGATCGTTACGAGCTTGATAAAAGGAGAGTCTTCTCATTTACGATTGCAGCATAATCGATTGAAAAGGCTACGTGGTGGTTAGAAAGCGGATAAAAATGATGAAGCAAATATATTAAAGACATTAAAAACCATGTCCATCAATTAGGAGATGCTCGTTTCTTGATAAGCCAGGGAAGATGTGAATGCCTTGTTGAAAGGCCATTATTCAACAACGAGGTTGTAATTGCCTCGCCTATACAACAGATAAGAGAGGCCCGCAGCTGAAAATTAATTCATTTTTTTTAATAATACAGCCAATTGAAAAATCATGAGGTCAGAAGAAGTTGCGAGCAATTCTCAACATTTAAAAAGTCTTCTGGATCAAACAGTCTAACTTATTTGAATTGCGTTTTATAAATTACCATGAGGCCATAAGCTGCAATATTTCACACATTTTCTTCAAGTTTCTCTACATTTAGTATCTCTCTATTACGCGTCTAATCAAATCTCTTGGGAAATACATTAAATAAAAATTATATCGATGTAAGCATTTCGTAAATTAATCAAATGAAAAAACCTACATACATGTATATGTAAACGTATATGTGCATATAAATACACAGACACACACACAGACATATATATGTATACATATAAATACATACACACACACATATATATGTATATGTATACATACAAATATAAATACACACACACATATATATATATGCATATAAATACACACATATATATACATACAAATATAAATACGCACATATATACACATATATAAATACGCACAAATGTATATGATGGACTTTCCCCCACAACAACTAAGTTGTTCAAAAATACACACGGATGATTTGTTTATAGCTGTGAAGGCTTTCTGGAGAACCAACCACACTTTTTGGTATTACTGCTAATCCTTGTCGGTGCAGATAACTGCCACAAGACAAAGCATACAGTACAACGCATGATTTCGTTCTCCTAGATGCATGTCTTAACTAAGATTGGAGGTGCATTGCTCCCAGTGAATGATAATAATGCGTCTCAAGATACCAACCTGGAAATTTCTACGACTCAGCGCGGTACATAAGCGTCTACCCTTCCGAAATGTTCACCCATCTGGTACTGGCCAGGCTCAACGTTTCTTAACTTCGGTGATCTAGCGAGAACCAGTGTGTCAACGTGATTGTACCGTATATATATATATATATGTATATGTATATATATATATTATATATATTATATATATTATATATATTATATATATTATATATTATATATATTATATATTATATATATTATATATTATATATATTATATATATATTATATATTATATATATTATATATATATTATATATTATATATATATTATATATATATTATATATTATATATATATATTATATATTATATATATTATATATATTATACACATTATATATATTATATATATATCATATATATATTATATATTATATTATATATTATATATATCATATATTATATTATATATATATTATATATATATTATATATATTATATATTATATATATAATATATATTATATATATATATTATATATTATATATATATTATATATATATTATATATATATTATATATTATATATATATATTATATTATATATATATTATATATATATTATATATATATTATATTATATATATTATATGTACATTATATATTATATATATATTATATATATTATGTATTATATATTGTATATATATTATATATTATATATATTATATATATTATATATTATATATATATACACTTTTTACAAAAGTATTTATATGTCGCTACATATTCATAAGCATGTTTCGGCCAGTATCTAGGGACAGCTTCAGGAAATATTGCTAATACAAAGTAAACTCAAACTGGCTGACCGATACATGCTCATAAATGTGTAGCCACATATAAATGGTTATGTAAAACAAATAAAAATCATATAGTGCCCTGCTACGGTATTTTATTTTTACATTGGGGTCACTACTTATCAAGGCCCGGAGGCCACTCAGGGATTAGGGTTATTGGGTGTACAGTAATCAATGAGATAGTATTGTAGTAATCATTAGTATTGGAGATTTTATAGAGTGTCTTACTTAAGGGGGCGGTTTGTCAGGAGTTTGTTTATGTTGGACTTGAAGACATCCAAGTTGTAGTCAGGTGGAAAGCAGGCAGACGGAACAGAGCTCCACAATCATGCACTTCTGAGAAAGAAGCTCTGCTCATGGAATCTATGTTTGGATTTAGACACAGATAAAGAGTGGGGGAAAATTATTGACAGTAGTTTCAGCCAGACGGGTGTTTCTCGTGAAAGATTGGCGAGAGGAGACGGGAGATTGGAGCTTAGACGAGCACCTGCCATGGAAATAACGATAAAACAAAGAAGGCTCGCAACGTCTCTTCTGTGGGAGAGAGGCAGCAGGGAAGAGAAAAGGGCATCCCCACCAAACCACGAAGTCTATTTTGTACTCTGTCAAGGCAGGATAGGCTGTTTTTAAAAACTCCTGTCCAGATATGGGAGCAGTACTCCATCCTTGGACGTACTTGGCTTTTATACAGATAGAGAATTGCATCAGTAGTGAGATATCTTCTGGAGCGGCAGAAGGATCCCACCATTTTCCCAGCGTTCCTGGCAACAGATTTGATGTACGTGTTCCATTTCAGTATTCGGTATTGATCACTCTTGTAGGAACCTTGCTAAAATTCATTGCTTGCTTTACCTCTAGATAATATTAACATGGAGTAATAGTATATACGTACGCGCGCGCACATACACTTAAAATTATTCTATAGAAGTATTACTATGTCTATGGAAAAATAAATATCTTTTATACAATAATTATTGAAGTACCATTCAAAATGAGTACGTTGAGAGAAATATACAATTTCTAATACATATATATGCATGTAAGATAGATATTGTCTGCTTTTTTTTACTTACTCTCCGCTAGGGTAGACTTAAACACAGAGGTGGTTTTTAATGTGAGATTATCCACCCCTCGCAAAACGAACACTCTAGATTGCGGCAAAAAATAAATACTGCCTCAGTCTAGAAGAATTGAGTCACATTTATAGTCAGACCTCACTTATCTGCTGAATAGTGATAGATTTTTTAACGCAGGAAATGTATGAAAATAACCAGGTTTTTATTAATTATATATAAACACTAGTAACAATATAAAAGCGTAGTAACAATATAAAAGTGTAGTAACAATATAAAAGTGTAGAAAAAGTATGATACTGATCAAAACTTGTCCCGAGGTCTTATCGGCATCTTCCGGCAATTTACGGTAAGTAGCAGGACAAAGTCGACATGAACACTGTCAGACGACAAATTCAAAACGCAAGAAACAAAACTTTAACACAAAGGGGAAAAACCTTACTGTAAGTTTAATTATATGAAAAAAAAAATAGTTTGATTTTTTCCTAGTGTATTAAATTATTTTTTTCAACAAAAGTTAAAAAAAAGTGCTTCCGTTAATTTTAAAGCGCAAACATTGAAACAACTATGAAGGAAAATCAACAATCTTCCATTTTTTATGGAAAATATCTAATGTTTAATAAAATCTAATACATTTCGTAAAGATGAAAATTATTTTCCATGAAAACAGCTATGATCGAAAACTTTTATTTAAGAATAGCAGAAGATAACTGTTTTTTTTCCTTATGAACGAAAACATCGACGGCTGACAGCTGATTGGCGATTGACTAATCGTATCGGATATTTCCCCCCTGATTTTTCCGAAAGCTTGCCATAAAGTAACGGAAGATGCCGATGCGATTTTCGGTCATGTTCTGGATCAGTACTGAAAATATTATATTTTTGAAAGTCTTGACAATGCGAAACAAATTTTCAAATTCAAATAAATAATACGTTATAGTCATTAATAAATTAAATGCGTAAATGTTTGAGATTAACAACTTTTTCAAAGTAAAATTAAATTTTGAGACCAACATTTTTCCTTTTCTTTTGTTATGTAAATTTCATGTTAAAACTTTAATAATAAAGACAATTTAACCGTCGGTTACCAGAGACCTTGGGAAATATCATCGCAGATTTGATTGTGTTACAACTTGGATAAAAAGGGCATTTTAATCATTGGGTTATTAGAGACTTTATTATAATAACGTCAGATTTGGTACTGAAATTGTCCTGTTAAATCTTTTATAAAGAAGCCATTTTAATTGTTTGGTTACCAGAGGTTTTTATTAAAATAAGATTATAAATTTGGTGCTGTAACGATCATGTTAAATCTTTCATTAAGAATCCATATTAACCGTTCGGTTACCAGAAAATGTTGTTATAGTATCATTTTAGATTATAGCATGTTAAATCCTAGATAAAGACGCCATTTTGACATTCGGTTATCAGAGATGTTATATAATAATATCGTTGTTAACTTGGTATTGTAAAGCTCGTTCTAAATCCTTCATTAAAAAGCCCTTTCGGTTACCAGAGGTTTTGTTATATAACCCTGTAAATTTGATTTGTAATGTATATAATGGTTTGATCGGGTGAATAAGTGATTTTTATTTTATCATTTTGTCTTTTTTTAAAAATTATTTTTGCATTTTTTATGATTTTTCTAACAAATGATGTACAAAAAGAGATAACACAGAGTTAATATTAGACGCATTATACTGAGTGCACTAAGCGTGTGTTTCACGTTTTTCAGCTTCTCGTAAAGCCGTTTCTCTATCGTTCTAAAGACGTCCTCATGCCTTAGGCTATTCTGTATCTCTACAATTCTAATTCTACTATCAGACCACATATGAAATGCTGTTGTCATATTTAGGCGGATGAATCCCCGAGGGTTCTTGAAAATGTGTTTCTGTTTCTGTAGTTTGATTGGCCAACCCTTTCTTCTTTTATGCAACTTTTCTCTCACAGACATGACTTCATGCGTTGTCTGGAGCGATTTTCATAAAAACGTGATATTAGCTGCACCTACCTGGTATTGCCTGGAGTTTAATGGAGTCGTTTTTTGCTTTTAATGTTTTGTTTTTAATAGAAAACAAAATACACTTTTGCTGTAAAAAAAGACACAACTTTTCACTTTAAAATAGGAGTTAATTTTTAAGGAAGAAATTCGGTAATTGAAGATACTAAGTGCTTTCAATAAGCTTCAAGACTTTTTGTACAAGCAGTAAAAATTGTAGACTTGAAAATTCAGTATATTATTGCTATATATCTTATGAGAAGACTGACCAATTTTTATGATTTCAGGCTACAGTAGGACTTGGAATATACCCTTACTGTCACAGCTAGTAAATTTCAAGAATTCAATTTGGACGTGAGGACACTTGCGAAGAACGATTTGCAATAAAATTCTGCTTTAACCTTTATAAAAATGCAACAGAAACGTATGGAATGCTTCACACTGATTTTAGACCATCTTGCATGAATCAAGCATCAGGTTTTGAGTGGCATAAGAAGACAGGGAGTCTGTGAGGGATAATGATGAGGTGTGGGAGGAGTAAGGAAGTTAGAATACCAGACTTGATTGGTCAAATAAAGAATTTCATGGATAAAGACCGGCAGATGTATATAGAGACATAAAATGCATAGTTTGATGTCAGTGCGAGAAGTGTACTCAAAATGATTCACAAGGAACTGATGACGCAGAGGATTTGCGCGTATGGACCAATTCACAACTCTTTCCTTGTCACAGACTATTTGACGAAAGCAGACATCAAGACAGTTCATAATCCTCTCTATAGTCCAGACATTGCGTCATGTGACTTTTGGTTATTCCCTAAACTCAAGGGAAAACTTAGAAGCTGGAGTTATGAGACAATTAAAGAGATGAAGTTGTTTGAATTGTGCAACAAGTGCATTGAAGTCAAAGGAGATTATTATGAAGGGGACTAGACTTTCATGTTTGTACTATAAATAAAACCGCTCATATGAAAAAGTCTGGAAATTTATTGCAGGCACCACGTATAAGGTTCAGCTCCGTCTCAGGTTAACGTCGATCATTGTGCAATGTCATTCATATTATACATTGCCAAGGCCGGACTAAATAAAGTTGCCGATACACATTGCCAATAACACGGTCAAATAATAACAAGTAAAAATTAGTCAAGAATAGTTGGTTTTATCAGCTTAAAACTATTTATGTTCACCATTAAAGATCCGAGTGATATAATTGTTTCGGTTTTGATATTCTATGTTCTTTTAATAGTTTGTATATAATGTGTAGATCATATTGTTTCTTTTATTCTAAGGATGTCTCCATCTATAAATATTTGTTAATTTGGTATTTGGAAGAATCGAGACACCGTATTTGCAGATAAGAAAGCCTAAGTTAATGCTACAAATGCAAATGAACGAAAAGATTAAAACATGATGAAGCCAAGAAAAGTGCAGACTCAGATAGGCAACTTAGTACTATTGTAAAGTTATCAACCTGCTTATATATATATATATATATATATATATATATATATATATGTGTGTGTGTATATATGTATATATATGTATATGTATATATATACGTATATATACATGTATATATATGTGTATATATATGTATCTATATACGTGTATATATATGTATATATACGTGTATATATATGTATCTATATACGTGTATATATATGTATCTATATACGTGTATATATATGTATCTATATACATGTATATATATGTATATGTATATATATACGTATATATATGTATATATACATATATATATACGTATATATATGTATATGTATCTATATACGTATATATACATATATATATACGTATATATATGTATATGTATCTATATACGTATATATACATATATATATACGTATATATATGTATATGTATCTATATACGTATATATACATATATATATACGTATATATATGTATATGTATCTATATACGTATATATACATATATATATACGTATATATATGTATATGTATCTATATACGTATATATATGTATATGTGTATATATATACGTATATATACATGTATATATATGTGTATCTATATACATGTATATATGTATGTATATATATGTATCAATATACATATACAAATGTTTGTATGTATAGATATATTTACATATGTATATATACATATACATATATATATATTTATATATGTATATATACATATACATATATATATATATATGTATATATACAGATACATATATATATTAATATATGTATATATATATATGTATATATATGTATATATACATATATATGTATGTATATATACATATATATATGTATATATAAATAAAAGTAAATGTATATATATGTATATATGCATATACATACGTATATATGCATGTATATATGAATATATATATATATGTATATATGCATATATATATATGCATATATATACACATTTAGTTATAAAATATATATGGCGATTAAGCTACACTGAATATACCGCGTTTAATCCACTCTACGACTCTTAAGGCTTATGTCATCTATATACATACATATAAATGTATATATACACACATATATACACGTATATATACATATATATACATATATATATGTATATATACAAATATACTACATATATATATGTATATATATACATATATACCCATATAAATATGTATATGTATACATATATGTACATATATACACATATATATATATGAATATATGATGATTGCAACGTCTTGTCAGACGAGTGCCACTCCCTCAGACATTTAAAATCCATGAGCCCAAATGTCTGAGGGAGTATCTATACAAATATTATGTTACAGAGTCTTAGCTTTGTACGACAGCTAAGTCTCTCTCTCCGTTAAAAATGTTGAGATCCCGCAACAAGCAAGAACAAGATAGCCAGCAACAAATTAAACTGCAGACCAGCTTAATGCGGGTACTGGTCTTCCGCTTAATGTTCTTTTTTTTAAATCAGAGATTTGCTTCTCCTAGAAATTTGCCTTCACCACGGCGTACAGGAGACCTCTCTACCCCAATACACATATACACACACAAATATACACGGTGCTAGTTGGCCGTTGACCCAGAAAAAGAGTTACTTAACCGTTTGGTCTTGTTTTTAATCCTTCAGGGAGAATAGCCGCCCTCCTCACCAAACAAGTCTGGTGGGGGAACCAGTTTAGTCGCCGGTGATCCGACCATGAGGCAGGTAGTACTGGGTTACATGGTACCAGTAGCATATGACATGACCTGACATATACATATACATATATATATATATATACATATCTATCTATGTATATACATACCTATATGTATACATACATATCTATGTCTATATATACATATATATACATATTTATCTATGTATATATACATATACATACATAACTATCTATGTATATACATACCCATATATATACATACATATCTATGTCTCTCTCTATATATATACATATAGATACATA
>NC_136509.1:8946229-9013729 GCF_053919585.1 Euprymna scolopes | reverse complement strand
AGAGATAGCTTCGAATTTGGGTGTATCAAAACCAAAGCAAAATATGATAAAAGAAACAATAAAATAGATACACCCTATAATTTATTACACCATGCCTGTTCACACTGAAACACTTATCACAACATTCTGTGGATCTATATTAAAACACCTTGTTAAACTTTGTGACATATTTCCATTCTATGGAGGTCAGGTGCGAATAAACACCCCATAATTTTATAATACTATATTACTTCAAACTGAAACATAATTATCAAAGTATACTTACGCAGATAGATATGAAAAGTCTTTATTAAAGTTTGTGCCTATTTCCATTCTATGGAGGCCAGGCGCGAACGCAGACCCCACAATTTTATAATACCATCCCTATTTAAAATAAAACATACTTATTAAATTATTCTTATGTACATCTATATCAAAAACACTTGTAAACGTTTTTTAAGTTTTAAATTTTTTATTTCCATACTTTATGGACAGGCGCGAACGCAGACCCCACAATTTTAATGAACCACTGTTCTGCCAGATCAAACATACGCATTCCTGTGTCTTGATGCATCTTCTATCATTATATGCAATCAGTTTTTTAAAATAGTCAACCATATATTAGCCTATTCGTCACCACACACACACAGATTTATATTATAGATATATAAATCTATGTATGTTTATTTTATTTATTTTCTATTATTATTGTAAATTTTAAAGTTGTTTTGTATCGCTATCCTAGAGTAAAGTTTATTCTGCGAACACAGTTATTCACTATTTCTCTCCTACAGTTTAATGGATGTTGGGTTTCTTTAAAGTATAGGATAGCAAATTTTCGTGAAGGCATAATCTAAATGGATCGTCTAGGTCTCCACATGCGTTTGCTTCTCTTACTATTTTCCATTCGACTACCGGCGAACGTCCGCTTTGTTTTGGTACCCAGTATTTGTTTGCTAGAGTTATTTTCATTCGGTGTTTTTTATTGACCAAGCAAAGACATGAAAATCATACAAGATTTTTTTATTTATATATATATATATATATATATATATATATATACAAATGATTTCCAAAAGGAAGGAGC
This sequence comes from Euprymna scolopes, assembly GCF_053919585.1. Lineage (NCBI taxonomy): Eukaryota > Metazoa > Mollusca > Cephalopoda > Sepiida > Sepiolidae > Euprymna > Euprymna scolopes. Next base: position 9,012,663 of record NC_136509.1, on the reverse strand, counting down.
AGACATCTTAAGCCATAACACAATGCCGTTACTTATAAGGACTATTAAACATAAAATAAATATATAAATATAACTTATATATGATGTATATATAATATTTATTTATTACATATACTATTTTATATTATATAATAAATGAAAACATATAATATAAAGTAAATATATTCAATATATAATAAGAAATATATAGTTAATAATATATAGTGGGTACATATCATATACGTAATATATATGCATATTATTATGTGTATATAATATAAACATTATATTTATATAGAAATTAAGGATAAATAAAAGATTAAGTTTAAAAGACTTCAAGTAAATATATATATATAATTACTAATTCATATCATAATAAATATATACTTACATTATATACATATAGATAAATATACATATATATAATATATACGTGCATGTGATATATATATAATTATAAACATAATATATATATATATTCATATAATGTACATGAACATAATATAATATACACATACATATAATATCTATCTACATACATTTAATATATATCATTATATCTACATATATATATATATATATATATATATATACTTCGTGTAAATTATGTAAACATTATATGTAAGTAATAATTATATTTCAGAAATTAAAATTTAAAAAATGATTAAGTTTAAAATATTCAAGAAGATATAAAAATAAAAAAATATTGGCGATAAGCGATGTGCTATATATATATATATATATATATATATATATATATATATATATATATATATATATATAAAGAGTAAATAAGAAAGGAAAATATCGGTTTAAAAACTATATATATATATATTTATTTATTCATCAGAGTACACATTGATTTAGGAGGTGCTGGGTAAGTTTGGACTCTTTATGTCATAGCATTTCGAAGCATAATACTTGTAATAAAAAGAGTGGAGAAGGTGTTAACTAACATGATAAGAATGCAACGTCAAGGGATAATATGGTTAGGAGGGAAATAGATTATCAAGGCTGTTCAGTGAAGCTAAAAGTGGTTCTTGTGATATTTTAATTATTATTTATTACCGTAATATAGTGTATTTTCATTATGTAATGGATGTATATCTATAGCATTTTGTTGACCTTTGTTGTATCCAAGTAAGTCTCCACTTAAACGATTGATTATACTATCTTTCTTTTTTCATTAACTACCATATATATATACATGTATATATATATCTATATATACATCTATATATATATATCTATACATATATATATATTTATATCTATATATAATTGTATATATATATATCTATATCTATATATACATTTATATATATATATCTATATATACATGTATATATATATCTCTATATCTATATATATATCTATATATACATGTATATATATATCTATATTTATCCATCTATATATATATCTATATATATATCTATATCTATATATACATCTATATATATATCTATATCTATATATACATCTATATATATCTATATATACATCTATATATATCTATATATACATCTATATATATCTATATATACATCTATATATCTATATCTATATATACATCTATATATATATATCTATATATACATCTATATATATCTATATATATATCTATATATACATCTATATATATCTATATATATCTATATATACATCTATATATACCTATATATACATCTATATATACCTATATATACATCTATATATCTATATATGCATCTATATATATTTATATATACATCTATATTTATATCTATATATACATCTATATATATATATCTATACATCTATATCTATACATATATATATATGCATCTATATATATTTATATATACATCTATATTTATATCTATATATACATCTATATATATCTACATATGCATCTATATATGTATATATATACATCTATATATTTATGTATATATATGTATCTATATCTATATATGTGTGTGTGTATCTATCTATTTATATATTTAGTAATGTGATAGATAATTTAAAATTCTGTTTAGAATTTAAAATTAAAAATCTGTTTCATATGAAAGAACACCAGAAAATCAATAATTTGTACGATCTTTTCTGAAACGATGTTTTTAGTCATGGACAATAATTAAAAATAAAATCAAAATTATTGTTCATGACTTAATATCTGTCGCAATAAAAACATCGTTTCCGAAACGATCGTACAATTGTTGACTTTGTTGTGTTCTTTCTCATGAAACAGATGTTTAATTTTAATTTTAATTATAAATTATCAATCACATTACTTAATATTAAAGCAACTCTAGGATATTTGCCTATCGATCTTAATATATATCTTCATGACAACGAGCAATTTATTTTCCTTGTATGTTAATTAAATTAGTAATTTTACTATCACATTAAAATACAATATACCCTTTAGACTACTGTTCTAACCCCCTTTAAATACATCTATATATATCTTTCTCTATATATATCTATATATATATATACATATACATGTATGGCAATACACTTTTTGGCGATAATCGATGTGCTCTTGACTGTATTTATGCGTCAATACGTGCAAAGGAATAAAAGCTTTTTTAAATCGCCATTGATAAAGCCGAATTATGGTCTTACAGTGATCAACCAACGTCAGTAGTAGAGACGCCTTTCAAGGGATACAACTCATTGTGGCTTTATCGTCCGGCATCTATCTAAAGACTAAAAAAGCTATAGGGAAATAAAGCAGTTTCCAGGGGCGAGGGAGAAAGAATTTCGCGTATTCATATGTGCAAACGACAAACCTTCCTGATTTCTCGAAGCCATATATTCTTTCGCTAGAAACGGAAAAAGAAAATCAACTTTGTTAATTATGAAAAATCAGTGTCAAAAAAGAGTAAGCGTGTGCAGTTTCTTCTATCATATATATTTATAAAAAGAAAAAAAACATCCGTTGGTCGTTCCAAAAATATGGCCTCCTATTTTTAAACTAAAATATTAAAACGTTAAAGAGGATCGAAGACGGAAGTAGTACTATAAAAATAAGCGACCTGTGTGCTCCATATTTTTTTTTTACGTTATCGTTACCATTCTCAATGTACTCTTACCGGCTTCTTTTGATGTCTCCTCGTAAAAGTTCTGTGTACACTCGTAAATTGTCAAACTGATCTCATAACTGTGCTGACATCAATTGAATCGACTTCGTAAATATTTAACAGGCGCCGGTGAATGTTGATCTGTTCAGATTTTTTCTACATAGAAGAATTCCATGAACTATTTCTGCTTTTAACACGTCCATGATCGGGTTGCTATCTTAGCCTCCCACACCGTCAATACCTACAAGCACAAGATGAAAGTTTCAGGTCATGAAAGCATAAATTCAATCCTTATATCAGTGCATTTTGTAATCCTTTCCTGATCCATCCGAATGAAATAAAAAAATAGGAGGCATTCCTTTTAAAACGTCCGCAATTGGGGGCTCACATGTGAAAACCAAAATATCTATTAAATCAACCACCGATTAGCTGGCATCTGAACGATTCGCGCATGCGCAGTTGTGGAACAGTTGACAAACACACAAATTCGATGAGCCCTAACCTAAAAGTACCAATTTTTCATTTTTAACTTCTTAGCAGCCCCTTTTCCAGATGAAAACTGATTAAAAAGTTTTCCACGTGTCTGAATAGCCTAAATATCAAATTTCAAGCGAGAGAGAGAGAGAGAGAGAGGAAAAGAGAGAAGAGAAGAGAAAGAAAGAGAGAGAGAGAGAGAGAGAGAGAGAGGGAAAGCGCGCTAAGCTGAGAGAGATCTAGAAAGAAAGAAAGAAAGAGAGAGAGACAAAATGAGAGATATATAGAGATAGATATACATATAGAAAAGGCGAGAGAATTAAAGTGAAAGAAATAGGAAACGAGAGTAATAGAACGAGAGAAAACGAGAGAGAGAGAGAGAGAGAGAGAGAAAGAGAGAGAGAGAAATCGAGAGAAAGAAAATGAACGATAGAGAAAATAAGAGAACTAAAAAAAAGATAGGAAGAGACAGAAAGAGAGATAGAGAGAAAGAGAGTCTGAGAAGACAAATTGAACGTGTATGTGTGTGTGTGTGAGAGAGAGAGAGAGCGATCGGTGGGGAAAAGAAGGGAGAGAAAGAGAGAACAAGATGTTTCTGCATGATTTTATTGATCTTTAATACAGGGGGAAACGATAAAACTGTCGCCCTAGAAAAAACGAAATGATTCCATTTCCGTTTGATGAAAACTGATCTATTTTTGTTGCAGACCGTTTATTAGTAGGCCAGTTGATGATATATAGTCAGTTGGAGTGGCAGCCCCTTAGAGGAGAAGAATAGAAGATTAGACCATGTAGATACAAGCTGAATTGCTGACGTCATCGATCGGTCGATCAGATGAATAAAGCAATCACCATTAATAATTTGTAAATGTTTGTCTCGTGTCGTCATTCATCACAACCAGAAAAAGTTTATCATCATCTTGTAACGAACTTTGTGTAAAACCTTCCTCCCAACCATCATCATAAGTGAAGTATCTCCCTCTCCTTTAATATGTATCAAAACAACTGCAATATATATAAATATCTTCCTATATGAAGTGTCATCACAGTCATTATACGTTATATATGTGCCCCAATATGGACTGTCGTAATCGTTAAATATATACACCTGCTATTCAATATATATATATATATATATATATATATATATATATATATATATATATATATATTCTTCTTCTTATTATTATTATTATTTAAGTATTCTTTTTGGGGTACACAATTTTATAATGGCTGACTAAAGACCAATTAACATAATGGATCTTAAAAAATAAAAACAAAAAAAAAATGAAAACGGGTTATCTAACCGGGTTTCATTCCTCGCTCAACAGAGCTAAACCGAGGAAAAATTATGATTGTCAGGAATATGGCGGGGGAAGAAAAAGGTATAATAAAAAATATTAATTGGGAAAGAATCACATAGAAATAAAATTAAGTCCTAGAAGATGTTTTTTGTTTGCAAAGAGAAGGTCTCAAGGACTCAACAAAAATGGTTTCTAGCATTTTTAAATGCACTCGTCTTTTCATTTCAAGAACCCTGAAAAATTAAAAACAAAACAAAACAAAACAACTGCAATCTAAACGCAATTTAGATACAGTTTCCCTTTTTAATTATTTCTGACAATGTCAAAACGTTTTGTGACTACATATTAAATCATTTTCTTATTCTTTCCGTCTGTTTTTCTTTTCATTAAACAAAAAATAAAATAAAGGTCAAATGATTAACAAGACGTTAATTGAACAGAACAGACAGTCATTGATTACACTGAGACAAAATGGCCGACGGCATCTCTTCGGAGCGTCACGAACGTTCACGCATGCGCATTCGATTCCGAGAGCAGTAATGACCTCAAACGATTTTCTTTTTCTTCTTCACGATGAATCAATCATTATGACAAATGAAAAATTAGTAATGTTTTTCCCCGATTATAACATTTCAAATTTTGTTTCTTTTCACGTTGAAATATTTTAAAAAGCTCTACTTTAAGATGAGAATTATAGTTTGTAATCAGAATGGCTACCTGCTCCTTTAAATTATATTAGGCCAGATTTAGACGTGTGAAATCAAGCGTAATGTTCAGCAATGTCAGTTGTAAATTTAAGATTATATATACTAGTCATAGACAGATTCCAATATTTTTCCCGTTTCCGATACAATTACCGATTCTGATTCTTTATAAATCACTAAATATTCAACTATAGAATTGCTATTTCCCTCCACTCATTGTAAAAACATATTTTAAATGTTCAGATTTTTTCTCAAACGTATATTTTAGTTTTAATGTTAATTTAAAAGCAAAATAATTTAATATTTAAACACAACTACTAGTAGCGGAAGAAATTTCAAGTGTTTAGACCCTAAATTGTCGGAGGAGTTTGGTAGAGTTCTCAAAGATCAAATTTCTGACCGAAAACCGATAACATCGATTTTCCCAAATCTCAGCACCCTGTATATCAAATTTCGAGTCTGTAGACTAAAGATTGACAGAGTTATTGCGTAGGGAAATGTACACAGACACACAGATACACAGTTACACAGACACGTTCACTTTTATATATATATATATATATATATATATATATATATATATATACAGAGAGAGAGAGAGAGAGATAGAGAGAGAGAGAGAGGGAGAGATAGATAGAGAGATAGATAGAGAACAATTAAATGACAAAAGTCTATATTCCAAATTTCAAGATGTTGATCATCTTACAATTTATTCTTTTAACGGTGACATCCACAATTCTTGACAGCACCTGTTTCGTAGCGCAAAATCAGTAATTTGGAATGTAAACTTTTGTAATATAATTGTTATATTTAATCTAGAAGTGCTCAGATATGTTTACCTACATCGTAGTTAATGTTCATTTATTTAATTTTATTTTATTAATTATTATAATTATAGTCATTATTATAACCTTTTTCATTATTATTTATTACTTGATTTTTTATATGCTGTTATGTATTACTTTTTTTATATGCTGTTATCCTAAGGTAAAATTTATTTTGTACATGCATATCTGTGCTATTTCTATCCTGCAATTTAATATTTATTTAATATTTTATAACGGATCTCATATTCATTAATATATCTAATAGTCCAATCGTGTTCAACTAGCATTTAATTTTACGGAAATCTCAGCAATATAGAAGACAATGTTCATAATTCGTTATGTATGTTTGTATGAGTATACGCACATACAAGACAATGTTCGATATGTATGTTCGTATGAGTATACGCACATACACACACATATATATGAGAAATAGAAAGAGAGTGATAAAAAGATAAAGAAAGAAAAAGAGAAATATATATATCATTATGGAAACCTAAGCATATACAAGGGATAATTTTTCATACTTCATTAAAAATACTTTATTTGCATACAATTGTTTCGGCTTACTTAAATCACATGCATCTTTATGACATACAGAACAGGATATATAAATATATATTAAATATTTTCATGACATACAGAGCAAAATACAAATTATATTGAAGAGACACTTCTATATCTCTTAAAGATGCAAGTGACTGAGATAAGCAGAAACGATTGTATGTGAATAAAAACTGTTATTTTAATGATTTATGAAAAAAATCCTCTCTATATTTTCTGAGGTTTTCGTAATATTTTTTTTAGTAATAGTTCTACAAGATTTAGCTAATAAAACATTTCTGTTTGGGGGGGGGGGTCGGCTTTACCCGGGTGTAAAATACGTTTTAATATGATATTTTTTATTTTACCCAGATTTCGTAAATATTATTTTAGAATCGTGATTTCACAAGTAAAAAAAAAGTATTTGGGTGCCATCAGCTAGAACCGAAAACAAAACTGTAGCATTCAAAGCTGGTGACGTTACCACTGTACCAACATGACATACATATGAACTGATTAAAAATTAAAAATTAGGAATAAACTAAGTTCAATGTACAAAATGTATAACAATTTTTTCAATTATGACTCATTGTTAACCCATTAAAAACTATTTTCACTGGCTAAAGACCCATGAAAGAACGGTTTGTAAAAATCCAATCATTGAAGACCTCTAGCGCCGCTCTGCGGCTTTTAGTTTCGGAAGAGATAGAGTTTGAAAATATGGAGACAGACAGACATATAGCCGTTTATATATTAGATGAACAGATATACATATTATGTGCGTGTAAGAAGCGTATGGTGAATTCTCTCATCGAAAATGATGGATGAGGGTTCAGCAAATAATTTCAACAATTCCTAAGTTCTATGACATCGCATGTTTGCTTTCAATCCAGCAAGTGTCTTGTACACTTTCTAGCAGATGGTACACTTGCATATATTTCTTGGTTCAAAATGTCGACAACTAACCCAGTTTGCTTCGTGCTTTGAACCCACAGTGACACACACAATTATTGTTTGGCAGATCACTGTTTGGTGAATTTTGCTGACGCTTTGCTTGGAAAATTTACACGAAGGCGTTCCTATGACGATGGCGGTTCTTTTCAAATTCTATAGTCTTCAGAAAACACATTTTCCTCCATTTGCCGCGATCCCCAATTCTGCAGGAGCTCAAAGCAATACCATAACGCTTAAAATTCTTTTAGCTTGTCATTGTAACAAAGAAGAGGACGCCATATTAGAAGTATATATATACGTATATGTACACACACACACACACACACACACACACACACACACACACACACACACACACACACACACACACACACACATATTGAAGCGTCATATACTAGAACCCTTCAACCCTCTATAAATGATATTGCATTCGAGAAAAGCAGTAACGTTCTAAAATGTCTTGCGTAGTTCATATGTGGCGGACTTTGTTACCGGTGTCCACAAACTTGCTGATTTTAATACTCGAATTTTTAATCGACTTTTCATTATATATTTTAACTTATCGCCGTTTACTGCATATTTTAGTTTTCACTTTTAATTCTCATTTTCGCTCCTTCAGACGTTTTACTTCAACACCTGATGATGATTCGTAGATGAATCGAAAGCCCTCATGACAGCAACAATTATGGAACTTTTATTAATATTTTTGATTTTGATACAAAAAAGATTATACGAAAAATCGAAAAATTACTAAATAGAATCATAAAGCAAAGTGTCTCCGTTGCATTTAATAATACTTGCTTGAATATATATATATATATATATATATATATATATATATATATATATATATATGTGTGTGTGTGTGTATTGGTAATAATTTAGATTTTAAATTCAGTCGATTCATAAGAAACAAAATGACACTGCCAATTTAATATGATAGAATTATGAATAAATAAAAAAAACCCAGAAAATAAGAAAAAGAGAAAAGAAATATAGTCCAGTCAAATTAGAAAAATATAAATGAAAAATTTATAACAAGCCGAAAATTTGCACATGACTTATTTTAGGCACTTAGAAATAACATATCAAAAGTCTCCATCGATCCACCTTGAGCTTCGTCCGCCATCTTGGAAAATGGCCGCCAAATTTAAGTTTTTCGCCATTTCCGTGAAAACGGTTGATCTTATTAGCAAACAGTTTGAACAAATTATATTCGAAATTGAATTTTCTAAAAAACATGCTCTATGCATATTTTCGCCGACTGATCATTTTAAAGATATTCACATTTTGTTTAACCATATTCAATACTGTGCTAATGCCGACGTGATTTTAGTCACTCCCTATAGGTTCGATATCTCTGACATCTTATTTTTTGTTTTAGCTTTATAGTATTTTTCTAGAACGTTTAATTTACTTTTTTAAATTTCGGAATGTAATGATACTTTAAAATGGAAAGAACCACGGATCAAAATGAATTATGCCTACTTTGTGAAGAACGATAAATTAAAGATGAAAATGTCTGCGTAAAGAAAGGCATGTCGATACTTGTTGAAGCAAGTTAGAAAAGAGGAAATGATAAATAACAAAAGTGGGTTAATTTTTTTTTACACAGTGATCACCACTTATCAAGGCCCGGAAGCCACTCAGAGATAAGGGTTATTGCAAGTACATTACGTTAGTGTGGAGATTTGATGAAGTGTTTACTTAGGGGGCGGTTCATTAGGAATTTGTTAACGTTGGACTTGAACACATCCAAGTTGTAGTCCGGTGGGAAGCAGGCAGACGGAACAGAGTTCCACAGGGGTGCAGTTCTAAGAAAGAAGCCTTGTTCATGGAATCCGCGTTTTGATTTAGGCACAGATATAGAGTGGGGGAAATTTTTCACAGTGGATTCAGCTAGACGGGTGTTTTTCGTGAAAGATTGGCGAGGGGGGACCAGAGATTGGAGTTCAGACGAGCACCTGCCATGGAAATAAAGATAAAACAAGGATAGGCTCGCAACATCTCTTCTGTGGGAGAGCGGTTGCAGGGTAGAAAAAAGGGCATCCCCCACTAAGCCACGAAGTCTATTTTGTACTCTGTCAAGGCAGGATAGACTGTTTTAGCAGCTCCTGCCCAGATATGGCAACAGTATTCCATCCATCCATTTATCAGCTGTTCAAGTGCATGTAAAATGCAGAAAAGACAAAGGGTATTACAGATGCTAATAGAAAAAAAGACAACTGACCAAGAGGTAAAAAGGTCACCTATTAAACAGAAATTAATATCTATAAAAACTGATTTTGATTTCAAGAAAAAGTGTATATTTTATTTTGAAGTGTACTGTGAAAAAGCAGAAAGGGGAAAAACGCTTCATAGACAGCAGGTAGTTAATAGTGTGATGCTCTTAGACTTTGGAAACAAAAGTATTGGATAATGATCGTAATGATGGCTGAGACGAAAACGTAAGGCAATTATAGTTGATGTCCAGTGTTTGGTTGCAGAAGAAGCAAGATACCATAGATCACGTAGTGCCAAGTTTTTTTTTTATAGAAAAATCAGCACTTAAATGCATCAGGCAAACGTGGTCGACCTGATGATGTAGATATTGTAACTGTCATCGAGAAAGTTTGTTCATATATGGAAGACAGTGATGACTATCAATTTACTTTGCAGGAATTGCTTGATGTAATGCACCATAACCAATCGTGCAATATCAGTGCAAGCTATCTGAAAACCAAATTACAAAGTACGGAAGTGATGTAATCATAACCACTCTCCACAAAAAGACACAAATAGTATGTTCTTCGCAAAGCAGCAGATAAATTGCTATCTAATTCATGGTGTAATGAAAGATTGCAAAGTGGGGAAGAAGAGCGACTGGGAATTGTTAGAATTGCAGCAGCAATTATTAAAGAGGATATCAAGTGAAAGGTATACGACCCCTGCAATTATCCTTTTCCAGAAGGAATATTAAGTGATGTTGAAAACAAGATACCCGATTCTCTTCATGTTTTGTTTCATGAATTAATTAAAAAAAGGAGGAAAGGAAGATGTTGACAGCAAACACAGCGTATGCCCTGATATAGCTCATTCAGCGCTACAAGCCGTGCGTCCAAGGGGATTTGTTTCGCCTATTCTACTCGAAATAGTTGTTTACGTACACAGGAAATTGGGATCCAAACTCCTCGTGAATATTTTACATAAAATGGGCCTCTCAATTGGCTATAATGAATCACCTATGTTTGAAACTTCTTGCATTAAATCTACTCCTCGTACTATTTTGTCTGATAGTTTCATGCAGTTTGCTTTTGACAATGCAGATTCTGATATGCACACACTAGATGGATTTCCCACATTTCAATGCATGAGAAGCATTGCATGTGTAACACCAGAAGGTTCAATGATCAAACCTGAAATAATTGAAAGATTAAGAAAAATGCCGTTTGCAAAAGAAATTTTATAGCAGTGAAACCTTTCATGAGTCATAGTGGAAGTGACCTGAAAGGCTTTGAAATTGAAAATCTGAAGAAACCTTCATCATTTCATAGTGAAAATATTGCGACATCTTCTTGTCATCTGCTATGGATAAGTGGAAAGTGGATGAAGTGTGAGGATATTCCGCACTGGAAAAGATTTATGCTGTCAATAATAATTAGGAGTTTGGTACAACTTCCATTCGCTTCTTCCCCTTAATTTAAAGACAACTTCTGATGCAATAAATATTTACATTTTGCAGCTGACTCATGTAGAAAGGCGAATATTTAGTTTGACCTGTGTTACTAGATTGGAAGGCAAAATATTATCTTCTACTGATAAATAGTTTCATTTTAGATAATGTTTTCTTGCGACTCAGTGGCTTCCATACCTTAATATTATTTATGGGCTCTATTGGATATATCATGACCGGTAGTTGATTAAAAGAAGTGTGGGAACAGTTTATGCACTTAAGTCTACCGAAACAAGTATAATAGCCCGTCCCAAATAAATTCTCGGAATATTTTTAGTAAGAAAGCATTCAATAATTTAATTGTAATGTTGAAATTCACTAGTTAAAATAATTTTATTTTGGGTCCCAGTGCGAGTTGACTTTCGTGTTTTCTGTAAAATCGGTTTCTTAAGGCTCTTTCAAGTACGTAAATGTATTATAAAATATTGTAATTATAGTGTTTTACTAAATATTTTGATTATAGTGAACGTTGGGTCTTGCATGTTCACTTCTAGTTTTTGATTTGCTTTTGTTTTTATAATGTGAACTTTTATGGCCAAGCTTGTCGCAATTTTGATGAGTTTTATTCTAAAAAGCTTTGCTAGAATTGTTTGAGCACATCTGTTAACAAAATTCATTTAGAGGATAAACTTGAGATTATGCTGCAGTGGCCCCAAAATAAAAATTTGACTGCAAGATTTGTAAAGGAATCACCTATCACTGTAAAAGGAATTTAACATGCATGTGAAAAAAGTTGCCACAAGAGGTAAAACAGCAAAGATTTGGATACATTATTTTCAGATGATGATTTTAATGTTTACTCTACATAGAGGCTGAAAGATTTGGAAATTGGGAATTGCACCAATTTTGTGTTCAAGAGTTTATGCCTTACTTTCATGCAGTTGGTAATTTAGTTTATGGAAAAAACATCTCACCTATTCTTGTAAGATATGCATGATTTAAATCCGTATATTCCCGAGGGACATTTTTCCAAGTTTAAAGAAAAAGGATTTCTTACAAAGAGGTGCTCAAACAAGAACTGGGCTGGTCTATGGTCAGATCTTACTAAAGAACAAACGCTAATGAGCACCATGAAGACATAAGACGGATTGACACATGGGCGAGGGATAAACAATAGTGTATTGAATCGGTATATTTTTGGTACGCCAGCTTCTTGTGAAATGTATATTAAAGTTGAAGAGTTTTGTGGATTAAGAAGTTGAAAATGATATCTCAGTGAAACAAGCAACTGATGATGTAGATTTATTGATAATACAAACAGCAATATATGAGAGTGTAAGTTCTGTTAGCAACGTTTTTTTTGTTGTTAGAGATGTTAACGTTTTATACCTATGGCTGCACTGAAACCAGAAAACCGAAATATTACTTTCCTTACACCTAGTCGTGGAAAAGTGCCTGCAAGACACTGCAATTCATGTGATGTACAATCTTGCATTGATCACTAAAAGATTAAATCCTTTTCCTTAGGTGTGACGCAGTTTCTTCTTTATTCTGGCAAGGAAAGCATAAACTACTCGGAGACTTTTATATAAGAGAAAAGGATTAAGGAAGCATGCAGATATATTCAATAAAATGACATCAACACAGAAGTCAGTGATTGATGCAGGGAGAAAGTTACTTATTATCCTATATGGAGGTCTTGAAGAAGAATTAGGGCTTAATTCATTTCGATGGAAGTGCTATAGGAGAACAACAGTACGTTGTACAAAACAAGTAAGACTTGAAAGATTCCCTCCAACGTCAAAACATTTTCTTCGTGTGTATCAGCAAATTTGGCAGAGCAATCCTTTACCCTCAGAAGAGTGTGGATGAAAAAAAACCCGAAGGGAGTGGTTCCCGTTACAACAGATCTACGACTCGCACCTGAGAAATTACTTCACTTAATATCGCGCACATGCACGGAGAATTGCATAAGGATGTGTAGCTGCGTGAAAGGGGCTTAAACTGTTCCATTATATGTATCGGTTGTCGAGGGGTTTCCTGCTCAAACTCTATCAAATCCGAGGAAGAAATAATGGATGAATTCAAGATCCCTCCATGTGATACAGATGACGATGACACAGAAGTTTTTGAAGAATCTGTTGAGGATAACCAGCAAATAACGAACCATAAATGAGAAGATGAGAAACAAAATGAGATTATGAAGATACAAGTGATTTAAGTAGAGATGAATTAAGTGTTTTACAATCTACCTCTACTGCAATGGAGCGTCCAATGAAATCGTCAAGAAGATCACAGTGACCATACTTTTTCAAGAAATAAAACATATGACAGAGAAGAGAGATATTTATGGATTAGGCCTCAAGAGGATACTACATTAAAAAACTCGCCTACATACTCTAACTCATGGCCGGTGTGGAAAAGAGTACCAATATTAAATAGTGCACTCACAAAAGTATGTTATATCTATCAAACTATCACTTGTAGATAAAAAATGCATAGAACACTTTTTGTAGAGAATTTTATGAGATATAATAATGCACTTAATAGCCATTTTCATAAAATTAACCGTTTTCGCGTAAATAGCAAAAAAACTGAAATTTGACGACGGTCATTTTTCAAGATGGCGGACGAAACTCAAGGTGGATCGACGGGGACTTCTGATATGTTATTTCTAAGTGCCTAAAGAAGTCATATGAAAATTTTTAGCTTATCATTTTTTTTTTCATTTATTTGATTAAAATATAACTAATTTGACTGGAGTAATAAAACTAAACAATATCAAATGATTGACATTTTTTTTTTTATTTATTTGACTAAAATATAATTAATTTGACTGGAGTAATAAAACGAAACAATATCAAATGATTGACATTTTTTTCATTTATTTGACTAAAATATAATTAATTTGACTGGAGTAATAGAACGAAACAATATCAAACGATTGACATTTTTTTTTCATTTATTTGACTAAAATATAATTAATTTTACTGGAGTAATAAAACGAAACAATATCAAATGATTGACATTTTTTTTCATTTATTTGACTAAAATATAATTAATTAAACTGGAGTAATAGAACGAAACAATATCAAATGATTGACATTTTTTTTTCATTTATTTGACTACAATATAATTAATTAAACTGGAGTAATAGAACGAAACAATATCAAATGATTGACATTTTTTTTCATTTATTTGACTAAAATATAATTAATTTGACTGGAGTAATAAAACGAAACAATATCAAATGATTGACATTTTTTTTTTCATTTATTTGACTAAAATATAATTACTTTGACTGGAGTAATAAAACGAAACAATATCAAATGATTGACATTTTTTTTCATTTATTTAACTAAAATATAATTAATTTGACTGGAGTAATAAAACGAAACAATATCAAATGATTGACATTTTTTTTTTCATTTATTTGACTAAAATATAATTAATTTGACTGGAGTAATAAAACGAAACAATATCAAATGATTGACATTTTTTTTCATTTATTTAACTAAAATATAATTAATTTGACTGGAGTAATAAAACGAAACAATATCAAATGATTGACATTTTTTTTTCATTTATTTGACTAAAATATAATTAATTTGACTGGAGTAATAAAACGAAACAATATCAAATGATTGACATTTTTTTCATTTATTTGACTAAAATATAATTAATTTTACTGGAGTAATAAAACGAAACAATATCAAATGATTGACATTTTTTTTGATTTATTTGACTAAAATATAATTAATTTGACTGGCGTAATAAAACGAAACAATATTAAATGATTGACATTTTTTTCATTTATTTGACTAAAATATAATTAATTTGACTGGAGTAATAAAACGAAACAATATCAAATGACTGACATTTTTTTCATTTATTTGACTAAAATATAATTACTTTGACTGGAGTAATAAAACGAAACAATATCAAATGATTGACATTTTTTTTCATTTATTTGACTAAAATATAATTAATTTGACTAGAGTAATAAAACGAAACAATATCAAATGATTGACATTTTTTTTCATTTATTTGACTAAAATATAATTAATTTGACTGGAGTAATAAAACGAAACAATATTAAATGATTGACATTTTTTTTTCATTTATTTGACTAAAATATAATTAATTTGACTGGAGTAATAAAACGAAACAATATCAAATGATTGACATTTTTTTTTCATTTATTTGACTAAAATATAATTAATTTGACTGGAGTAATAAAACGAAACAATATTAAATGATTGACATTTTTTTCATTTATTTGACTAAAATATAATTAATTTGACTGGAGTAATAAAACGAAACAATATCAAATGATTGACATTTTTTTTGATTTATTTGACTAAAATATAATTAATTTGACTGGCGTAATAAAACGAAACAATATTAAATGATTGACATTTTTTTCATTTATTTGACTAAAATATAATTAATTTGACTGGAGTAATAAAACGAAACAATATCAAATGACTGACATTTTTTTCATTTATTTGACTAAAATATAATTACTTTGACTGGAGTAATAAAACGAAACAATATCAAATGATTGACATTTTTTTTCATTTATTTGACTAAAATATAATTAATTTGACTGGAGTAATAGAACGAAACAATATCAAACGATTGACATTTTTTTTCATTTATTTGACTAAAATATAATTAATTTGACTGGAGTAATAAAACGAAACAATATCAAATGATTGACATTTTTTTTTCATTTATTTGACTAAAATATAATTAATTTGACTGGAGTAATAAAACGAAACAATATCAAATGACTGACATTTTTTTCATTTATTTAACTAAAATATAATTAATTTGACTGGAGTAATAAAACGAAACAATATCAAATGATTGACATTTTTTTTTCATTTATTTGACTAAAATATAATTAATTTGACTGGAGTAATAAAACGAAACAATATCAAATGATTGACATTTTTTTCATTTATTTGACTAAAATATAATTAATTTTACTGGAGTAATAAAACGAAACAATATCAAATGATTGACATTTTTTTTGATTTATTTGACTAAAATATAATTAATTTGACTGGAGTAATAAAACGAAACAATAATAAATGATTGACATTTTTTTCATTTATTTGACTAAAATATAATTAATTTGACTGGAGTAATAAAACGAAACAATATCAAATGACTGACATTTTTTTCATTTATTTGACTAAAATATAATTACTTTGACTGGAGTAATAAAACGAAACAATATCAAATGATTGACATTTTTTTTCATTTATTTGACTAAAATATAATTAATTTGACTGGAGTAATAAAACGAAACAATATCAAATGATTGACATTTTTTTTCATTTATTTGACTAAAATATAATTAATTTGACTGGAGTAATAAAACGAAACAATATCAAATGATTGACATTTTTTTTTCATTTATTTGACTAAAATATAATTAATTTGACTGGAGTAATAAAACGAAACAATATCAAATGATTGACATTTTTTTCATTTATTTGACTAAAATATAATTAATTTGACTGGAGTAATAAAACGAAACAATATCAAATGATTGACATTCTTTTTTCATTTATTTGACTAAAATATAATTAATTAAACTGGAGTAATAGAACGAAACAATATCAAATGATTGACATTTTTTTTCATTTATTTGACTAAAATATAATTAATTAAACTGGAGTAATAGAACGAAACAATATCAAATGATTGACATTTTTTTTTCATTTATTTGACTAAAATATAATTAATTTGACTGGAGTAATAAAACGAAACAATATCAAATGATTGACATTTTTTTTTCATTTATTTGACTAAAATATAATTAATTTGACTGGAGTAATAAAACGAAACAATATTAAATGATTGACATTTTTTTCATTTATTTGACTAAAATATAATTAATTTGACTGGAGTAATAAAACGAAACAATATCAAATGATTGACATTTTTTTTTCATTTATTTGACTAAAATATAATTAATTTGACTGGAGTAATAAAACGAAACAATATCAAATGATTGACATTTTTTTTTCATTTATTTGACTAAAATATAATTAATTTGACTGGAGTAATAAAACGAAACAATATTAAATGATTGACATTTTTTTCATTTATTTGACTAAAATATAATTAATTTTACTGGAGTAATAAAACGAAACAATATCAAATGATTGATATTTTTTTTCATTTATTTGACTAAAATATAATTAATTTGACTGGAGTAATAAAACGAAACAATATTAAATGATTGACATTTTTTTCATTTATTTGACTAAAATATAATTAATTTGACTGGAGTAATAAAACGAAACAATATCAAATGATTGACATTTTTTTTTCATTTATTTGACTAAAATATAATTAATTTGACTGGAGTAATAAAACGAAACAATATTAAATGATTGACATTTTTTTCATTTATTTGACTAAAATATAATTAATTTGACTGGAGTAATAAAACGAAACAATATCAAATGATTGACATTTTTTTTCATTTATTTGACTAAAATATAATTAATTAAACTGGAGTAATAAAACGAAACAATATCAAACGATTGACATTATTTTCATTTATTTGACTAAAATATAATTAATTTGACTGGAGTAATAAAACGAAACAATATCAAATGACTGACATTTTTTTTTTCATTTATTTGACTAAAATATAATTAATTAAACTGGAGTAATAAAACGAAACAATATTAAATGATTGACATTTTTTTCATTTATTTGACTAAAATATAATTAATTTGACTGGAGTAATAAAACGAAACAATATAAAATGATTGACATTTTTTTCATTTATTTGACTAAAATATAATTAATTTGACTGGAGTAATAAAACGAAACAATGTTAAATGATTGACATTTTTTTTCATTTATTTGACTAAAATATAATTAATTTTACTGGAGTAATAAAACGAAACACTATCAAATGACTGACATTTTTTTTTTCATTTATTTGACTAAAATATAATTAATTTGACTGGAGTAATAAAACGAAACAATATTAAATGATTGACATTTTTTTTCATTTATTTGACTAAAATATAATTAATTTTACTGGAGTAATAAAACGAAACAATATTAAATGATTGACATTTTTTTCATTTATTAGACTAAAATATAATTAATTTTACTGGAGTAATAAAACGAAACAATATCAAATGATTGACACGCTCAACAGTTTTCGAAACTACTCTCTTCTCTGATTAAGTCGTCTAACGATAATTCTATTCAGGATGTACACGATTTTTTAAGGCGTAATATCTTTAACCATTCGGATTTAATTTCACAAATTTTCTTCGAACCGTAAGTACAACTGAATGATAATCATAGTATATACTCTATTAAAAGTGAAATTCGATACTATGGAACCTTTGAGGGTCTGATTAACATCGTCAAAACGTAGATTAATTCGCCTTCTTTATTTTTTTAAATATTTTTATAAATTCACTTATAATAATTTTATGTATGTAAAAGCGATTTGGACAAAATATTGGTTTTTGAGTTCAATGTTTTTGTATTTAATGCTCTTGAATATTATATATATATATGTTATTGTTGTCGTCTGTGTTAGTGTTTTGTGAGGAGTTTGTATTCGTGTCCGATTGTCGTTTTTATTTCTTTTATTATGCGAATGTATTTCACTAGTATTTCTCGACTCCAATGAAGTGCTAGATTGCTGAAACATAGATGCATTGTAATAAACCAGATTACACACACACACACACACACACATATATATATAATCTCAGGTCATCCCATAAGTTCTGTCCATACTTTTACCTTTGTTTTTAAATTGAACGATGCTTTTCACTGATTACATTTTTTTTTTCATTACAGAACGATAACATTTAAATTTGCTTGATTACAACTCTACTTTGAGGCATATAATACTTTATGAGTTCAAGAAAGGAAACTCAGCAGCCGAAGCAGCTAGAAATATTCACTCAGTTTATGGAAAGGAATGTGTGAATGAAAGAACTTGCAGAAGATGGTTTGCGAAATTCAGAAGTGGAGATTTCACTCTTAAAGATGAAGATCAAACCGGGCATCCAGTTGAGCTTGATATATATATATATATATATATATATATATATATATATATATATATACATATATAACTACTTCATTTACTCGCATAAAATTAAAATACAAAAGTATAAATTTATGCGTAAACTTTAAGTATTTACTTCAAAAGTGCTCAATACGTAGGTAGAGCTAGTTAGTTAGTATAAAATATATATGGGGATTAAGCTACACTGAATATTCCGCGTTTCATCCACTCTAGGACTCTTCAAGCTTATGCGCATAAGTCTGAAGTGTCCTAGAGTGGATGAAACGCGGAATATTCAGTGTAGCTTAATCCCCGTATATATTTTATGACTAACTAACTAAATATATATATATATATATATATATATATATATATATAGCATTGTCGCAACGAATTTTAAATATGCAACATAATATGAAACTGTTTAATGATATAAAAGAATAAAACACATTTTATATCTAACTTTTAATCATTATTGCTATATATTGGCTTCTACACGAGAGAAAATGTGACACAAGGTCGTTTTGAATGTGGGGGAAAACCAGCTTCTCCAAAAGGGACACTCTGGAAGTAGGCAAAAATAAAAATGGTCTTAGTATAAAATGGTTTCCCCTACATTGACTAAGAACACATTAACTTAAGTGTAGAATCAGGACATATACTACACTGTGATCTTTGCCCAAAAGTATTATTTATCAGAATTTATTAAAAGATATTTTTATATTAACACAATTTATTTCGTGCCAAAATCTGAACTCGAGCCATACTTACCTTATCAAACCCGATCTTTGAGAGCTCTAATATGTCCAAATCAATGTCTGTTCTTAAACCACGGTCGTCATAGCGTATTCTGCCAGTCAGACCTTCAATATTTACCTGTTAAAAGAAAACAATAAAAAAGTATCCGATCAATATCATTTTATCGAGCATCGTAGATGAGTTCAGCAATTTTTTACGAGAGTTATGCTTAGATCAAGGTTCGATTATATCGACTGAGGGTTATATCTACGATTCGTTTCTAATTATTTTATTACACAAGAAATAATCAGAAAAATCAAATTATTCTTTAGTTTAGTTTTACTAGAGTAAAGATCCCACACAGCCTCTATTCCATTGACGAAATATTGCATCCCTCTGCCTGTTCTAAAAGTACTTTAACGGTGAATGCTCCGACGAACTGCAAGCACTTGTGCCCCCTCGACGTAAATACCCCCGATATACCCGACAAGCAGCTAAATCCCACCCCTTCACGGTAGAGATCCCTAGATGTAAGAAAGCATTCTACTCCAGTAGTTTCTTTCCCAGAACCGCTACACTCTGGAATTCCCTTCCGAGTCCCTACTTCCCCAACTGTACTGACATGCAGAAGTTCAAGTGTAACCTGAACCGACATCTTTCTGCCCGACTCCCTACATAGTACCCTGTAGCTTATGTCCCTGATAATATCCCCCTACATCAAAGTGGCAATATGCCTGTTTGGAGTGAAAATGTAATAAAAGAAAAACACTGTCGGCCAAACCCTAACCTCTGTCCCATCGCCACAGTGTCACATCCCAATGCATCTTTCACAAGTACTTTAACAGAATGTGCTCTGATGAACTCATAACACTTGTGCCTCGTCGATATACATATTCGCGACCAAGCCGACAAGTAGCCATATCCCGCCTCTTCAATATTGAGGTCGTTTTAACCTGAATAGTTTATTTCCGCAGACTACTAGGCTTTGAAATTTCCTACCTGCTTCCTGCTTTCCAGACTTTACAAACTTGCAGAAGTTTAAATGTAATGTGAACAAATATCTCGCTGCTGAACTTGCCATATTCCCTTGTTAGACGTGATCCTAAGTAATAGCCCCTTATATTTCAAGTGGTAATATGCCTCGTTTTGGATGAAAAAGAGTAAAAAATAAAAAAGATGAGAAATCCGGCGTTGTCAGGGATCAATAACTCAAAACTTGTTTTATGACATGATTATCATTTTGTGTTGCTTGGACTATTCAGATTTCGATTCTTGTGTTTTTTTATTTTCGTAAAGTTTCTTACTGGTTGTTTTCCACCTACCAATAGCCTGGGTCATTTCAAGATTAAGGTCAATAATTATCTCATGCCTTTACGATAACCATCTTTCGTACTTGTTAGTTTATTACATTAATTGGTTTCACGCCTTGCCTGGAGCGGTTACCATAAGAAAAAAAATTCGAACTCAAGGCATTTGTGTCATTACACTAAAATTGACCACTAAGCTCACATCTTAATCCATTGCGGAGAAATGAAACAAAATCCCTTAATGTACGCCGGTTTCGCGGTGTACCATTCACCATGAACGAGTTGAGCTGACTTTCTTCTTTAAAGAATAAGTTTATAGGGAACATTATATTCACACGTAATCCACAGTTGCATGTCTATCAATGTTTTCTTAATGAAATTAGGATTTTGCAGTTTTTTTTTCAGAGAGGTGTAGCGGGCTTCCCTTATACAACCCCTCGTATTCCCAAACAGTCATCGATTTAAATCTGACTTAGCTCAACGATGCTTAACTTCAATGGTTAATCGAGAACGGATGATTTCGCCGTTTACTTTCATTTAACCGATAGTCCAGTACACGTACATACACCAATTCTAAGTAGTTGTTGTTTTGAGAGAATAAAAATTAGACCTGGGTTTACCTTCGGCAGCATGGTAACTTTCGCCAGGAGTGCAACAGATAAAGATGTGTTACGTATTGGCTGTGGCCGGATGTTTACAATACGTTTGTCCAGTCTATATAAATATTAACATCTACTTTGTCACTTGTAAAATTATATGCACACACTGACAGCAAAGTAAAAATCACAACACGGTTGATCTACAAAAAATATATTGTTTTTATTTCACATCGACAAATCAGCTTTGGGTTATTATTTTGTGTTTTGACGTTTCTGAAAAGTGCGTGAAATGGGATGCGTGGTGGTGTTGAATGTCGGGTGGTGCCGAAATAGTGACACATCCTCGCTCTCTCCGACCGACTGACTTTTTCTTTGTGACAATATAATTTATAAAAACATCCTTTTCCTATTGAAATTTTTAAGATTTTCTACTGTTTCAACATTTAACCGATATCCTCTCACATATTTCCGGGTCAAATTATACATTCCGTTAGACAATGGCGGAAAGTCCAGAATTCTTTAGATTGAATTCATTTGCATGTGTGCAACCTATCGAATGATTTTTTCTTCCCGGGGGTTCCTCCCAATATCTAACAGTTCTAAGCAACAATCAGTGCTAAATGACAGTATTCTGGAGGTTAAAGGTTCAATAACTAATGTAGACAATAATAACTAAGAATATAATCAAAATTTATTTAAGACTTCTATCCGGTCGTGGCTGACAGAAAAAGAACAATTTACCTCCGTAGATTAAGTAAATGAGTCCGTTTGGAATTCCATATAGAATCTCGAATTGGAGAAGATGCACTTAAAAATGGGAGAGTAGAAAGTAATCGGTTTGTTTTCAACAGTCTTGTAACTCACACTTTTTTTATTCTTTAGGCCTCACATTCCATAAGCAGTATTTCAGACAAAAGGGGAAGAATTGCTGTCTTTCGAGTTAGAATATATCATTATATCTATTTATTATATTATATATATTATATTTGACAATATATATATATATATATATATATATATATATATATAACCCTTGGTTACGTTTTACCTTGGAGTGCTATTTTTAGCTCCTTCTATCAAGTAGCTTCATATCTTGTCTGGAGAGATCTCCATAAAAAAGATGAGCCAATATATTAATTCATTGTGACACGCCCATTTTGTGACCTTTAACATGAATCGCTCGATATTCCTAAATGGTCATCTATTTGCAACAGATTAACCCCTGAGTCTCTGAACTTCGGTAATCTAACGAGAACAGGCGATTCAACGTGACAATGCACGTATTTGTTCTAATTGCTGATAGTCATGTGAACGTATATACAGACATCAATTTCAATTTTTGTTTAGATATGAACAGATCTATTAATTTTGACGTGACTGTTTACTGATTTACTGCAGACAGAGCTTGGAATTTTCTAAAGGGTCACCCATCTAAAACTGACTAAATACAGTGTCGCTTAACTTCGGTGATCTAACGAGAACCGGTGTGTCAACATGATGATACCAATATTTGCTATTATCGTATCATTTGCGTAATCACTTTGATGCATCCGTTCCTCTTTAGATCACCGAAGTTAAGCGAGGTTTGACCTAGTCAGATGTAAATGGATGACTAAGGAGGTTGGCGACAAGCACGTGAACATACACGCATACATTCGTAGCTTTTAGTTTAGATATAGGCGTTTGTATTAATTTATTTTGAAAGGCCTGTTTGAGACAAATAAGTCAACAACAACAAACCGTCAACTAGCTTTTGTCTGGGTAACTATTCAAACGGTAAAAGATCACAAAATAGCAGAAAAACGATTAAATGCTAAGTAGATAGATAGAGAGATAGATAGATAGAGAGAGAGAGAGAGAGAGAGAAAAAGAGAGAGAGAGAGAGAGTACGAGTACAATGTAACCGATTTCATTTTTCAATTACCCTTTCTAACTTTTCACGGAAACGCTGTCCTTCACGGCGGTTGTTATTCATTTCGGTTCAATCATGTTTGTTCTCGACGCGCCCTTTTTTACGATTGGCCAATCAGAGGGTAGGAAAATAATAAAAGTATACGACGCCATTTTCTGTGAAACCTTTTTTATATTTCGTTCCTGATTAAGTTTTCGACGACCCTTTTGCAGGCGAAATTGCTTTGTCGTTCGCAAATTTATTCATTGATTCAATTTTATCTGGTATGTTCTAATATTTCTCTTTACGCTTCCTGTATTTAGTCATGAGTTTTTTTTTTCTCAATTTTATTTGATATGCTCTTATTTTTAAAATATTCTCTCTTTTATTTTCCGTCTATCTTTCGATCGTTTTTCTGTTTCTTTCTTTCTGTATAATTACCCCATTTTTTCTTCTTTTGCTTCGCATCTTTCTATTATTTTTGCTTTTTTCTCCATTTTCTTCTTTTGTTCTTCCATTCTTCAGTTTTTTCTTTTCTTTTTTTATTATTTCATAATTCTTGGTTTTATTTTATTCTGTAGCATTCTTTCTTTAGTTTTTTCTGTTACTATTCATTTCTAACTTTTCTTTCTTTTCCCATTTCTCCCACAATCTTCTTTCTTTCTTTCTTTTCTATTTATTTACTGCCTATTTATTTATTCTTCTCTCACATTGAATGTTTCTTTCTCTTTTTCTAAAATATTTCGTTTTTTCTAAAGTATTTCTTTTTTTTTCTAAAATATTAGGGTAGTGCAAAAATAATGTCGTCTTTCGACGTTCAACTTTGTATATAAAAACGACATTTTTGCACTAACCAAATATGTTTCTTTTTTTTCTGACGCATTCTCTATTTCTTTTCTTTTTTTCTAAAATATTTTTTATTCTTTTTCTTCTGTGTCATTGTCAGAATCCTTTCTTTCTGTTTACAATATTTACCCATACTTTTTTTCCTACAATATTTATTTCTTTTTCTTTTGTCACTTTGTCTGTTTCTTTCTTACCACAACATTTGATTCTTTCTGTTTTTCTATCGCACTATCCGTTTATTTATTTCTACAATATTTATTTCCCTATTTTTCTTTTTCGGATTGTCTGTTTCTTTTTTTCATTAATATTTCTTTCCTTCCTTTTCCTTTGTGTGATTATAATTTTCTTTCTTTCTACAATATTTCTTTCTTTTTCTTCTATCACATTATCCGTTTATTTATTTATTTCTACAATATTTATTTCCCTCTTTTTCTTTTTGTCGAGTTGCCTGTTTCTTTTTCTTTTTGTCGGGTTGCCTGTTTCTTTTTCTTTTTGTCGGGTTGCCTGTTTCTTTTTCTTTTTGTCGGGTTGCCTGTTTCTTTTTCTTTTTGTCGGGTTGCCTGTTTCTTTTTCTTTTTGTCGGGTTGCCTGTTTCTTTTTCTTTTTGTCGGGCTGCCTGTTTCTTTTTCTTTTTGTTGAGTTATCTGTTTCTTTTTCTTTTTGTCGGGTTGCCTGTTTCTTTTTCTTTTTGTCGAGTTGCCTGTTTCTTTTTCTTTTTGTCGGGTTTTCTGTTTCTTTTTCTTGCTATAATATTTCTCTTCTTCCTTTTTCTTAGTTTTTTTTATTTCTTTTGTTTCTACAATATTTCTTTCTCTTTCTTCTGTCGCATTGCCCGTTTCTATCTTTTTGTCTACAATATTTCTTTTTTTTCCTTTCTTCTTTTCTAATGTATTCCTTCACACAATGTTTAAACGTTCCTCATTTAGATCTGTGCCATTTCTCCAATGCTTTTTTTTATTTTTTATTTTACACAAATTTATTTCTGATATTTTAAGTCCGGTTTATTTCGCCTCTTCTTTTTTTATTTCAATCATTATTTCTTTTTATTTTATATTTCTACATTTTTTGTTTATTTTTATTTTGTGCTATTGCTTCTCTCTTTCTTTCGCTTTTTTCTCTTTTTCTTTCTCTCTCTTTCTTTCTCTCTTTCTTTCTCTCTCTTTCTCTCCCTCTTTTTCTTCTATATTTTTTAATGTTTTTCCATTGTCATCCCATTCTTTTCTCCTTACTCATCATTAAAAAGATTTTAGTTTTCTCAATTAGTTTCGCCTGTTTCCATTTAACCGGTGTTGTCTTTAATTTCCCTGCATCAAATACACTCGCCGTTATTGGAAACTCTTTTCTCATCCAATCCTTTCTATGTTTTAATAGTTTCTTTACACGTTCTATTCCTTCTCTCAGAGCGACTTATTCCCTATTTTTTCTTCGTTTATTCTATAATAAATTCCTTCCCAACTGATTATCTTAACTATAGTTAGTCACCCGATCCGTTGTTTGTGTATTTTATTTACTTTTATTTTTTATCAAATGTTTGTAGTACGTATATTCTATGGACCCTCTCCTTCCATCTTACATGTAATAATATAAAATTTTATATAAAATGAACTGATTCTAAGATCTTTATTTGAGGAGTGGTTTCTTCGGTGGAAAGGGATCGTTTATTTAGCCGCCTGACATGTATTTCTGACTTTAACCGACTATTTGTCAGAGTCATTAGCATATCCATTGCCGCGACCATGTATTTTTTTTTTTTTACTATTTCCATATTCTTGTTTGCCTTCATCTCTCTAACGTTGTCTTTTCTTTATATACTAGCATTTCATCCCGGCGTTTCCCGGGTATTTGGAGATGTATGTTGAGAAAAAAAGCGGTCAATTTTTTAAAAATTTGACCCCTATTATCACCCCTTAGTATTTACTGTTTGGGGCTCAAATCAAGTTAGATCCATGTCCAAGTAACCTATATCTGAAATTTCAAGTGTTTAGACCCAAAATTGGCGGAGGAGTTTTGTAGAGTACTCAAAGGTCAAATCGTTGAACCTTGACCCTTTAACAGCCAATTTCTGTCCGAAAACGGATTATAAAGATTTTCCCACATCTCAGTACCCTGTATATCAAATTTCGAGTCTGTAGACTTAAAATTGAAAGAGTTATTGCGTTGGAAAATGTACACAGACACAGCTTCGTTCACTTTTATATATATAGATTTCTAACTTATTTCTTTCAATTCATAATTTTTCAACATTTAAAATGTTCTCCTTTCTATACAATTTATGCATTACTTATTTCTATATTCACCTGCCACGTTACCTATATCTTTCTTTCATTCATACCTTCGTCTGCATTCTTTATTTCGTTATCCTGTATTATTTATTTTCTTTCTTTCTTTTTTTTCTTTCACATTTTCTGAGCTTTTCATTTCCCATCACAACATTTAAAGCATACTTCGATTCCTCTTTTGTTTTATTCTATTTATTGATATTGTTCCCTTTCTAATTTGATTTCTTCTTCCAATTTTCTAATGGTTCATCTAAAGAAATTTGATCTCAACTCATAAAACCAGTTCTTTTATTCTATCCCGTGAATCTACTTTTATTAATGGTCTAAACAGAAAACTCTTTTCATAAAACGAGATAGAATTCTTGATACTTTTTGGAAAAAAACAAAAATGGCTCCCATTGTAAGCAACACTGAGGAATCCATCTCTATTGTGGACAATCTAGCAGCATTTTTGTTATCATGCAACTTCCAACGACCACTTGTATGTCTGTGGGTAAGTGTCAAGCAAACACAATTTGATACGTCATTTTTTTACGGGTGTTTGTTTCATTTTCGCATTCCTTAATGTCGGCTATTTTTCAATTTAGGTTGTCGGCCATTTTGTTTTTCGTCTTCTACGCTCTTTAGTGCTTGAATTGTTCACCATCTGTTTATTTTTTTTTGCAGTTTATTTCTCTTATTGCGAATATTCTGGTAACATTATTCAACTTTCGGTTCTGACTTTTCGACAAGAGTTCTATCTTTCCTTCTTTCCTTCGCTATATTTCCACCATATGTGTCTCAACACACACACACACACACACACACACACACACACACACACACACACACACACACACACGCACTATTCTTTTTAAGTTGGTTGTTACAGCTATTTTCAATATTAACACATTACGCACATTCCAATTGCTCTATCTTTATTAAAATATCATTGTCCCCTTTTCTATATAATATATATATTTATTTCAATTCACTTATATATATATATTAGTAGCAGGGAGACCCGACGTCATCCGAGATCGATTGATGATCAACGAATGTTTCACACTCCCATACTTTTATCGACTTCAGTGAAATAACCCGTTTTTTAATCAAATCGATTGTCTGCTCTAGTTGGGGACCAATCGCAGAACTCCAGGGAAAAACTTCATACTTAATCCACAAATACATTGTAGTCTACATTGCACTGCAGAGAAGTTACTCTTGATTTTATAAAATTAGATTTATATGTAAGGGGTTGAATTAGTTTAAAATGCAAAAGTCAAGTGTCATGGTTAAATTATGCTTTAAACAGAAACACTAATTTCGAACGTCCCTCCTTTCATATCAAAGAACGTACTGTTGATTTTATATGCCTGGACCTTATGCTTGTGCGGTGATAATTTCTTGAATTTAACTTAAAAATGAAAAGTCAAGTAATAGGGTTCAATTGTATTTTAAACAGAAATCGAAGGACCTATTGTTGATTTTATATGTTGGATCTTTCTGCTTGTGGAGTGATAAAACTTCATAAATGCACTCGTGATGTTAGGCTGCATAAGGTGTTAACTTTATTCATTATCGCCTGTTCCTCCCTTCATCGGATGTTTTCGATTATTTGTTATCGATACTTATCGAAAAGATTCCAATACGAATTTTATCTGAGAACACTGACAGGTACATAAAGTACATTTGTGTGAAATTGCATAAAAATCAGCCCAGCCGTTGAGAAGTCCATAGAGAACTAACTCTCTCTCTCTCACACACACACACAAAGTTCCTTTTATATAATAGAGATTAAAATGTTATGTTTTTTAGAGTTTGAATGTTCGTCTGCAAATATGAATGTGCGTTCGGTTAAAAAAATAAATCATTGTTCACTATACATTTACTAGACTGAGATAATCATGCACATCAGCACATCACGTCTATCGATCGCATCTCAATCAAAACAACAAAAATCCAATTTATAAACAATAATAAAGTTTATTATTTTGGATGAGAGCCACGCGTTCTACCAAGGTTAAATTGCAGGCCTGAAGATTTTTGCTCGAGCAGACCGACATAAGTTCTATTGTCGTTTCTAGAACGAGAGCCTAAAGCGATCCTACCGTTCTGGACCGAACTGCCTTACAGCTCTAACCAACATAAACTTCCTGCACTCCAATGCCCATCTCCAACTTCTACTTTCTCTCTATATCTTCTGGGGTCTCTTCAAACCTTAAATAACCTTGGCCGTTTGTTAGTGGTTATCTTTCAGCCACCCATTCCCTGAAGATAACATCCAAATGGTCTCCAGATATTTTTCTTTCATAAAATCGATTCCAATGTAGCAGAGTATGTCGCAAGGAACATAGGACAAGTAATAACTTGAACCCTTTTTTGGAACAGCATTTATTTCGGGTACTTTTCCGAATAAAACATGATTTTGAACATAATCGTATTCTTTGACGCCTGTTCCCTCGAACGTCGTTTCGTACGTGACTCCGAACGAGCTTCCGAACGCCTTTGTTTTTTTTTTTGCACAAGTTCTTTTTTTATAGTGTTTTTTCTTTCTATTACGGTGACGTCATTTCGCATGTCGTATGCATTTGCATACGAGCGTCCACGCGCTGTTACACTAGCAAGACTTTTTTTTTTTTATTAATTGAGATAAATACGTTGTTAACAAAAAAATATCTCGAGGGTGGTCTGACTTTGGTCAGAAATATTTCAGTTCCTGTCTCCTCCTCTTTTCCCGGTCAAACATCTAACAACCGCTCTATACACCATTCGCATTAACGGATAAATTACTTGGTAAAATTTAGCTGTAAGTGACAGTATTCTGGAAGTTGAGTTGAAATTCTCAGGGCTGGCGATATTCAGAATAGAATTTCGAATTAATTAGGACTTCTATACAGTCACGACTGACAGAACGAGAACATGCTACCCTCATGGATTAAATAAAGTTCAGTTAAAAATCATGTTCGGATTCACAAGATCGAGAGAAAGATTTCAGAGTTCGATAATAATAAAATGTGAAGAAGGTCGAAGATTGCATCGGCCAAAATGTGGAAATGATACTAAAGATAAGAACAGTAGTCCAAATAATTAAAAATTTATTTAAAAAATGTCCAATGCTCTCCTTCGTTCTATACTCTTCAAATTATGTACTTATAGTTTTGTAAAATCGTCTCTTAGTACAAAATTTTAATTAAAAAAAAACAAACAAACATTTTTCAAATATTTCTTGATCGTATCTCTTATTTATTTCTTCCTAATGTTGTCGTTATATAAAATCTAAATGATTTTACGAATGAGAAAGAAAACCAAAAAGCAATTATCGTCTGTTGCACTTAAACTCCAGATGTGAATCGTTTTAAAATTCCCATGAAAATCTTTTCGGTTAATTAGAAATGTTTCAATTATCCTGATTTTTTTTAATCATCAGAAAGCATTTCACACATCCTTGGACTCGAATCTTCATCTGTTACACTGAATTTTTTTTTTTTACTTGGGAGTCATCACTTATCAAGGCCTGAAGGCACCTCGAGGATAACGGTTAATGAATGCAAGGAGGTAGTGTAGTAATCGTTATAGTGTGATTGGGTAGAATTAGGACGGCTCAACAAGAGCTTGTTTACATTGAATTTGAAGGTTACCATGTTGTATTCAACCAGGAAGCAGGACAGGGGAACAGGTACCGCAGAAGAACAGTTCTAGGAAAGAGGCTTTGTTCATGGCATCTGTGTTTAGATTTGGTCACAGATAGAGAGTAGGAGAAATCATTTATAGTGGTTGTAACTAGTCGAGTGTTTTTGTGAAAGTTTGGCGAGGAGGAACCATAGATTGGAGTTCAGTCGAACACTAGTCATGAAAATAACGATAGAGCAAAGGCAGACTCGAAACTTCTCTTCTGTATCTCCACGACAGTGTATGTCAATCGACCACTCGGTCAGATGACCGTTTTTTTTTGTTTTTTTTGGTCATGACTATTTTTTAATTATTTTTTTATCTGTCACACTTAGGTTTGAAATAAACTTTTAATTGGTTGGTCAACTGTAAGTTGAACTCTTTTTGTGTGACTTACTTAATGTGAAATAGGCGTGTCAGTTTACAGCGTATGAAACTAGTCGGAGTAAAAACCATTAGTAAGATGACCTTCTACTTGACGTGAGATTTTTAATCCTGTGCAGTTTTAGGAAGTCCATACTTTCAGGTTTTTCTTTCTCCTTTTGAGAAGGCTTTAGTTTATTGCTAATTGCCTGAGACGCCTGAACTAGCGAATACCGACGGGGCTGCTAGGGATATTTTACAAGTGATTTTCTTCTGGGTCTCTAGTTCATTTCTGACCTTTGCGTCACAAAATACCCCGTTGGAGATAAATAGCGTGTCTCTTTACTTTTTCTAATTTTTTAAATAGCTAAAAATGTACAATGTTTTCAGCGATCGATTAATTTATTTACATTGTCTGTTTAACAGCATACTAGCATCTTTAGATCTATTAAACACTGAAACACGTAACAAGTTGTAACGATTCATAAATTAATTGGTTTTGCTATTTTATGACATTTTTTCATGGAAATCCCCACTAGCAAGACATGAAGCCACTAGATATTATGAGCTAATGTAGAAAAATATGCTACTTAAATGTCAAAAGTTAGCACTCAATAGATTACGCTGGCCAATACATTTTTTCTAAGCTGATTTAGACTTGTTTGGGGGTGCTGATTCCGAAAATCATATTAATTATTTCTCATCAGATTAAGTTGTTGGGATAATTGCTATTTTATATCTTTTTTTACCTTTAAATTAGGGGGTTTGCCTCCCTGTTTTGAACCCATTATTTCCCTTTAAGTCACTCTTAACTAAAAAGTTACTTTCTTTCTAACTTACTCTTCCGGTTGGTCGTTACTTTCTTTTTGCAACCACTGGCGACACCGCACGCCTCTTTTTTGTTAGTCGCTCCCATTTTCGGCATAAACAGTATGATTTTCTTATTTCTTCTTCTGAACAATGTGTTTACTTACTTTGTCATGCAACGTGACATTTCATGTTCCATTTCTTTACGAACTTATTTAGTCTTTCGATTGTTTTTAACCCTTTCAGTTCTAGTTTGTTGTTATTGTTTTTACTTTCTCAAACTAGTTAGTTTTTCTTTTTCAGTTTTTACTATTTCTTTTTAAATAAATATACAAACGGATTATGTACTAGTCTCCAGAGTCGCTATTTTTTTTTAGAATAGTTTATTTGACTGAAGCGTAGGTGCGTACAACGACAGTACATTATGCGTGTTTCTATATATATTCTAACTTCATAATTACAATTGTAAGTTGTTAATGTGGCGTGTTTAAATTGATTATGAGATCGCAAACCTTAAACTAAAAATCAAATTTCTGTACAATGTAGCTGATAAGTGGACACTGAGTACTAAATAGGCCTATCCATATTTTTGATGATTTCTGAGTCAACGTAAGATTTATTCACTGAATTTGCGAATTGTGCTTATCATGCTTACTTCAAAGTAATGCTTAGGAATCAAAATAAGGCATGAACACTTCATATTGTATGCAAGCATTAACAGGAAAAGCATGGAACTCGCTGCTTTATTCAAACCTCAAGTGTGCAATCAGGCTTAAATTACATTTTTGTTCCAGTGTTTAAAGATTTGCCCGAATTAGATTCCGAGTAGTGAAGCTACTGTTTCAGATGTCGGTTTTCCTTCTTCCCTACCACAGTTTTTTCTCAAGGAGAACACAATGATCTACTCGAGATCTGAAACTTTCCAAAGGATCTTCTGAACATTTAGCTTCACGAAGCAAAAAATCTCCTTTAGCCTCATAATCTACAGAAACGCCATATTGAATTCTTGCCATATTTCATTAAGGAAAACGACATAGTATATTACAACGATGTTGCCGGTCTGTTTCGGCAGCTTTGTGTCAAACAGTATTATTTTCAAGATTGGCGCCTTTTTATAGACAGTTTCAATAGTGTTCTTTTGCATAACGGCAACTTTTATGGATCAGTTCCTCTAAGCCATTCAATAGCACTAAAAAAATATGATGAAATCAAATTTGTTGTGTCGATCTTACAATGGTTGGGTTTTCTTCGGCCTACAAGGTAACTACACAAAATATCCTTGCTTGTTGGTATGGGATAGCAGAGCAAGAACAGAGTACTTGATAAAAAAAGTTTGGTCCGTGCGCAGTGAACTGATTCCTGGTTCTCTCAGTGTCCTGGTTTATGCTTTGGTGGAGCGTTGCAAATTGTGTTTGCTCCTCTTCGCATAAAGCTTGAATCATTAAACAGTTTATGAAGGCATTTGAAAAAGATGGCGACTGTTTTAAATATATTTGCATGAAATTTCCAGGCCTAACCATAGAGAGATTAAAAGCTGGAGTTTTGATGAACCAAGGATTCGAAATTTAATAAATGAGGCAAATTTCTGTCATTTTATGAGTCCTGCATAATTGAGAGTCTGGACGGCGTTTACTAATGTAGTTAAATTCTTCTTGTGGGAAATAAACGCGCTAAACTACAAACAACTTGTTACACATTACTTATGTCGCCATCAACCGTGTGCAAATATGAGCATCAAGTTACATGTTTTGCACAGCCATTTTGCCCGTTTTCCAGAAAATCTAGGTGATGTGAGCAACAAGCAAGAGGAGCGCTTCCATTAAAACATCAGCGACATGGAAATTCGCTATCAAGGTCGTTGGGATGCCACTATCATTGCAGACTACTATTGGTCTATCAAGCACAATGATGATGGAGACCCCCCATTAAAAGAAATCGGCAAAACATCGCTTTATGAATGACGATGTTTATTCTTAGCATTTTTACAACTTAAGTTTTAATTTTTAATATCTTGGTGTGATTTCATTAAAATGGGTCTTAAAGTTACATAAAATATTGTTTCTTTGATTTGCCTGTTTTTATTGCAGCTATCGACTGCCTACAAGGGGGATATACCATAGTAGAAAAAACTAGACCTGATAGTATAAAGTGACAGCATTTCTGGAATCAGCGCCCTCAAATTAAGTAAAAACAATTGAAACATCTTAGACACCATGTTAGGCAGTGTTTTGACCCAGAAAATAATTCTTTCCCTTTATCAGAAACATCGCTTATGGAATGTGAGGACTAAAGGAAAAAATAAGGAATTATTAAAACTTTTCAGCCACTGGTAGGAAATAGCATTATGCTTAAGTTTGGAATACGTTTTCGTTTTGAACTTTGATGTTAAATAAGATGTTAGTTGGTCTATATTATCGATCCATGTATTGATACGACTTGTCAATTTTACGGCATACTAACCTTTTTGGGTTATTTAATGCCGAAAACATGTAACGTTGTCCGGGAATCAACATGTAGTTTTCAGTCGCAAATGAGACAAAGAAAAGGAAATAAATCGAATTAATTTTTTCATGCAACAACATTCTCTAATTACAGCTGTGGCGCCCCCATGTGATTGTCTACTTGAGTGTCATCTAACGTGATCTTGAACGTTCTTCCCGTCTCTATCGTGATCTCATTTTTAAGGTCTTTATTTTTTCCTACCGGTGTCGTCATTCCACTTCCGCGCTATGTTAGACACACAAGAAATGGTAAATAATTTATGGATTTATTTGATTTGTCAGTTTTACGATATATTCCACTTATCACTTACAGGTTGGAAATAACATTAAGCTTAAGTTTTAAATATTTTTCTTTGGTTTGTTACGTTTAGTTTGAAGTAGCATTTTAGTTTATATTACTTATATTGATCGGACCAATGCTTTTATCTTGAATGTTATTTTTGACAAGTTTCGATCGGTTTGGCCTTCGACCATATTCGAGCAAGTTGGTTGTAGTTTGGAAAAAAAAAGAGAAAAGTCACCGGCCCGTAGATATTTTCGTATTCTTGGAATTAGTCTGTTTTATGGCTGTAGTTTCGTATGTTAAAAAAATCGTTGACAAAGAAGAAGGAACTCTAATAAAGATCGACAGGGGATTATCCCCCTTCCATCGTTGAAATTTTAAGCGTGTACAATTTTTTTTTCTGTAATTAGAGGCTTGGTCTGTTTAGTAATTTTCTTTTTTAGCATATGCGCTGCCTCTTTGAGTTGCCCGACTCTCTATCTTGCATCCCTGTTAATTATTTTGACTTCGTTCCACAAAGAGAAAGTGTGTTCCTTTTTCTTTCCATATGTAATCAGTTAGTTCTGAGTTTTCGATCCCCCCTGTGTTGCATAAATAACACTTAAGATGAGAATAATAGTCCGATCAATACATTAACAATAAGCCCGAATCCAAAAATTCAGAACTTTAGCATTTTTGTTGTTTTATTATGCTAACGTTTTAAATGGATTTATCGTTTGAAATATTATTTTCATTGGTCTTCTAAGCTTCAGTTTGAAAAAGATCTTTAGTTCCCAAAAGCTTTCGTTTAAAAAAAAAACAAAGCAAAAAAAAAAAAAAAAAAAAATTACACCGTAAATCGTGCAGAGTAAATGAATATCTCCTTAGAATATTTATTTGCTCCCTTAGTGTTGCTTTTATTTCGATTCATCGGACTAATGTTCTCATCTTGCGCGAGGTTAAAATTTAAATCAACCAATCAGAAAGGCTGTAATAAAAGAAGCCATTAATTCATATAAACCAATGAATAATCGCATTTCAAGTTATGCGATTTCTGACAGATTGTCACAACGTTTCGCTCGATGAAACCTTGGACCTTCTTTACGTGTATCTTGTCGAACTCTGGCATTTGGACGAAAATTCGAACAGAACTCTTTATTTATTTCACAAGGGTAGTATGCTCTCGTCCCGTCAGCCATGACTAAATAGAGGTGCTAAGTAATTCGCAATTGTATTTTTCAGTCGCCCACACTAAGAATTGGACCTTCAACCTCCAGGAGAATTTCACTTTTACAATTGATTTTTCTCAGTACTCTAACCACTGCACAACAGGTCCTTGCTGACAATTCTAGTACGATCATGCACGTTTCAAAGACTAAGGTCAGCTAGATTTTGTTAGAAGACTAACTCTAGAGAAACCGTAGCAAAGCCATTTTGATGCTAGAACAGAATCGAATGGTTGTAATTACATTTTATTTCCATCAACTTTTCCGCTGCAGAATCTATCAAGATATAGTGTTGCAGTTGACTTGGTTGTGGCCGACCGAAAAAAACAGTTACGAATTACTTAGGATCTATATCCAGTCATGGCTGACGGAACAAGAGCATACTACAAAAGGGTTCCGTACAAAATTCCGTCCGAATTCCTGAGTTCGACAGAAACATTCCCAAGTTTTACAAGATACACATGAAGAAGGTCAAAGGTTACATCAACCGAAACATTGTGAAAACCGCACTCTGGACGAGAACATTAGTCAGATGAATTCAAATATTATGAAAAACCAATCATTATCTAAAAAATTCAGAAACGTCATAGAAATTTGTTAATTGCTCAATAATTGGAAAAAAAAAAGAAATGTTTTCTTTTTATTTTAAAGAGTTTATTTATTCCTTCATTTAATTTCTTGCTGCTCAACTCCCTTCATAGTGCCCCCATAAACATGACCTCATATAGTAGCCCTTTGCGCCCAAGTGGCAATGTGCCTTGCTTGAGGCGAATAAGAGTAATAAATAAATAAATAAATAAATAAATTAAATAAAAACAGTCTGAAATGAATTCTTCAACAAAGGGAAATAATTTCCGTCACATTAGATTTTAACCGGAAATATGTCGCTAGAAATATCCGTTCGCAAACAACAGAGGTTTGTTATATTTTCATTGGCCCGTTACGCTTTGTTTTGAAAAATTGTCTTTAGTTTTCGAGCTTTCGTTTGAAACAATATTTACATCGTGAACCGCGCAGATTAAATGGATGTCTTTCTTTAGAATATCTGCTCTTTTTTCTTTGATATTTTTGTTTTTGGGAGAAATGTTGGTGCTTATGCAAATAAGTTATGGTACTGCTTTTGAAATAGGGCACCTTTTACTTTAACTGCAACTCAACATTCACCATTGTATTGACGACTATAAGTTTTCGAGTATTCTGAAAACAAATATCACATTTAAATTTGCGGTAAGCAAGTAGTTTCCTGGATATTAAAACATTTATTATTCACTATATTTTTTATATTTTCACTGGCGGCCATGTTTTTCCCAACTGAACAAGTACCAATGCTCAATCATGGTACAAAACACTAATTCCATGTTTTTTAAAGTTATACATTGGGAAAATGTCTTGATATACAAAAAACTACTGCTCTAAATTTAAATTTGATATTCGTTTTCAGCAAACTCGAAAACGTATAGAAGTCGTCAATTTAAATGTGAGTGTGGAGTTTCCGATAAAGTAAAAAAAAAAAAATCAAGTTTTACAGTATTTTTTGTATATTAAATTGTTAGGTGAATATACAAAATAATTACAAAATAGCCTCTCCTCCCCGTGTTAAGAATGGGTTTCTAAACAATAACGTTATTATTTTAGCACGGTATCTTAAGTAGCGAAATTTGTTTCAATCGTGTCAAAAGCTGAGAATCTTCCCGGCTTCTTTCTCTCTCTTTTTTTTTTTTAAATGATTTCATTTCTCCCTTCATTTTTGTTTCTT
The DNA here is from genome assembly GCF_053919585.1 of Euprymna scolopes. Taxonomy (NCBI): domain Eukaryota; kingdom Metazoa; phylum Mollusca; class Cephalopoda; order Sepiida; family Sepiolidae; genus Euprymna; species Euprymna scolopes. The sequence goes on along the minus strand of NC_136509.1, from coordinate 8,974,858 downwards.
TCATTTTTGTTTCTTTCTCAGATTTTGTTTTCTAAATGACGATAATTTAATTAAAATATGCATTGATTCAAATTCACGCGAGTTACATGGAAATGTCATTAAAGGAAGCGGATCGTGTTTGCAATTTAATTTGCCGTTTAGAGACGAAAATGCGATTAAGTATGGCTGACCAACCTACAAACAGAGCTGACCTCCTATTGGAATGCGTGATGCATTTAAAATACTACTCAAAAGTGACAATCGACATCAAATGTAAATTTTAATTTTTCTTTTTACTTTTTTGCATCCCTAACAAAGCATACTGCCACTTGGATACGAGGAGCTACTAATTGGAATCGTGCCTTCGGGGACACTATTTTTTTTTTTACATAGGCATAACCACTTATCAAGGCCAAGAGTGTACAGTAGTCAATTGGAGAATATAGTAATCGTTAGTAATGGAAATTCGGTAAATTTGTTAACTTAAGTGGAACGGCTCATCAAGAACTTGTTTACGTTGGACTTGAAGACAACCATATTGTAGTCAGCTGGAAAGCAGGAAAACGGAAGACAATTCCACAGGCGTGCAGTTCTAAGAAAGAAGCTTTGTTCATGGAATCTTCGTTTAGGTTTAGGCACAGATAAAGAGTGGGGGAATTATTGATTGTGTTTTCAGCTAGACGAGTATTTCTTGTGAAAGTTTGGCGAGGGGGGACCATAGATTGAAGCTCAGTCGAACACTTGCCATGAAAATAACTATGTGGGGATTTAAGCCGTGAGATGTCTGTTTTGCGTTACATTTAAACTTCTACCTCTTAATACAGCTAAGGAAGCAAAAGAAAAAAGAAAGAGAAAAAGAAACAGGGAGGGAAGTCCAAAGTCTACAAGTCCGAAGGTAGAAACTATTAAAGTAGAAGGCTTTCCGCATCTAAGGATCTCAAAATTGAATAGGTGGGATTTTGCTGCGTATCAGGTTAGTTGAAAGTATTACGTCGAGGGGGGCACAAGTGCTATGAGTTCATCAGAGCATATTGGGTTAAAGTACTTGTAAAACAAACACAGGGATTCAATGTTGCAACAATGGGACAGAAGTTTAAGACTTGGCAGACCTGAACCCGCTGGACTAATTTGTTTGGTCATACATCAAGAACATCACCAACATGACCTCCCACAACACCAAAGCCAGCCTGATCGCTACCATCTACCAAGCTCTCAACAGTGCTTGTGGAAAAGGCATGCTCTCAGTTCCAGACCCGTATCGAGGCGGTGATTGAGGCTATTAGATTTGATACTCGTTTTTTTAGAGACCGGTAGTGGATGGACCAGGCTAGATGTGGCAACAATACCCAATATATGAGCGAATGAAGGTATTTTAAAGATATAGAATATGGTGTGAATAATTTTCCAGCACGGTAAAGGAAATCTACTTTCTTTGCAGCAGACCTTTTTTTTTTTTACACAGTGATCACCACTTATCAAGACCCGGAAGCCACTCAGGGATAAGGGTTATTGCAAGTACAGTACGTTAGTGTGGAGATTTGATGAAGTGTTTACTTAAGGGGGCGGTTCATTAGGAATTTGTTAACGTTGGACTTGAAGACATCCAAGTTGTAGTCAGGTGGGAAGCAAGCAGACGGAACAGAGTTCCACAGTCGTGCAGTTCTAAGAAAGAAGCTTTGTTCATGGAATCCACGTTTTGATTTAGGCACAGATAAAGAGTGGAGGAAAATTTTCACAGTGGATTCAGCTAGACGGGTGTTTTTCGAAAGATTGGCGAGGGGGGACCAGTGATTGGAGTTCAGACGAGCACCTGTCATGGAAATAACGACCTGGCAAAGTCTTCAATGTATTTGTTCTAATTCATGTTACCTGTGAACGCTCATGTCTATTATTGAGTTACAATGCTGTCATCTTATTAGCTATGTGATTTGATGAATTTAATCAAATATATTTTGATACATGAAGATTTTGTATTTATTATAGTGACACTTTTCTGTTTATTGTTATATTGTACCTAATGTATAGTAGTGGTTTCAAAAGTAAACATCACTAAAAACAACAACAACAACAACAACAACAACAACAACAACAAAAAACAAGCAATGGCTTGGATTCCATCAAGTAGAATCGAAACCAAAATATTTAGCGCTCCATCTTTTGTCGTTATCGTTTAAGCTATTGTCGGATAAGAAATAGTTAAAAATGAACTGCCTTAACATATAAGTTTATATTTGCGCAATTTTCACCCCTTATTAGCTATTTTATCGATTACGAACCAAATCGAATTTGTTTTACAAGTGCAAATCTTTATATATATCAAGTTTAAAGACTATTTCAAAAATCGACAGAGTAATTTGATAGAGACTGTCCCTCACACAGACAGATAGGTCACACACACACACACACACATATATATATATATATATATATATATATATATATATATATATATATAAAATTGATTTTTTTTCTACAATAATTAAATACCTACAGATACTAGTATTTCATCCTTTCGGGATTCTTCATTGTAGGGTATCACGATTAACACCAGTCGACAGATTCGAACTCGGCAACACGAGCCATCTCTGGCTCGATTAGCAAAGACCGTATCCATTCGGCTACCATTAACCGCGTGAAATAAGGTTGAATTTAAACATTTTAATTTTAAGTGTTCTTTACATCAGTCAGACAGTGATCTAATCGTTATATATATATATATATATATATATTATAAAGCTGAACGTCTGTGTGTGTGTGTGTGGTCACGAATAGGCTCCTATATGGTTGACTATTATAGAAAACTGGTCACATATAATGATAAATGTATCGAGACACAGGAATGGGTATGTTTGATCTGGCATAATAATGATTCATTAAAAGTGTGGGGTCTGCGTACGCGCCTTTTTTATATTACATTTTCACCCCAAACAAGTCAAATTGCCACTTTGGTGTAGGGGGCTACTATCAGGGGATTTAGCAGCCTGTCGGGTTTTTCGAGGGTGCTCACGTCATGGGGGCACAAGTGATTGCAGTTCGTCAGAGCATTCACCACTAAAATACTTGTAGAACAGGCAGAGGGATGCAACATTTCGTCGATGGGGCAGAGGCTGAAGTTTAGATGCCAGTTCAGGGTCTATCAGGTTGGCGACTCTCTTTTAACCTTGTCAAGGAGCGAGAGACTAGTAGCAGATGCACCAGCCCAAATGTGACATCAATACTCCATACATGGGCGAATGGTGGCCTTATAGAGGTACAGGATACTTTAGGGTGTTAGTAGTTGTCTTGCAGCAGCCCTGGCAATGCCTTCAATGTAATTGTTCCAACTCATGTTTCCTGTGAACTATAGGCCAAGGAGTTTGAAAGATGTACTCTCAGATAAAGAGTCGTTGGCCATTGCTATATGTGGTAGAGAGGGTTTCTTGTAATTATTGAATGAAACTAGTTTAGTCTTGGCGGCATTGAACGTGACCAACCATTTTTGTCCCCATTCCACTACAGATTGGAGGTCACCCTTTAGTGTTTCTGTCATTTCTTTAGAAATGTGTTCATTCGTCTTCCTGTCGTGCCTGTTATAGAGTGTAGTGTCGTCTGCATATATATCCATCTCAGAGGCAATTTTGTCGGGGAGGTCATTTATGAATATTAGGAACAATAGAGGTCCAAGGATAGACCCCTGGGGCACTCCTGCATTTATATCATACTGTTTAGATGTACGACCGTCGAGGACAACCTGGATTTTTCTCTTATCTAAGAAGGATTTAATAATGTTAAGTATTCTACCAGTGATACCGTATGATCTAATCCTGAGGAGACCCTCATGCCATACCCTGTCAAAAGCCTTAGATATATCTAGAGCTACCGCTCTGCCCTCTCCCGCTTTGTCCAGTGAATGGTATATACGTTCAGAGATTACAGTTAGGATGTCTGCTGTGGAACGGGCTTGTCTAAATTCATATTGTTGGTCAGTCAGAAGCTTAGCATCTCTAAGGTGATGGACTAGAGCATGGTTTATTATGGTCTCAAATATTTTGGCAAAAAGTGGGAGGAGGCTAATGGGGCGATAATTTAATGGGTCAGTCCTTTCGCCCAAATTCTTGAATACTGGTACAACAGAAACGGTTTTCCAACAGCCCAGAAGCAAGCTTCATGAAGGCATTTGTTGTAGGGTTTGGAGAGAACTGGAGCTACTTCGGCTGAGCATTTTTTAATAGCACAGCTGGGATGAGATCAGGTCCACATGCCTTTGAAGTGTCAATGTTTTTTTATGATAGCATGCACCTGAGTGGGTCCACAAAGTATGGAAATAAAAAAATTAAAAAAAGTTTACAAGTGTTTTTGATATAGATGTACATAATAATACTTTGATAAGTATGTTTTAACTTAAATAGGGATGGTATAATAAAATTGTGGGGTCTGGGTTCGCGCCTGGCCCCCATAGAATGAAAATAGGCACAAACTTTAATAAAGACTTTTCATATCTATCTGCGTAAGTATACTTTGATAATTATAATTTCAGTTTGAAGAAATATGGTATAATAAATTATGGGGTGTTCGTTCGCGCCTGACCCCCATAGAATGGAAATATGTCACAAAGTTTAACAAGGTTTTTTAATATAGACCCACAAATTATTGTGATAAGTGTTTCAGTGTGAACAAGTATGGTATAATAAATTATGGGGTTTATCTATTTTATTTTTACTTTCATCATATTTTGCTTTGGCTTTGATACCCCCAAATTCGAAGCTATCTCTTTACAACCCTTCCATTTCATAACCTATTATAATTTCATAAATCAGAGTCCATTTTCTGTAGGCTGTTTTTGAAACCAGTCAACGACGAGTACTTTTGATAGTAATATATAACAACGATCCACAAAAAATGCAATGATTTGACCGGCCTCGCGCCGCCCTGTGAGCTTGGGTCTCAGGGGAGGTGTAGTTTGAAAATGCGCAGGTACACAGATATAGTGAGTTTTATATTTTAGACGAATAGTACAGAATCTCTATTATATAAAAATCAATTTGTGTGTGTGTGTATTCTTCATAGGTTCCCAAACGGTTGAACGTATCTTTTGCAAATTTCAAACAAAACTAATTTATATGTCTGGCAGTGTTCTTAGATATGTTTTGTACAGAAAATGGAAAAAATCCGATCTTAAAAACAGTCTTTGTTCTTATAGATAAAAAAAGAAATTTTACAAGGGGATTTTATACGTTTCACCGGCAAAGGAGACAATAAAATCTTAGCAAAGTATTTATTCTTACAAAAAAAAAAACCAAACAAAAAACAAAAAACAAAACAACAAAAAAAAACAACAAAAAACAAAAACAAAATAAAACAACAAAATGAATTATTGGCATCTGGAGGTATATTTCAGTGGTAGACCATTCAACTACGGATCGAATGATCCCCCGTCCAAGCCTAGGTGTACGTCACCAGTTTATTTCAATTTTTTCTTATGAATAAGTTCAATTTACGATACAAGAAAAAGGTGCTATTTACGATCGCCGCAAATCATTTTTTCTTTTGCATATTTTAAAACTAAATATTAATCAGAAGTGACATTTGCAGATCATTCATCATCAAGCCCAAATATCAACTGACGTGATATTGTAAACAAACAGAGACGGAATTTGATGAACGACATTATCATTATTATTTTTTTATTATTTAAAGTTTTTTTTTACGAATTAGACCACCGGACACATTATTCCTCGTAATATATAATAATCACTAGAGGATTGATTCTATAATAATACATGCACAATCTGCATAAATTAAAATATCATGTTTAAACGTGTTGTACGACTGGGCAATGCCGAGTGTCTAGCTATTTTTTTTATCTAAAAACAAAATCACAAAACTATAAATAAATAAAGATCTACGCGTAAGTACCTCCGACTAATCTGATAAGCAGCAAAATTCCACCTCGTCACTAGAGATATTGGGGATGTTTTTTTTTCTTTAATAGCTTATTCCCTCGAACTACTATACTTCGGAATTTCCTCGCCTTCCCCGCTTCCTTGACACGCAGAAATTTAAATGTAATGGGAAGAGAAGAGGTGCTATTTAAAATCGCCGCAAATCATTTTTTCTTTTTCATATTTTAAAACTAAACATTAATCAGAAGTGACATTTGGAGATCATTCGTCATCAAGCCCAAACATCAGCTGACGTGATATTGTAAACAAACAGAGACGGAATTTGATGAACGAAACTATCATTCTTATTTTCTTCTTTCTTAGAAGTGCACGCCTGTAGAACTCTCTTCCGTTTGCCTGTTTCCCACCTGACTACAACTTGGATGTCTTCAAGTCCAACATAAACAAATTCCTGATAAACCGCCCATTAAGTTAGACACTTTATCAAATCTCCATTACTAACGGTTACTAGGATATTATCCCATCGGTTACTGTATACGCAATAACCCTTATCGCCCGAGTGGCTTCCGGGCCTTGATAAGTGGTGACTTCCATGTAAAAAAAAAGAAAAAAGAGAGTCTCGCTGTTAAACTCTTTTCATAGTGTGATACTATAAAGTGGCTCTGGGGTGGATTTGAGCCACTAAGTGCTGAGAGGAGGGATAGACAAAGAAAGAGGAAATAGCTTAGAATAAACAAAGAAATCGGAAATATCCTACAATCAACGATAGATAGGAAATAGCAAACAATAACAATAGACACCTACTGATAAAACAAGGAAGGGCAGCTTCCGGTAGCCAGGGTGGGGTAGGCGACCTGAGAGACGAAGACAGAGGAAACAGTTGAGATCTAGATGCGGTAGACGACGGTTGGGAGTTGATAACGATTACAGTTGAACAGTTATAGAGTTGACTGTGAAATAGAGTCGTGAGCAATTTTTAGAGTTGACTGTGAAACAGAGATAGACGAATGTAACATCAATAGGACGGGGAGAACACACACACACACACACACACACACACGCACACACACGCGCGCACACAAGTCCAACAGTCAATTTATATGTGAACATTGGCATTTGTGTTTTTCCTTTCTTTGTTCATATTTGTACTTTTGTGAAACCACGCGTGTGTCCCCACCGACAGTCGCCAGCGAGAAAATGACGACCCGGCCACGAACGAAAAATCCACGGTACACGACGTTGGGAGTCGGCGATCTGACGAGGGAGCCACTCGTTAGGGTTCACAATAGCAAGCCGGTAGACAAGATCCAAAACAGAATATAAAAAAAAATTAAATAAGAGCAAAACTGAAATAAGAGATCTTCAACAAAGGGAGATAATTCTCGAGTTATTAGATAAATCCTTAGACATTTATTAGTTCTGATATTCATAAATGATAAAATTTTCTCAGGGATTGGGATATTTGCAGATGATACCACGCTCTATAACAAACACGAGGGTAAAACAAATGAACGCATACCTAAGGAAATTGCTAAAACTCTAGATCAAGTCTTCCAGTCTGCCAAGACTAAGCTTATTTCCTTTAATAATTACAAGAAACATTCTCAACCACTGATTGCCATAGTTAATGATATACTGCCTAAAATACTTCTCTCAAGCTCATAGGCTTAACATTCACAGACAATGAATCGGAACAAATACATTTAGGCAATTGCCAACACTGCTGTGAAGAAGGTGGGTTCTCTCTACTGTGCTAAAAGGCTACTTACATCTGAGAGTATCTGTATCTCTATAAGGCCACGGTTCGCCCATGCATGGAGTATCGTTGTCACATCTGAGCTGGTGCATCTACCACATGTCTTTCGCTTCTAGAAGGGTTAAAAAAGTCGCCAACCTAATCGGCCCTGAACGATCAACTAAACTCCAACCACTGTCCCATCGTCGAAGTCCTGGATATGACCTTAAACTATATCCAGTAGTGAGACCCCAACTTGTGGGCTTTCGGGAGTGTGGAGCCACCCTTTAATTGCCATTGCTCCCAGGTCCATTCTGACCCGGAGTGGTAGTATCTGTTAGGGTCCCAACTATGGATTTAATAGAAATCGACTTGAAAATAACAAATACATTCTATCAAAAAATTTTTCTTCAAAATCTTTGGATTCGGCATTAAATAACCTGAAAAGGGTTGATATGCCGTAAAACAAAAACAAAAACAACCAACCAACCAACCCATTGTCGAAACGTGGCATCCTTGTATCTGTTTTACAAGTATTTCAATAGCAAGTGCACTGATGAACTCCGAACACTAATACACCCTTGACGCTAATACTCCCGACAAACCTGACAAGCAGCAAAATCACACCCTACACTGTAGAAATCCCTAGATGCCGTAAATCTTTTTTACTCGAACAGATTTTTCCTTCGGACTGCTGCACTTTGGAATTTCCTCCCAATCTCCTGCTTCCCTGACTATACTAATATGCATAAATTTAAGTGAAATAGTATTTCTACAAATCTGGTTCCAAATAGTAGCCCCTCACGACAAAGTGGCCCTGTCCCTTGTTTGGACTGAAACGGCAATAAGAAGCATTATGTTATAATAAGCAAACATACACACAAGTAGACTTGTCAGACTTAAGATCTTAGAGATAGGAAAATTACTAAAACTATTTTAAAAGTAAAAGTGGTCGACCATAGTCGAAGGCAACCCGAAGTCTCCCCTTTTCATTTACTTCTACACTAAAGTATAAGGTAGGGCTCCATTTTTTCCTCGCAGTTACTCCGCTTACTCTTGATCTTCACTATAATTTTGAACTCGAACATGACAAATTTGAAAAAAAAAACCAACTCTAATTTGACAAAAAGGCGGCCATAAATGGATTATTCATGTCACTGTGTATAAATAAAAATGACAAAAAATATCCTGTATTTCTGGACTGTTATTCATTGTAATTGGATTAAATTTTATTTAAGGGGTATAATAGCCAATGAAATAGGGGACAATGACCAGCACAATATCTATAAAACTATGGATTTGGTTAGATATACATTCTGTAGAGTCATTATATATAAAATATTTTATCTATTAACCCTTTATGACCTTAATTATGATGTAGATGATTAAAAAAGTATTTAGTTTTAGTTGATTCAAAAGGTTAATGATACTATGATTGTCTTCAACCGGAGAAAAGTATTTTTGTATTGAAATATACTGAACTAATACGTGCAAGCTGTGTTTGAATCAATTCCTACTTTATTTATGCTGTCATATTCATTTATGTACGACTGAATGAATTAGTTCAACCAGATCATTAATGGTTAATATCACAGCATTTCACGCGAAAACTATTTACATGTTCACGGGCGAATCATTTATATACACTTATTTCGTTGTATTACTTGGAGTATACAGACAATTGACAATTATGACCTTATTTTAGTGCATTTTATTCAACTTGAAAACTTCATAGCCGAAAATAGAAATCTTTCTGATGCAATTAACAGTTTTCCTGTCAAAATCGCGAAGCATTATTTCATCATTAAATCATTTGCCCCTGAAGAAAAGAATAAGAGGAAATTATTGAATGCCAAACAAGTAATAGAACATAGAAAACTGATACTTACGTTTCTCATATAGTTGATGAGACTCGTCCCATACTTCCAAGTATTCGGTTTGGCACAGTTCAGCTCACTAGTGTCCACATCTTGGGCCTTTGCCAAATCCTGCAGAGCCGTAGCAAACAGCAGGACCGCATCGTACATCAACGCGGTTTCTGTCTGAAACAAACGGGACATTGTCAGCCATGAGCAGCACGAAAAAACAAAGTAGACGGTGGAGTTATTTATAGTCACGCTGCAAGAGGAGATTCCTTACAACAGTCGACATAAAAATGTAAAAAATATTTGAGAAAAAAATCGATATTTTAGAAAATTAAAACAAAAATTGTTGGCATTCCGGCATATTTCTCGAGACATTCCATTCTTGCATTATTTTCCCTGATTTTTAGACGGTGGCAGCTGATTTGGTGACCCCGACGAAAAATCTTCCAATAGACATTTTAACTGAAGAAATTTATCACATTCTTAGACGAATCTATATATAATTACGATAGCGTGTTATTTTTTGTGTCACGCTTACATCTTTTTTTTTTTCATTCCAAGTGACTTTCTTTTAATTGTTATGACTTTCCATTTCTTGTAATAAATAATTTTACAAAGAATTCTTCATAAGTTTTAGTTTCGGTTTCGATTATAGCTGATGTCACTCAAGTTATATATATATATATATATATATATATATATATATATATATTTCTTTGCTTCATAAGTCTTGGTTTCAGTTTCGATTCAAGCACATGCACCCAAGTGATATATTTTTTTTTATTTTTTGAAATCACTACTTTATTATATATAAGAATCGATAAACAAACGACTATAATAATATATACGAAATCTGCATAAATTAAACGTATTTTACGACCGGGCTACGCCGGGCGTCCCTTTTAGCTTAGAGAAATACATTTTCAGTTTAAAAAAAGAGCTACAATAATATCAGGGCGTCTCCATTTACTGTAAACATTCACAGAATGCCAACATCAATATATTACATATGAAAGAGTCCGCTGTGGAATTTCAACAGGCCCCGCAAATTATTATCATTATTATTAGTAGTAGTAGTAGTTGTATTTGTATTATTATTATAAGTAGTTTGGCGTTCGAATGAAACTTTTCTGTAAAAATAATGTTTATTTACTTTTAAGAATGTTTCACATAAAAAGAAAGTTAACATAATTACCAGAAATAAATATTACACATTTTTTAAATAAAAGTAAGAATTGTTTACATCGTTCCACTTATTTACATATAAAATATTAATAAATAATAAATAATGCACAATATTACATATTATAACACATAATATCTGCTGAAAGTTGTTTCGTCGGAAACGCCGAATCATCTATCACCGACTAGAAAACACGATAAGTAATGCAAGAATCAAATGTCTCAAGAAATATACCAGAATGCCACATTTTTCATAGGAAAGCGATATGCGTTTTTGTGCGGTATTATGTCATTCAGAATACCTCAGTAGTACATCAAATATTAAGTTTATTTCCAGATCATACATTACCTTTTTGTTTGTCCATATTATTCCTTGTATCACAAAGTTGATACACCGGTTCATTTCAAATCACTAAAGTTAAGCGACGTTATATTTGTTCAATGCGAAATGGATGACCATTTGGGAATACCAGAGACCGTATATGCTCTTTGCTTATCTCGAGCCGAATCAGTAAAGGTGTGGTTGGTGATTGCTCGCCTTGTTTCACAACTACACGCGCAGCTACGTTTACACGGGGTATTCATTGTCTGAACCGAAGTTATGAACTATAAATTGCTGCGCAAAATCGGTAATTCCTCTTTGAAATGCCCCTGAGTTTTGTTGTGATTGACACGTTAATTGACCATCATTAATTGACCATCATTAATTGATCCAACATTGCTTAACGTCGGTGATCCTACAAGAACCAATGTTTCAACGTTATTATCCCGTAGACCTTTATGCCCGGGGTAAGTTAAGATATTCTTTTGTATATATCAAATAAAATATTTTTAAAAAATATCCGATTGTATATCTTAAACAAGTGATATACACGAAGAAAGCAGAAAGGTACATCGGCCAACGGGAAGTTGAAAAACAGAAATAAATTTAAAACATTTTATTGTTCAGTTGAATTGACAGAGAGATGGGGAAAAAAACATTTTAGGAACTTAGTGTAAACGGTTACTTTAAGTGGATATTTTAATGCCGCTATCATGGTTTCCGATCAGTCTTTGAACAGGAATCCCTAACTCATGTACGTCTGCTATTCAGGAGTTATGCCATAGTAGACACGCTAGGCACTACGGACTGGCGATAAGGTTAGGTGTGACGTACAGCGCCAGATATTCCCAAATGGGATAAGAACAGAGTATTGCTTCGTTATTCTTAATACTAAAAAAAAAAACAAAGGCCATTTAACAGAACAATCCTCATAATGGACTATACCGGTTCGGTAAAATCCGGTAATTGTCGTAACGACCGAACGGCAACGAAAAAAAAAAAACAATATAAAAAGACGTTTTCAAAAACGGATTATCATTTATTAACTTGAAGCATCATTATCAAGATGAAAATTGTATTGTAGAAAATTGCGTCGCCGTAAACACAAAAATGGTTCCTTTTTAGAAAATATAATTATGGGAATTAGGAATATGACACAATCAGTAAATATATTTAGTATTTGTTGTAAGTTATTGGACACAATTTTCACTCTTGTGAGAAAATATTTTCAAATGAAAACGCAGCATATTTCAAGAGATTGGGATTCATATACACGAGACGAAAACTGACGATGTTAAAAGAGCATTTCTTTATTAATCTGCATGAATGACAACAAAAGAAAGATTCCAGGTTCTTTTCACATAACTTGTTGTCATAATCCAATTCTCTTGATTCCATTCAACAGTTTCAATCCTCTCATAATATTCTGCATCATTGATATTGACAATCCTGTTTTATCAAGTGCCTTTTGATTTCATTATATAAAAGTTACTTTGTGTGTGTGAGTTCTTTCCTCATAGGTTCCGAAACGGCTGAGCCTATCTTTTGCAAATTTCACACAAAGCTAATTTATATGCATGGCAGTGTTCTTAGATATGTGCTGTACAGAAATTCATCTGATAAGTATAAAAAATTGGAAAAAATCCTATCTTAAAAAATTAGTCTTTTTATTTTATAGATAAAACATAAATTTTACAGGGGAATATTCTACGTTACACCGGCCGGCGTAACGTAAAATATTCCGTTGTAAAGATTCTTCAATTTAAGTTTAATTGTATTGTACGACCGGGCAACGCCGGCAGTCAACTAATATATATTATATACCTCTTAATCTGTCTATCTGTCCGTTACACTTTTTTTTTCGAAAACTTCTGGACTGATCTGTCTGAATTTTTGTATGGACCTTTTATTATAATAAGGTGAAGTGAACTAAGTATTGTAGTATCTGTTCGAGACACAGTTAGGGATCAGTAGAGTTTGATAGAGATTAGTATATAATATAAAAATGATCACAAATTTAACCATATTCAACCATTATTTTTACGTAAAGCTCTCATTCTAAGTCAACGGGCTATAACTATTGTCCATTTTTAATGGGCAAAAACCATTAATTAAATCCAACCATTCTTAACTAGAATTTTTGTAAAAAAAAGTTTACAATCATGATTAGCGTAAAAAAAAAAAATCAATGGTTTACAGTGGTAAGAATAATTGTAAAAGAAAAAAAATCAACGGATTACAATGGTGAGAATAATTGTAAAAAAAAAAAAAAAAAAAAAAAAAAAAACTGGCAGCACTTTAATAGATTTCCAAAATACATTGTTGTTCTGTTGAATACTTACCAATATTTTGTTGGTGTTAAGTACGTAGACAGGATTCAAGCAAACAGATGTCTAATTCACTTATTATAATGTGTTTTAATATGAATTCTTTTCAAAAGTAAAAACAACTTGTGAAATTTAAAATAACAAAAAAAAAAAAAAAAACGTAGTTACAGGAATTTTCACTGTTCTGTCGCTGCTATGGAAACCAACTCATCCCCGTAAAGCTAGAACCAAAGGAAAAATGATCAAACACATATGTATTATCAAACATTGTTAATTCACTACCCGCACAACAACAGCAGAATGGTGAGAATCCCTAATTGTCATTTAGGCGGTCGGGTTTCGATTCTGACTTGAGGTAGTTGCCTGTCTAGCCACACTGATGAGCTGTGATACAGCGAAACAGTAGTGGATGTGTGTGTGTGTGTGTGTGTGTGTGTGTGTACGTGTGTAAGTTCCATAGTTATCATGAACGCTTTCGATTCGACTGCAAGTCATCTTCAGGTGGAATTCATGGAGTTGATGAGGTGAAAGTTAATTTAAGCGAAAATAGAAAGTAAAATACACAAACTGTATTGACGAATCCATGGATCAACGACGCACTTTGCTAATATTGACCAATGGATTCGTTTATTCCAAAACTCAGATTTTTAACCGATTTTTAATCGACTTTTTATATACTTTTGACCTCCCATCACTCGATAAAATTTATTGCGTATTTTACTTTTCACTTTTTTATTTTCAATCTTCGCTCCTATACACTCTCACCTCATCAACTGCATGAATTCTACCTGAAGATGATTCGCAGTCAAATCGAAAGCGCCTGTGACAATCATGAAGTATTCATTAATATTTTCGATTTTGATATAAACAAGATTATATAGAAAATCGAAATAAACAAAAAAAAAAGAAAGAAAGAATCATAAATCAAAGTATCTCCGTTGTATTTAATAATGTCTGCTTGAATATATATATATATATATATATATATATATATATATATATATATATATATATATATATATATATATTATAAGGTAAAATTAAAAGCCAAGAACAATGCGAGATTTTTTTTTATTTTTTTTATATAGAGTAAAATTAAATGCAAACAAAAGAAATAAAGTTCTTTTTTTTGTTGTTTGTTTTTTCTTTTTCACACAAATTTTAACTCTAAACAACAGTAATTTTTTTTTTCTGTTGTATTCAATGGTGATATAAATCTCAATATATTTCAGACTTATTAGTCCATTTTCAAGAGAAGACTGCGGAAGAGTGTTCAAAATTGGAAAAGTAGCCGCAGAGTTTGCCACGTGATACCGCGAAATATAGAACAAAAAATGTCGAAAGACACACCCTTAGTACCTGCTATTCTTATCTCCTTTTTACTAGATATATCGATGACATTTTAATTATCACATACTCCCGCGAAGAAGCTATTAACATTTTCCACAAATTCAATAACGCCGACCCAAACTTAAAATTTACTATAGAACACCCAGACTCTTCGGAATCCCTTTCTCTACTTGATTTTAAAATACAAATAAAAAAAAATGGTGCCATATGCACTGAATTCTACAGAAAACCCGCCAGCAAACGCCTCTTCGTACATTTCAAATCTGCGCTACCTCTCAAGGACAAACTAAACTACGCACATGCCGAAATCTCACGCATACAAGACAAATGCACTAACATCTCCGACAAACATACACACACTAACAATTTCCTACAGACCCTCTCACTAAACGGCTACCCTAATACGATCCTATCCTCACTTAAAAAGAAAAAACGCAACACCCGACCCTTCTCTAACAATTGTTTTCTAAAACTACCCTTCCTCAATGACAAAATCTCATCTTCAATCCGAAAAGCCATCCGCAGCGAGGGGCTCAACATTCAACTCATCCACACTGGATCTACTTTAAGACAACAGCTCAACCGAAAACATCCATCGCATACACCTTCCCCTTGTTCACTCTCTAATTGCCCAATATCACACACAGGTTTATGCTTTAAGAACCACGTTGTTTACGACCTACAATGCGCTAAATGCAGTGCATCTTACATCGAAAGCACTACCAGATTGCTTCATCACCGCATTAAAGAGCACTTAAACACTACTGCTTCGTCGTTCTATAAACATATTCGCACTTGCATTAATTCAGAACCAGATTTTCACATCAACATTCTTGCTTCTTCAAGAAACGTAGGTCAACTTCGTATCCTCGAATCTTTAATTATTTCAAAAAATACTCCCACACTAAACAATAGACTGGAATTGAGCTCCGCTTTTATAATATAAGTTTAAAACATAAGAAAAACAATAATTTAAAAAAAAAAAAAAACCTTGCTTGAATAGTCATCTCCCTTGATTCACAAACGCAACAAGTATTTCAAACATCAACTGATTTATTTTAACGTTCTCCTAACGTCATTTTTTGTTCTATATTTCGCGGTATCACGTGGCAAACTCTGCGGCTACTTTTCCAATTTTGAACACTCTTCCGCTGTCTTCTCTTGAAAATGGACTAATAAGTCTGAAATATATTGAGATTTATATCACCATTGAATACAACAGAAAAAAAAATTACTGTTGTTTAGAGTTAAAATTTGTGTGAAAAAGAAAAAACAAACAACAAAAAAAAAGAACTTTATTTCTTTTGTTTGCATTTAATTTTACTCTATATAAAAAAAAATAAAAAAAAATCTCGCATTGTTCTTAGCTTTTAATTTTACCTTCTAATTTTCTTCAACAATGCTTCAAGCAAACTACAACCTACTTATATATATATATATATATATATATATATATATATATAATTCGAAGTACAACAGAATTGTAATAGTTTAAAAGCGAAGTGGGGCATTTTTTTTAACCTTATAAAAAAAGATCGACTATAATGTAAAAAGAAACAGGATCGACTAATATATATATATATATATATATATATATATATATATATATATATATATATGATGATTGCTACTTCTTGACAGAAACTTGCTATCTCTTCAGATTGATGTAGAGGGTCCATGTGCACGTAGATGGTTTTTCAAAACAGCTACACTCTTGCCAAATTGTTCATAAAATTGACAACAGAACTTGCCAGTATTTGGTGTTGTTTGTGGTGGAACTTCATTATGCATTTTGAGAGTCTTGTCAAAACGCGTGTGAATGCGGCACCAGAGATGATGCAGCAATACTTGTGTGATCTGGCAAGCAGCACAGCCTCATGCAATTGTTGGTCATGCATAACATTGTTTGACCTGCAATGGTTTACTCTGCAACAGATTGTGCATTTCACTTCTTGTTGCAATTTGACAGGAATTGCAGATTCATTCTGCTTTCTAAGGGCACGTTTCAATACTGTATGCTTAAAACGCTATTCCTCAAATTTTCTGCATCTTTCTATTTTTCTCCATTAATTTCGATCTGCAGTTTGAACTTCCCAGTCATTTGCAACAATATCTAACAACTTGAGGTTAGAACTTTCGTAAGTTTATGCTGCGGTCTTTTTGTCCTATGGAAAGCTCACCATAAAACAGTTGTTTCGTTATCCTATCATCTCTCATCCTCAGTAAGCGTCCAGTCAACGCATTTGATTTGAACGATCCTCTTTTCTGTGCTACGGCAGTTGGATTGTTCAAAGACCACAATAGCAAAAGTATAGAATCTCCAACTGATGTTTTGATGAATATATATGCATATATGTATTTTTTACTTAGGGTCACTGCTTATCAAGACCCGAATGCCACTCGAGGATAAAGGTTAATGAATTTAAAGTGCTGATGTAGTAATCACTTATGGTGTAAATTGGGTAGAATTTAATTATTTATGAAGACAACAGGAACTTAACAGGAACTTGTTTACATTAAATTTGAAGGCTACGATGTTGTATTCAACCGGAAAGCATACCAGCGGAACAGTGTTCCAAAGACAGGCACTTCTGTGAAAAAGCTTTATTTATAGAATCTTCGGTTAGATTTAGACACAGATAGAACGTGCGGAAAATAATATATAACGGTTATAGCAAGTCGAATGTTCTTTGTGAAAGTTTGGCAAGGGAGGGACCATAGGTTAGAGTTTAGTCGAGTAATCGCTATAAAAATTATGATAGAGCAGAGACAGGCTCGCGATGTCTTATGTAGGAAAGGGTTGCATGGACGAGAAAAGGGCATCACACACATTATATATAATTATAACTAAAAAAAAAAATAAGTGTATCTGGCTGCTTTCGAAAAAAAAAAATGTTAAAATTGATAAAATCTTTTCTTCGTCCAAACACAAACAACTGCGTTCAACTTTTTCGAGTTTCAGACTAAGTTTTATCTGATTCCAAACAACGACTGATCATACAAATACAGAAAGTGAACATAGACAGTTTCTGACTGTCGCAATAAAAAAGTTACTTTAAAATAAAGTGAACATAGACAGTTTCTGACTGTCGCAATAAAAAGTTACTTTAAAATAAAGTGAACATAGACAGTTTCTGACTGTCGCAATAAAAAAGTTACTTTAAAATAAAGTGAACATAGACAGTTTCTGACTGTCGCAATAAAAAAGTTACTTTAAAATAAAGTGAACATAGACAGTTTCTGACTGTCGCAATAAAAAGTTACTTTAAAATAAAGTGAACATAGACAGTTTCTGACTGTCGCAATAAAAAAGTTACTTGAAAATAAAGATTGATCTGAAGGAAAAAACATAAGTTACAGGATATTCGAGCAAAAAAATAAAACTCAGTATCGACTTTCAATAAAGTTACAGTTTATGTCAATAAGAGTCGACGAAAATATTTATAGTCATAAATTATATAAAAACTATGAAACGATAATTTATGTCGAGAAACAGACGTAGATATAAAATATAAATGTAGATTTGCTAAATAAAACTGAAAATGTGCGAAAAATATTAAAACTATTTATCATATTCAGACAAGTGAAAAATGACTAAAAACTAGCAATTTTGTAACGACACGAGATATATTGAAAGAGGGTAAAAAGTTTCTAAATTGTGACAATATCTTTGAATAATGGCGCAAAGACTGCGTCGAAAATATTGCAAATTTCGAATAAGCACGAAACAGAACGGCTCAGTTGATTTGAATTGCTACTATAGTGAAAGTTATGACACACAATTGACAATAAAACATATACAACATCAATGATTATATGTATGGCATGAACAAACACATTTATTTTAGAAGCATATAATATATATTGAGGGAGACGCGCATACATATGCAGCAAGGCACGCACGGCAAGCGCGTATAATAAAAAACAAAAATAGTCACGCATGCGCATTCGATTACAATCTCGATGACGAGAAACTATTGTTATTTTTTTAGAGACAAATCAATCATTATGACAGGAAGGAAATGGTAATGTCTGCGGTGATGATGACATTTTTATATATGTTTTTTGATGGTAAATTGCATCTTTGAAGTTGCATGACAGAATTACAATCGTAGAATTGATACTAGTTCGATGAAGTAACAGGGCTGTGAAAGTCGATGTAATTTTCGGAAAATATTCTGCGTTGCAAATACTTTTTCACGTTCTGTACATATTTTTATAAATGATACGCATATAAATGTATGCGTATGATATCTCCGTTTTTTGCCTTTGTTTTAAGTATGAATCGCATTGAATTTGCACTTGTTTGTTTTAAACCGTTAAGTTTGAAATTTTGTATTCCATACCAACCGTACTTACTATAAACAGTGAACTTTCTCTCTCTCTCTATATATATTATTATTATAGATTTTACAAAAATAAGTTCCCATCTTTTGCGATTCTGTGCGTTCCCTAATTATTTCAGCATGCTTTCTTTTGGTTGTCGCTATTTTTCTCTTAAAATGATTCCTAGCATCTATGAATTTTTGCCTATTTATATTTGACTTATGACGGAGGAACCAGCGGAATGAATGCTGTCTTTGTCCAATGGCAACTACACAATCTGTAGTGAAGTATGGGGGTGAGTGGGGCTTGCTATAGTATTTCTGTGTGAGAACATCTGCTTTAATCCCCGTTTTGCACCATCCGGTTGTCTCATTGACATACTGTTCAGCAGGAAGAGTGGAGGTATTGGTCCATGGTGCATTTCTGATGTGTTCTCTAATGGCTTCTCAGTCAGCCTTTTGTAGTATTATGTTACTTTAAGCAATGACTCCTCACCCTGGGGTTGGGATTTAAATGTAACGTCAACTGATACCACTAGGTGGTCTGCGTTTTCAAGTTGACCTTGAGCATATGTTACACAATCATCGGTTACTGTGGTGGAGAATAGGTCTAGAAGTGAAACCTGCTGGGGTTCACGATCTGATAGGCGAGTTGTGAACATTACTGTGTAAGGGAATGGGCTATAGAGGAGCTATAAGTAGAGCGTCCAACTACATTTACGCAATGTGAGAAACCAAGCCAATTTTTTATGGTGGACATTAAAGTCACCAGCACATATATTTGGGCGTTACTAAGGAGAGTGCTGCATCTATACTATAAGAGACATGATCGATTAGGGTACAATCCTGACTTGAGGGAGAAAGGGAGAAAAAAAACTAATATAGTGATGAATCGTTAGGCGGGAGCACACAAAGGCCTGGTCATCCGATTCAGTGTATATTTCTGTCAAGTATAGTTTGTTTTGTTTTATTGATATCATATCAGACATATTTACACGCAAAATACGATGAGTTTTTAATGAATCATCGCAAACGATTTTTAAGTTTTGCAATCGTATTACATGAAAAATGTCAGCATATTTGATTTGGTTTCACGATTTGATTAAATAGAGGATTTTCACATATGTTAGTGTTCGACACAGAATTGCCGCTAATCATTTGAACCATGTAAGTGTAAACATATACATGTCTATTCTATGTGCTTTCTTAAAAATTCTTTTTTGTCTATTAATAATTTTACGTTTCTTTGATCCTGTATACACGCATATATATATATATATATATATATATATATATATATATATATATGCGTGTATATATATATATGCGTGTATATATATATATTATTTTTTATTACCGTTTTATCTACTTAGTTGCACATGTTTCGGTTACCGAATCGTATTAACGATCCAGTAACTTCAGACTTTACAGAAACCTATAACCTATTCTGTAACGTCTGATGAAGTTGCTGGATCATTAATACAATTCGGTAACCGAAACATGTGTAACTAAACAGATAAAACGGTAATAAAAAAGTAAAACATATTTGCTCTGCAATAGTATTGAGCACTTCAGGTTTTTACTAATTACCATTTTTGCTATATATATATATATATATATATATATATATATGGATGTGTGTGTGTGAGTGTGTAAGTGTGTATGTGTGAGTGTGTGTGTATTAATGTGTGCACTTGTGTGTCTGCATTAATGGGAATATATCCTTTTATATGTGTACACGTATAAATCTTTACATATAGACACACAGTATCAAAATATGCAACGGCTATATATATATATATATATATATATATATATCCAGAATGTGAGAGATTATATATAATAAATTCCACACGACGTTGTTTGACTGTGGAATTTATTATATATATATATATATATATATATATATATATATATATATATATATATATGAGTATAGATAAAAAAACGTTATATCATAATATATTAAACATCGAATGGAAAACAACTCAACACGAGAAAATAAAAAAAACGAAATGGACGGGAGATTTGTCCGGTTTTTGTTAGGATCAATCAACGTCTTCAGAAAAAGTGAATCAACACTTTTTCTGGAGCCAAATTCATCGAATCTGACGAAACCGGCCAAATTTACCGTTTATTTTGCATTAACAAAATTTTGCCTTTTAGATTTCATGCCAACACGTACACATGTATGAGAGGGTGAATGAAAAGTACTGAGCTTCACATCGACATATGTGAAGTCAACAAAAACGGTGCCTTCTAATTCACGGTTCTCGTAGGCTCTAACGTTTTTCCAGAAAACATAGAATTATTGAGTATCGGCCTCATCGAGATAATCGCGATGAAAACAGTTCATAACCGCAGATTCCAATTACTTATCCAACCACCCTACTCCCAACATTTTGCACCCTCAGACTACCATCTATTTATAAACATTAACATAGATAGTAACTCGGCAAAACTGTAAACAACTACAGGACCAGGATTCAGAGCACTTATTAACATACTAGCGGGGGTACCCGGCGTTGCTACGGTAGGTCGGCGCGAACGTGAAAATATAATGTGAATTGTCCAGCACGCTAACCACTACGCCACAGAGCACTGCAGCTTAGTTTAGTGATTTTAAATAACTTCACATGAAAGAACTACGAAGCCAAACCGGTGTTCTCTTCTCAACTGTTCCTTGTGAACGATCCCCAAACGGTGTTAAGTGGTGGCAGGGGGAGGAGGAATTTATTAGAGAGAAAATATTTTACCACTTCCATTGATCTTAACCGATTTTGGCCGTGACTTCTCAGCAGAAAAAGTATAGAAATCTAAGATTATCGAGGAATTTGAGAAATAATAAGCCTATAACACACCTCAGATATTGTTCTGCCGTTTGTGCATATTATATTTGCATGAAATATCTTGATCTTTAATCCTATTAAGGTCAAAATTCGACGAGAAAAATGAGTTCATTTTATTTATATAGAGATGAAGTGCGTAGATTTAGAGATGGGCTATAATAATTAAAAGGCCTCATAATTTTGGTTCGTTTCTTTTGTATTGAAACTCAATACTTTTCATTCACCATTATATATATATATATATATATATATATATATATATATGTATATATATATATAAGTTTTATATACCCGGCGTTGCCAGGGAAAACAATATAAGTTATGTATGACATCTGCGATATCATCATATATGACGCCGTCTGCTATAACTTCACCTGATGACGACTTATATGACGTTCTTTTTAACAAACAAACAATATAAACATATAACGACATCATATACGATACCATATGCTATGACATCATATATGACGTATATAGTGAACAAGCAGGTAAGGATACGGCTTGATTAGAATAGAGATATATAAATAAAAATTTGCGTGCAAGGAAGCAAAACTTTCTATCACTTAAGTAAGTGAATTTAAACACAGCAGCAGCGTTCCCACGCTGATACTATCGCTAATAGAAACAATAACAAAAATAAGACTAATATATATATATATATATATATATATATAACTTCTTAATTTACTCACATAAAATCAATATACGAAAGCATAGATTTATGCGTAAAATTTAAGTATTTACTTCAAAAGTGCTCAATACGTAGGTAGAGCTAGTTAGTAATTTATAAAATATATATGGCGATTAAGCTACACTGAATATTCCGAGTTTTATCCACTCTAGGACTCTTCAGTCTTATGCGCGAATTCTGTGGTTGTTTGTCGTTTTTATATGCGCATCTTCTATTGAGATTTTAGTTAGCAAATCAGCTTTCTAGTATCCAAAAATCTCAATAGAAAATGTGCATATAAAAACGACAAACAACCACAGAATTCGCGCATAAGCCTGAAGAGTCCTAGTGTGGATGAAACGCGGAATATTCAGTGTAGCTTAATCGCCATATATATTTTATAAATTACTATATATATATATATATATATATATGAGTTCTATTTAGAGAATACTGATCCAACGATATGAGTAGGTTACAAACATAGAAATAAAGCAAAAAAAAAAAAAAAAAAGAAAAAAAAGCAAGCTTATAAAAACATTCTTGATGAAGCCAGTTTTAGGCGAAATATTGATTCAAGTCATAAATGAGTTAACTCCTTTTTTGTTCCTATTTGTTTGCCCGTTTTGCTTTATTCCTCATTTGTATGGTTGTAACCTATGCTCACGTTTGTATATATGCATGTGCACCAATCTATATACGGAAACGTACAGCAATTTATGCACAATTAATATGCACCGACAAACTACGCACAAATACGAAAACGTCATTGAACAAAACTCCAGTGCTGAAATGAAACGTAAAGTCGTTTCCATGGCAACGTCATTGAAGTTGGGGAAATGCGAAGACGATGAATGGATGAAGTAGAGCGACACAAATGATGGATTGAGCCTGGAAAATAAATTTACTAACAAAGAAGAAAAAAGAAAGCGATGTAACAGAAAGATCTCGAAGCCATTTTGGGGCTTTTCATTCAATCAAGGTAATATTTCTGAATATAACAAGTTTAAATAGATATAGAGAGAATCTGGAAGATCGATGGCATAACTTCGGAATTATGTTTCATGTATGTCAAAAAGCCTTTTTTTGTCTGGCAGGTGTCTAATAATCATTCCCATTGTCTCATCACCATTGACCCCCCACAAAGTGTTTAAGAGCCGAGAAGGGTCAGGGGGGATGGAAAGACCGAGGAGAGAGCGTTGACCAGACCTCCGCTGGACAAGCCCGAAGAGAACTGGGACCTTAGGGAGGCTTAGTGCCACTCAAATTCCAGTATAGACCAATGATCGCTACCAGCGAGAAATCAATGGTGAGAGGCTGTTGCGATGACGCAAATTTATTTGCAAATGCTATTGAAGGAGGTGGGGAGCTTGAGGTTCGGAGAGACTTGTTGTGACTCAGCTTCCAGGGAACACCACAGGTTACCAATCAGATCTTTGATGACCTGTGTGAAAGCTCCATGCGAGGCAATAATAATAATAATAATAATAACAACAACAACAATAATATAATCATAATAACAGCACTAATAGTAGGAACGTTAGGACCAATACTGAAAAACATAGAAAAGGGAATGAGAGAGATTGAAATCAGAGGGATGGCTGATAAGATACAACGGATGATAAAAATGAAAACGGCTGAAATATTAAGGAAAACCCTTGCGTGCGGAGAACAATCTCAAATGACCTAGAGACACAAGTGAGGACCAATAGTCGCTGCTAAGGAGAAATCAATGGAAAGCGGCCGTTGCGATAACTGGGACCTTGGGGAGGCTAGCGCAACTCAAATTCTAGTAAAGCATAATGGCCGCCGCTAGCGAGCAATCAATGTCGAGAGGCTGTTGCGATAACGCAAATTTATTTGCAAATGCTATCGAAGGAGGTGGAGAGTGACAAAAACATGACAGGGAGACAAAAATAGTAACAAGGTTGTGTTAATAGCGGCGAGAGAAATAGAAAAATGTACAAGTTCAGTGTGCAATAGCTTGCTGGTTTTTTTTTAGTGTGCATTTATATGTAAAACTAAAATGAAACTGTACCCAGTCAAACTTAAAATTTAGTCTCCAGAAGACTGTAACTTACGAGGTGCCTTCAATAAGTTTCTCGACTTTTTCGTGTGGGCATTTTTATTGATAGTACACACATGAAACTATAGTCCCCTTAGAAGTAATCTCCTTCGGCTGCAATACACTTGTAATACCATTCCAACAACAACTGGAAGGCCCCATGAAACTCCTCTCGTGTGAGCGTGTCTTTCATCTCAGTTGTCTCATACCAACAGCATTTAAGGTTTTCCTTGAGCTTAAGGAATAACCAAAAGTCACAGGGAACAAAGTATGGACTATAGGAAGGGTGAGAAATTGTTTTGATGCCCATTTTGGTCAAATAGTCTGGTACAAGGATGGAAAACCCCTGGGACAAACTTCCCAGAAATCTTTCGCATGTTCAGTTCACTGTGAGTAATTGTGTTTGCAGTTCGCAAACCGACATCAAACTGTGCACTTATTGTGTCTATAGACACATGACGGTCCTTATCTATGAAATTCTTTATTTGGCTAATCAACTCTGGTTTTTGGATTTACTTAATCCTCCTACATCACCCTTCACAGACTCCATGCCTTTCCTGAATCTTATGCCACCCAAAAAGTGATGCTCGATTCATGCAAGATGGTCCAAAAGCAGTCTGAAGCATTCCATACGTTTCTGTTGCATTTTTTTCCCCAATTTTAAAACAAAATTCTATTGCATATCGTTCTTGTAAAGTGTCCCTCATGTCCAGATTGCATTTATTACTGGAATGATAAAGATCTTTCTAAAATTCCAATTTCTTTTCGTCTTAAATAAAACCTTGGTATTTCGTCATCTTTTACTTCAGTCCTGTTTAGTCCAGCATCCAACACAGGTTTTAGTAGAGTCAATACCTGTTCTAGCTTGTCATTTGAACCATAAAATAATAAAAATTGGTCAATCATCTTAGGCAGTATAGTAACTCTGTAACACGCAACAACAGTCTCCAAGGATTTTCATACAATTGTCTCCAAGGATTTTCATACAATTGTCTCCAAGGATTTTCATACAATTGTCTCCAAGGATTTTCATACAATTGTCTCCAAGGATTCTCGTAATCGTCTGTCCGTGTTCTCCCGGCGGCCTTCTTTTATGTAGTCGAGCGACGAGATTTTGCACATTAGCCGCGTGATTTTGCATCACTTTGAGAGATCGTTTAGTTATAAAAGTTGATTCTTTCTTTATCTCCTCCTTACAGCTTAATTCCACATGACGTGCGGACACTTTAATAATAAGCCATTTTCTTAGATTTACAATTTTCCCTACGAAGATACATCTTAAAAAGCTCAGAGATTACCTCGGTTGAAACGCTGTGAAAATAACACTCAAGATGAGAACGGTAGTCCAAATAATCTATATAATACGAATTATAAATCCTCATCTAAAAGTCTCAGAATAATTAAATGAGATTTAATTTGATAAACCTACGGAAAGTCACAAAGAAAGTTTGGGTGAAGGAAATTCCGGAGAAGATGTAAAAAAATGTTCCGATAAAACGAATCATTCTTAAATCTCAGAATCATCATGCTAATATTTTGTCTCTATACGAGGTGCCCTCAACAAGTTCCCAAACGTTTTTCGTAGGAGCATTTTTAATAATAGTACACATATGGAACTCTAATCTCCTTCGAAGTAATCTCCTCCGGATGTAATGCAACTTTTGTACCAATGAACAAACTTCGAGCAAATCTTCCGCATCTTCGATTCCTCGCGAGTGTGTACAGGTCCCCCACTAACATCAAACTGTGCACTTATTGCCTCTATAGACACACGACAGTCCTTAGCTATGACATTTTTATTTTGCCAAATAACTCTGCTGTTCTGACTTCCACATCCCTCATCATCCCTCACAGACACCCTGCTTTTTTGAAATTCTAATGCCACTCAAAAACTGCTGCTCGATTCAAGCAAGATGGCCCCAAAACAAAGCAAAACTGAAGCAGTTCATACGTTTTTTTGTAGCATTTTTTTTCCAAATTTAAAACAGAATTTTATTGCATCTCACGTTTCAGAAGTATTATCATGTCCAGATTGCATTTTCGAAATTCTCCAGCTGTGACAATCAGGCTTTAGTAGGGTGTATTCTAATTCCTGCTGTGGCTGTTCATTTGAACCTGAAATCATAAAAATTGGTCAATCATCTCATCAGATGTATTTCTTAGAACTGCACGCCTGTGGAACTCTGTTCCGTCTGCCTGCTTCCCACCGGACTACAACTTGGATATCTTCAAGTCCAATGTTAACAAATTCCTAATGAACCGCCCCCTTAAGTAAACACTTCATCAAATCTCCACACTAACGTAATGTACTTGCAATAACCCTTATCCCTGAATGGCTTCCGGGCCTTGATAAGTGGTGATCACTGTGTAAAAAACAAAAAATAACAATAATAAACTGGATTTTCAAGAGTCTACAACTATTTGAAATACTCATACAAAAAGAGTATGGAGTCTTACTGAAGGCGCCTCGTAATTAGCTCCTCATGGAAGCTTAATGTGACATAAAGACCGGGCACTTAATGTGGTATGTCGTTATAACCGAACAAATTAGCTATAAAATTCCCCTTCGAAATTAGGATATAAGCTTTACAATGTCGTTAAATATACCGCAATAAAAGAGACGACACAGCAAATAAACATCATAAATTGTGAAATTAAAATGAAAGCTAAAAAAAAAAAAAAAAAAAAAGAGAAGGGAAAGAAAGTATTGGGTCGTAAGGTGGAACGAAGAAGAGTGTAAAGATGTTTACACTAGAGAGTAAATATATTAATGTTTACGAACCGGATATAATTTGTTTTCTCTCTCGTCCTCAAAATGGCTAACATATCAATGACAATACAATTAAAAATTAGGGCGTAAAAATGGTAAATAAAGAAACATTATGTTGCGTTTTACATTCTAATCATTTATTATATATATAAATAAAACAGTAGATGTATGTGTGGAAATATTTAACCACTAAACTCTTAAACTACTGGTCTCGTGACGCTAAAATTAACAGTCACCAAGGATGGTTTATAACGAGAACCTTTGTTTGGATGGAGGAATAACTCGTAGAGAAATGCAACTTGCCGATATTTCTATTTGTTTGTGAATGTTTAAATTTATAGCTTTCTTATCTATCTACCGGGATAGCTCAAACGGCAGTTGAAGCGCTAAATGTTTTGGTTTCAAATACAGCTGATGGCAATCAAGCCATTTTTTAAAACTTTTGAATTCAGTACTATCTAATATATATATATATATATATATATATATATATATATATATATAAGGTACCATGTCTGTCTTCATATTTTCAAATTATCACTCCCGAAACTAAAAGTCACAGAGGGGCGCTAGGGGCCTCAAATGATTGGATATTTTTTTATGGATCGTTATTTTATAAATCATTAGTTGGTTAAAATAGTCTTTAAGGGGCCAAAGATGGGTAAAAATTGAAAACACTTTATAAATTCTGTACATTCATCTTAGTTTATTTTTAATCAGTTCATATGCGTGTCATGTTGGTACAGTGGTTACGTCACCAGCTTTAAATGCTCTAGTTTTGCTTGCGGTTTTGATTCCAGCGGATAGCACCCAAGTACTTTGTTTTTTACTTCAAAACAACGACTCTATAATAATATAGAGAATTGGACAAATTAAAATATCATATTTAAGCGTATTTTACGACCGTATTTTACGACCGGGCACAGCCTGCTAATATGATAATATGAAATCGAATGTTTGGTCGAATACATAACTATACAAATATAGTACTGTCTCATATGGTATATTTATATTATCAAATAATATATTTTGTAACTGGATTCCAATTCAATCGACAAGCAGTAATAACCATTTTCTGTACTGATGATTGCAAAAGCATTAAACACTAGTGTCTCGAGGTATATTTATAATCATTAATATTTATAATTATAAGCAACTGTAAGTTTATTAATCTAAAAGGCAATGAACTAGCGATATGCAACGTCCAGGACTTCAAATCGTTAGAACATATTCTGACTACTTTACTGATTTGCCCGCATTTGACAAGAATAGGCGTTTAATTTTCCTTAATTGTTAATTAATGCT
>NC_136509.1:8933729-8938729 GCF_053919585.1 Euprymna scolopes | reverse complement strand
AAATTATCTTAGGTAAAATATCGGTAATCTCTCTCTCTCCCTCTTTCTAACGAAATGTTCATTACTGACCAGCCATGACACTCTTCACGAATCGCAATTCTAAACAAATCAACCATGCCAATGTCCGCGATGTTCTTTACGTTATATGACATTCTTGTTTTTAGTCTTCAACTTCTTTTGCCAAGGATTGTACCAAAGAGCAGATTTTTTTTAAGCTCTCTCTTCTTGCCTCATGTCCCCCAAAAATCGCAATTTCCTGTCATTGATGTTGTCCAGTAATCTTCGGCATGGTCCAATCTTCTCCAGAACCAAATTCGTTTCGACATTTGCCCACCCAGTTTACAAGAAGTCTGCGGTAGAACCACAATTCAAATACAACAATTTTGCTCTTGTCGACTTTTGCTCGGCACGTTGCTCGCAGGAGTCGTTTCTTTCTGCGTTGTGAAATGGATCTATCTTTTCAGATATTGCTTAGCGCAATCGTTGCTGTTTTTGCCATTGCAATGCGTCGGCTTATTTCTTTGGTGTCACTTTGTGAAAACTACACTCAGGTAGTTGAAATGTACATTTTCCACATTTTCATTGCTCACAATTAGGTGTTCGTCATTTGAAGTCCGCTGGCAGATATGGAATTCTCCGTACACATAATTGATCTCACCAGAAACGTATATATCTCTCAGAAAGCAACAATAAGAACAACTCATGGAATGACAGACCCTTTTGAAATTGGTTAGGGTGTTAGGCAAAAATGCATAATACCACCCCGCCTATTTAATACATATACCGAACAAGTAATGCGATATATATATATATATATATATATATATATATATATATATATATATATATGAAAATATGCCTATTCAATTATATTTCACCAATTTCATACCAACCCTTTAATTTATGAAGCTCAATGTGACTACAGAGCATATAAAATAAATGACGAAAAGTCTATATTCCAACAATCAGGCCGCCTCTAAAAAATTCAAAACTGTAATTTTATTTTGTCCTAAAATAAAATTTATTCTGTGTATACAGTTGTTGCTGTTTCACAGCTACAGATTAATATATGTTGGGTGTTTTCATTTAGACATAATCTGCACGGATCATCTAAATTTCTGTGGTATTTTTTCTACTCGACCATTAGCAAAAGCCCGCATTTTTTTTAGCTCCCAGTAATGAGTACTGTTTTTATTTGGTGATTTTTGTCATTAAATGTTATTTTATCGCTTTAATATCTGGTTTGACAATTTAGTAGCGCCACACTTATTATTGGAGATTTATTTAGCAAATAATATGGCTTAATTAACAAGGCATTTATTTGGTAGCGGAGAAGGGCACTAGTTCTACAATTACAACGTTTATCTTCGTTATAGTGGTTGTATTTATTTTCTTAGAGTTATTTTAGATTTTTATTGTTATATATGCCAAATTATAATGCAATTTGTAATTTATCCTTTCTGTTCCTATTTAGTATTTGATATTGTGTAATTTTTTATCATCTCTAAGTTTTCACAGTAACTATAGTGTACTTTTAAGTTATTTTATTAAAATCTTTGTGCAAAGTATTGGTTGCGGTAAGTGTTTTTCGATAAGATTTAAGAGTTTCTTGTCAAGTTTATTTTTTACATTTTATTATAAGGTGGCGCATACCATATTATATTTCTTTTCCTTTTATTTTTAAAGAAACAAAATAACACCACTCGTTTTCTACTAATCTTTACAATGTATTTTTTTTTCATTGCTACTGTGTTTGTTAGAGAAAGTACATTTAGAGAATAGGCAACCATGGGTCCACTATAAACTCCTTTTCGCACAGGTTAATTCCCAGAAAGATGGTCCCTCACATTCTTACGGTAACATTTGACATTATTCAAATAAAGTGGCTAAGACATTTACAATGACATTCGCCAAAATTTCAAGAAGAGATTCAGTCATAATTCCAACCATTTTGCTTATCTTTTACGAAATATTAAATATAAATTAATCGTGAAAATTCACACACCCAAATCACATTCCTCTATTTTTACTGATTTTTCTGTAATTTAATTTGTATTGATATTTGACTAATGCACATTCTCCGCAAAAAAAGACGAAAACAGTATGCTTCACCAGTGTTCGCACTCGCTACTTATATATATTTAATATTGATATGGGATCATAGAATCATGTCATAATTTAAGTTTTTGTATAATCCATATTATAATTCATGTTGGTCTTTTTAGGTAAAAAACACTATTATATAAAAGACAGTTGTCTGTATGTATGCATGGTAAGCTAAAAGTAAAACGAAACCACAAAACAAACACCTACAAAGTTGATATATTCTTGATTCGCATAAATAATTAATGTTCTGGATAAATAATATCTAAAATTTAGAAAAACAATTCTTTATTTGAAAGAAAACTAGGCGAAGATCGTCTGCAAGGGGGCCGTTTTTTATGTTCTGCATCAATTTGGAAAAATATATCGACGTATTCCTCGGGAAACGTCAGTTAACGGGTCCTGCTATTATTATATAAACGAGAGTTGTTCGAGCTCAGCGAAACAGGAATGGTCTGCGCAGAGGGGGAAAAGATTGGGAAAAGGGAGACGAAGAATAGTGCAAGAGAAAAAAAAAGATACATTTATATATGGATAAAAAGCGGCTGAGAAATAGTAGTTTAAATACAAATTTGTTACATCGTTACACCGGGCAACACCGGTTAGACCTGCTAGTAATTTATATATTAAAAATTAAAGGTGAGGTGTTAATTTCCTGATTCATTTCCGGCGGATTAAGACTGGTTTGCTATTTGGTTTCTCCCTCTCTTTCATAATATACAATTGTTTTCGTCCGGGGATTAGAAAAGGGCGCGTTTTTTACTCTCTAACTTTTACCTGACGAAATGAACGTACACATATTTATTTATACATAAAAAATAAATACATAGTAATTTTTATTTTATGGAAAAGTGACTTGCTTAACCCTGCGTTAGTCCCGTGAGGGTTTTTGTTACTCCCGTTTTGCTTAAGTACTCATAATTCCTAGTTGACAACTTATTTCTTTTGCTTCCTTCCAGTACTCTCCTGCCTCAGTTAGAGTATTTCACACGTAGTATGGCGCAGTTATATCTCAGTTTTCCTTCGAAATAGATGTCACTTTGCCCTTCTGGGGTGTCCAATCACTTCAACTAACCAACGTAGGTATGATTTTATGATTTATATATTCTGTATTTTTCCATGAGGAATAAAAATTTGTAGATATAAGCACATATTATGTATCATTAGGTTACTCTATGATGTTTAATATGGAATTAATGACTTGGGATTTTCTCTTTCAGAAGTTTTGATGGAATTATTATTTTCTTTACAATTTATTAAACTTCCAGTCTTGTAACTATGAGATGAGCTAATGTAATATCTTAATTTTTTCTTAGTTTTATAATTTATTATATGTTATTCTTTTATGATTTCTTAAATTGTATTATTTTATGATTTCTTAAATTGTATTATTTTATGATTTCTTAAATTGTATTATTTTATGATTTCTTAAATTGTATTATTTTATGATTTCTTAAATTGTATTATTTTATGATTTCTTATATTGTATTATTTTATGATTTCTTATATTGTATTATTTTATGATTTATTATATTGTATTAATTTATGATTTATTATATTGTATTATTTTATGATTTCTCAAATTGTATTATTTTATGATTTCTTATATTGTATTATTTTATGATTTCTTATATTGTATTATTTTATGATTTCTTATATTGTATTATTTTATGATTTCTTATATTGTATTATTTTATGATTTCTTATATTGTATTATTTTATGATTTCTTATATTGTATTATTTTATGATTTCTTAAATTGTATTATTTTATAATTTATTATATTGTATTATTTTATGATTTCTCAAATTGTATTATTTTATGATTTCTCATATTGTATTATTTTATGATTTCTTATATTGTATTATTTTATGATTTCTTATGTCGTATTATTTCATGATTTCTTATATTTTATTATTTCATGATTTATTATGTTGTATTAATTTATGATTTATTATATTGTATTATTTTATAATTTATTATATTGTATTATTTCATGATTTATTATATTGTATTTTTTTATGATTTATTATATTGTATTATTTTATAATTTATTATATTGTATTATTTTATAATTTATTATATTGTATTATTTTATGATTTATTATATTGTATTATTTCATGATTTATTATATTGTATCATTTTATGATTTATTATATGGTATTATTTCATGATTTATTATATTGTATTATTTTATAATTTATTATATTGTATTATTTTATAATTTATTATATTGTATTATTTCATGATTTATTATATTGTATTATTTTATGATTTATTATATGGTATTATTTCATAATTTATTATATTGTATTATTTTATAATTTATTATATTGTATTATTTTATAATTTATTATATTGTATTAATTTATGATTTATTATATTGTATTATTTCATGATTTATTATATTGTATTATTTCATGATTTATTATATTTTATTATTTTATAATTTATTATATGGTATTATGTTATAATTTATTATATTGTATTATTTTATATTAATATCAACAAGATACAAGTGATACAAACTGTTCAACAGGTGCTGTAGATATATACTGAATCAGCAGGATAACTATATAACACTATAACACTATACACTAGTTAAGACTATACACTATTTTACGACTTAACTTATTTGACACTATACAGTATTTAATACTATAAACATTTTTGTATTGAGGTGTATAAACAACTCATGGGACTAACCATGTTTTGGAACAGCCAAGTGACTAACACAGAGTTAAGGACAAAAGAATTACGAATCTTTAAGTCGGTTTATTTACAATGAAAATAGTTTAGGAAGAACGTAACGTTTAATGGTAAATGTTCACGTTAAAATGTCACATGTTTTACATTTAAATGTATAAAGCTATATTTTAAACACAAAAAAAGCGAAA
>NC_136509.1:8923729-8926229 GCF_053919585.1 Euprymna scolopes | reverse complement strand
ATTTGCATATATGTGTGTGTGTGTAAAGAGAATACATAGATAATACACACCTATACTATTATTATTATATATATATATACACATACTGCTATTTATATATAATATATATACATATATATAATATATATCTATACTTAAATAAAATATATCTGCACATACATATATAATAAATACCTATACTTATATAATATATATACCTATAACTATACAATATATATACACATACATTATATATACCTATATTTTTATAATATATATACATACATAATATATACCATACTTATATATATACATACATAATATATACCATACTTATATATATACATACATAATATATACCATACTTATATATATACATACATAATATATACTATACTTATATGTATACATACATAATGAGAAATGATAGAAAGGGTTTAATAAACCCAAAGTTATTTATTCATTTAAATGTTTTTACTCTTTTGTAAGTAATTAAAAAACAGTCAACGGAAAACTCAGCAAATAAAAAGAAAAATTAAGTTTTAAAAGAACAGCACATCAAAATAAAACAAACATTTCATAATTAAAAGTAAAACAAAATAAAAAGAAACAACAAAAATAATAATGCGAAAATCATGTTTGCAAATGATTGCAAAGGTGAATCTCATTCCAAAATGTCGACTGTACAAAATAATGTACGTGCTTATTGAATTGCAATGGAAAGTTTTTCAAAAAAACATGCGAGCATACTATAGCATTAAAAATAACCGTTTCTCATTTGGAAGAATATGTTAACACAAACATGCGCCAATTTTTTGATTCTACCATGGTATTTCGGTCATTCAAAAAACGAAATCTCCAAATATTTTGAAAGTTTCAGTTAGAACATTGCAATGGCGGATTCCTACTTTAAATTAACTGAAAACTTTCACGAAATTTAAGATATTCAGTTCTACCGTGATAGAAAGTTACTTACCCATAAGAGCATCCTGTGCATTTACAAGGCATCAATTCGCCCATGTATGGAATACTGTTATCACATTTGGTCTGCTGCATTTGCTACTACAGAGTTAAACGATAAATTTGTCGCCCTAGAAAAAAAATGATTCCATTTCCGTTTGATAAAAACCGGCCATCTTTTTGTTCCAGATTATCTACTAGTTGTACAAATTTCAAGAGCGATAGAAACCTTCTATAATGTCTAAAAGTGACACAATGTTCTACGAGATCGGAGATGCGCCGCTGTACAACTTATGCTCCTTACAGATCTAAGATATGACAAAGAACCATTTCCAGCAGCCTCAAAATGCAAATTCGGACGGTTCACAGCTCAAAGAAGTTCTCAGCCACGGTTATGGTCTTTTGTGTGGTTTCAAGTGACACATCTTCGGAGGCTTGAAAGTAAACACCTAAGTGTACCTGGTTGTGTTGAAGAGTGTGGTGATCCCCTGGTACAATCAGATGGCCGCGGGTAGACCCGGGTGTGGCATCAAGACTCGACGCCAGCTCATAATTTCAAAGAGACCCAGGCTTGGTTTTAGAAGGAGTGCCGCAACTTTTTACTCTTCTTTTATTGGTCCCTACCCCTTTCTCCTCCGACCTGAATCCATTGGGCTATTTCGCTTGGTCATACATCAAGAAATCACCCACATGACCTCCCACTACACCAAAACCAGCCTGATCACCGCCATCCGCCGAGTATTTGCCGCACTCCCGCGGACGCTAGTGGAAAAAAAAAATGCTCCCAGTTTCGGACCCGTATCGAGGAGGTGATTGAGATTGAAAGCGGCTACATTGAATAGATGTCAGTTCTACTACATAATCAAGTTACCCGAATTGATTTCTTTTCAATAAAAGTTTTTAAACAAAGCTGTAGTGTTGTTGTCTTTAGATCGACAGATTTATCGTTGCACCGTGTAGTTCCACTCTTAAGCAGGCTTTGAAAGAGAGTCACCAACCCAATAGACTCTGCACTGTGAGCTAGCCTTCAACCTCTATCCCATCGACGAAATATTGCATCCTTCATACTGTTTTACAAGTATTTTAACGGTAGATTCTCCGACGAACTACAAGCCCTTATGCCCCCTTGACGTAAACAACCCTAACAAACACGAAAACAGCAAAATCCCACCTCTACACAGTAAAAATCCTCAGATGGCAAAAAGCCTTCTACTCTGTTTCTTCCGTAGGATTGCTAGACTTTGGAATTCCTTCCCAGGTTCCTGCTTCCCTGTCTCTATTGATATGCAGATATTAAAGTGTTATGTAAGCAGACATCTTGCTGCTCAACCCCCTACATTGTACCTGTAAAAATTATGTCTCAGCTATTAGACCCCTTCATCAAAGTAGTACTGTGCCTTGTTTGGAGTGCAAATGCAATAAAAAATGGAAATTATAAACGTACTAGCAGGCTGCCTGGCGTTGTCCGGGCTTAAAATACGCATAAATATTATATTTTAATTCATACAGAAAGTGAGGCATGTATAAGCGAGAATTATATTTTTTTCTAAACAGCTCACTT
>NC_136509.1:8896229-8918729 GCF_053919585.1 Euprymna scolopes | reverse complement strand
TGTTCTACGGCACATGACCAGAATCATGATAGTCAACCCAGTATTTATTCGTGGAAATATATGTGCACATATATAGCCAGAAAAGTTTGTAATAATATACATTAATACTAGTATGTGTGTATATATATATATATATATATATATATATATATATATATATGTATATATATGTATATATATTTGTATATATATGTATATAAATATATATGTATATGCATATATATGTATATATGCATATGTATATATATATGTATGTATATGTATATATATGTATATATATATGTGCATATATATGTGCATATATATGTATATATGCATATATATATATGTATATATATATGTACAGATATATGTATATATGCATATATATATGTATATATATATGTACATATATATGTATGCATATATATATGTATGTATATATATATTTATATATATGTATGTATATATATTTATATATATTTTTCAGGTTACAAAATCACGGAGGAACATTTCCATGAGGAGATAATACCAAGAATATGATCTAACATATACACACAAACACAACGATATAGAAAGTCAAATATGGCAGAACGACAGAATAAAAAAACAAAATGAACATTTAGAAACGTGTAGATGAGACGACGAACTAAGGATTCTACATACATAAATATTCATATGCATCAACGTATGCATTGCATCTGCATGTATTATGCAACAACAAATATTTGATTTTAAAAGGAAAACATGTCCAGATGTGTTGCCAATAGCAATATATATATATATATATATATATATATATATATATATATATATATATATATATATATATATATATATATCCAATAATGTATAACGACTGAAACAAAAAACTAATGTATTCGATTTTGTTACTTTTGTGCGATAATCAAAACCTTATTACATACTAGAATCAACTTTAGTTATTTCTTAACAGAACAGACCCCGAGTGTTTACCTGCTTCTTGGCGTTTTGGCTAATAACGAGTATTACATAGCTACTTGTTTTGGCTAATAACGAGTATTACATAGCTACTTGTAGTACATTTACATCTTTTGTTCTCTGTTGTAAAATAGGAATCCTTTTATACTCAGATAAATCTTACTGTTGTCATAATCCAAATATTTTGGGTAATTGGATATAACACATTATTTACATTATTACAATTACATCACAACTAAAATGAACACATTAAACACTGGCATTTCAAACAAATATTCTTTCTAATCCATCTAGGTAAGTCTACCCACGTGTTGAGACTAGTTAATACGAAACAAAATACTGTGACTTTCAATAAATAGACAATATCACCTGAATTCTTAAATACAGGGCAAACTGATGAGGTCTTCCAGGGAGTCGGAAAGCACTTCTCCTTAAGGCAGCGCTTAAATAGTTTCGTAAGTATGGGAGCAAGTTCTGGTTGAAGCTTTTTTAACACTATAATTGGGATGCCATCAGGGCCAGTTGCTTTACTGGAATCTAGGTTCTTAATTAGCTTGGCGACCTCATGCACGGATATTTGTATATTACCTAGCTTGTTCTGTGTTATAGGAGGAAATATGGGGAAATATGGCGGAATATATTGTGCAGACGAAATAACTGATTATTTAACGAAGTTGGCAAAGTTTAATTTTGCAACTATTTTTTCTATAATTGCTTATAAAACCAATTTAAAGTGTAAATTGCAATTAATTTATTCAGTTTTGGTTTTCTATTCAAGGAATCATCGTTTACCATCTGTTTTGATCCGCAACAAAAATACTTGAACATATATTTTATTGTAATACAAACCAAACTAAAAAATATTGCTTTAAAATTAGTTTTGGTTATAAAAATTCCTTCGCGATTTATTTTAAAGATTGGGGTTCATCTTTTAAATAGGATGACGGTCTGACAATAGGGAGTATACATTGCTTGGAACCGAGACATTTGTGAGACTAAAGACGAGAAGCCCCTATTCTAAAAACCAAAATGCCGTAATTTAATATAGAAATTCTTATCAGTTTGTTTTGACTGGGATGCTAGATATTCACTCGCAATTTCATGCAGTCTAAATGAAAGACCTTTTTAATATTCTAACACGCCCTTTAAGTGCAGTTATTTGCACTTGGTTTACGTATATATTTGCCAAAAAGCCTTTAAATTATTTTCATGAGTCTGGTTGCTCCGATTATTGTTGGAATGATAGAGATCTTCCTATGATTCGAGTAGAAGGTGTTCCAAGAGTCTTGAGCACATTTCAAGTCCTCATATCTACTTAACTATGAATTGTAGTAAGATGAAAGTGATACCAATTTAAAGCTAAATGCATTAACGTTTTTTGTAAGGATTGATTTTTTTCTTTTCAGATCGAGTAATGGCGTTTATTCAACCAGAAAAGGCGTTTTAAAAACTGAACCTTGTTCAATGTGCATCACACACACAAAAAAAAAAAAAAAATAAATAAATAAATATCGCAAAACAGCTACCAGAAAGAAGTCTATAATGAGATTGCATGGTAAATCTATGGCGGATATGTGCTTATACCCAGCTAAGAGACCTGGACGAATAACAGAAGCTGTTGCAACCATTGACAACGCAATGCTGGGACGTGTTTTGCAAGAATTGGACTATCGACGTGATATGTGGCGTAAGATTAAACATCTTTGAACATTCCATAAAAAACTTGAGATTACAAGATTTCTGAATATACCATATGTATTTTTATAGCCTTAATAGTTTTCGAGATATTCAATGTCAACATACACTGAAGACTTTTGGAACACTATATTTCAGCGGAATTTATATGGGATAGTATTGGAACAGCAAATTAGTCTAGAAAAAAAAAACCTTCGAAAGAAAAATATTCTTTCCAACCTCTAATATTTTTTTCTTTCAGTTCAAACAAAAAATGCCGTTAGAGATGCTGCAACCTTTCTGAGTGTATACCTCTCATCGCACAAGTACCTTTTTAGGACGCATTTAATGTATTTCCCGAATGCGGCCGATCGTTGCATTATCTATTGCGCATTCCTAGGTGTTGTCAACCAACGTAAATAGCTGTTACCCCAGGGGCATCTAATAGTACATGATGATCTCGGGATCTGTAATATTATCATTTTCGTGAGTACATTCAGCCTAGATGCATTACAGGAGTGCACTGCCTGCATATAATGCACTGGAAGTTGATATGAGCGGAGAAGCTTAATGCTTCCTGTCATGAATGCCCGTGCTGAATCGGAGATGGACATTCGACTGACAACACAAATGGACACATACGAGTGAGGGTGAGGTGAGGAAGAGAAAAATGAATGCTGACGGGTCGTGATGGAAGTGGTCTCTCTAAGAATTTCTAGTCGAGCAGAAAGGAGGGGGAATTTTGATAGGGGAAAGGAAAGTGATAAGAAAGTGAGAGAGATAGGCGGAACGTGATAGAGGTAGACAGATAGATAGAGATGTAAAAAAAAAGAAAAGAAAGAGAAGGTGGAGATGGACGGATAGAAAGAAAGGTGGGTAGAGCGTAGAGTAACACACCGTTAACATTTCGTGGGTGTTGTTCTTGTTCGCTGTGGACTCCTGAAATAAAACACATTTCAAACGAATTATGGGACATTCTCATATCAGCATAAAACAATATTTTTCTGTTCATAAGAAGAGTTATTCTTGAGGTGGAAAGGGAGAGAGAGAGAGAGAGAGGGGTAGAGAAAGAAAGAGAGATAGAGAAGGAGAGAGAGATAAAGAAGAAGAGAGAAATAGAGATGGAGAATGAAAGGGAGAGATTGAGAGAAAGAAAGAGAAAAAAGACAGAGAGAAAGAAGGAGAAAGGGAGATAAAACAAGAGAGAGAAGGAGGAGAAAGGAGAGACAGCGAAAGAGAGAAAGAGGCAAATAGGGAGAGAAAGAAAGAAAGAAAGAGAGAGAGAAAAAAAGAAGAAAAAGATGGAGAGTGATAGAGGGAGGGAAAGAGGTAGAGAGGTAGAGAAAGAAAGAAAGATAGATAGATAGAGAGATAGATAGATAGATAGAGAGAGAGAGGTTGTATCAAACAATCGTCGAAGAAAGGAATAGTATCTCTTTTTCAATTGGATAGAACTTCGGGGATAAATTGAATGACGAATGGGTAAAACAGTGAAATATAATGAAAAAAAAAAAAAAAACTGAAAAGATAAAAAATACAAACATATCAAGTGCATTAATATACAATGATTAAATTAATTAATATAAATAAAAAAATTACATATTAAAAAAAAATCATGATGATAATATCAATAATCAAATTTGACGTATGTGGTCCACCACAACAAAATTATTCCGAAATCCGCACATGATTTGTTTATAGCGGTGAAGGTTTTGTACAGAGCTAACCACACTTTTTGGTATAACTGCTAACCTTAGTCGGTGCAATGGCTGCCACATAGTATACCTGAGGTTTTATATCAGATTATTTTTTCTCTTAGATGCATGTCTTAACAAAGACTGAGGGTGCATCACTTCTAGTGGATTACCCCCTCCCCCAGATACCAACCTGAAATTTCTACGTCCTAGCGCTGTATATACAGTGCCTAAAATTTCCAAATGGTCAACTCTGTGGTACTGGCCAGGTTCATCGTTGCTTAACTTCGGTGATCTGGCAATAAACTGTGCGTCAAACGTGATTATGCTATATACAGGATGACCCCCCCAAAACGGGCCCCAACTCTAATTAGGCCCCGTTTATTAATATTTTGTCCGAATGCAATGAAACTTTAGTCATAACTAGTTTATTATATTCAAAACATCACATCAAAACACTAGGGTCTTCGGCCTTTTTTTCTCTGTTGACTCCGAAATGCTCAGAAAAACAATTGAATGTCCTCTGTTTTTTTTTGGGTCACCCTGTATAGCAATATCACAAAAGTTGTTCTCTATTGATTATTATATTGTACCCAATATATAGTAGTGATTTCAAAAATTAAAAAAAAAAATAGAAAAACAAATATAGCTTTGGTGCCATCAGCTAGAATTGAAACCAAAACATTTAGCGCTCCAGCCTTAGTCGGTATCGTTTGAGTAATCATCAGACAGATAAAAAAAAAGATAAAAATCACCAGAGGATAAACCTTGATAAAACCGACAGTTATACGATGGTCGCCGCCACGAGAGAATCAGATAAAATTTGTGAAACGGACGAAGACTTAAGAGAAATTCATTTATATTAGACGTGCAGATGACCACCGCATTGTAGTCGGTTAGAAAACAAACTCACGGTATCCTGTTCAACAGATGAGATGTTCAACAGAGGAAGAATTTTTTAGTGTGGCTGTAGCTAGACGAGTTCTTAAAAATATTCCGTGTACTAGAACGTTTTCATCTTAAATTCTTCGCAATTATGCAGAATGTAGAAACTATGCATAAATAGATTTCAGCGTAATAGTGAAATGAAACCAACCACCAGATAAAAAATTATAAAAAAAGATAATTAAATAACGTTCGTTTATCATAGGAATAAGTAAATCAGTTAATGTTCATGTAATCGCTCACATATGCATAACTAAGTATATTAAAAAGTTTGTTTTAATAATTTTGAAATACAAAAAGGTAGACTTTTAATACCAATGATAGAGCGAGAAGAATCGACTTTACAGGTATCTCTATATTAATACTGTAGTACCTTTAACGTATGTAGCAAGTGTGGGTCCTTGATATGACCTTAAACTATATCCGATGGTGAGGCCCCAGCTTGCGGGTTTTGGGAGTGTGGAGCCACCCTTTAATTGTCATTGCTCCCAGGTCCACTCTGACCCGGAGTGGTAGTACTGTTAGGGTCACAACAATGGGTTAAATAGAAACCGACTTAAAAAACATTCTATTAAAAAAATTGTTCTTCAAAATCACTGGATTCGGCATTAAATAACCTGAAAAGGGTTGATATACTGTAAAACAAAAACAAACAAACAAACAAACGTAAGTGTGTCATGGTTTCCAGATTATAAGTATTCAATCGGGAGATCCTATCTATTAAAAAGGAAGATAGAACATTAAATTGGCGTATCTATATACTAAAGTACTGTTCGTAGTATGTTATCATTTTATATCCTCCTTTATAATAAATACGATCTCCCGATTATGGAAGACGAAATGTGAAAAAAAAGAAAAAAAGAAAAAAAGAAAAAAAAGAAAACTAAAATAAAATAAAAAAAATTAAAATAAAAAAGATGTCGCGTTTGGGCCCCACGTTTAACTAAAATATACCTTCTTGGTCTTCTAACTAGAATCCAAGGGTAGTATATGTTCTGTATAAAGATGGTATAATGATATCGCGGGGTTTCTGTTCGCGCTGGGCGTCCATATAATAGAAATATTTCACATACATACATATATATATTAATATATACGCCAATTGAATAAAATCACAACCTACATGAATAGAAATTCACCTATTTTGGCGTTAAGCTCTTACAGCTGTTTCGTGAAAGGATGGACAATTACCTCTCGTCTATAGAACTGTAAATCTTCCATTTAGTCACTCCTCAGAGACGCTTTCAACTATTCCCAACAAGTTTTTCAATCCGTTGTGAACACGTTTATTTTTTTTTATTTATTGTGTGTGTGTGTATATATATATATATTAATATATATATATATATTAATATATATATATATTAATATATATATATATATTAATATATATATATATATATTAATATATATATATATATATTAATATATATATATATATTAATATATATATATATATATTAATATATATATATATATTAATATATATATATATATTAATATATATATATATATATATATATTAATATATATATATATTAATATATATATATATTAATATATATATATATTAATATATATTAATATATATATATATTAATATATATATATATTAATATATATATATATTAATATATATATATATTAATATATATATATTAA
The DNA here is from genome assembly GCF_053919585.1 of Euprymna scolopes. Taxonomy (NCBI): domain Eukaryota; kingdom Metazoa; phylum Mollusca; class Cephalopoda; order Sepiida; family Sepiolidae; genus Euprymna; species Euprymna scolopes. The sequence goes on along the minus strand of NC_136509.1, from coordinate 8,911,815 downwards.
TATATATATATTAATATATATATATATATATATATTATATATATATATATATATATATATATATATATATATATATATATGTAGGACACACAAGCAATTCAATACGTCGATATAATGGTGTTCGTTTCACTCATATTTATAGCCTGGAAGTATGCAATAATTTTAATTAGACTTGAAAGTTTGACTACAAAATAAAATAGATCTTGTTTTGGAATGGTATTAATATTTGCTTATAAAATAACATAAGAAAAAAATGTTTTCTTTGTGTACTGAATGCACATTGTCTATGTATGTATATTGTTCTGCGTGAGACTTGTCAAAAATAATTTTCTTTTCAAATAAACCGCTTCTGAACTTCGGCATAAAAGCGGCGCAGTTTTAAGTCTGTTGTCTCCGTTTATTTCCGAAAACGAAGCCATTTGTAGACAGTTAAACAAAACAATAAATTGCTGAAACAAAAGAGACGAAATAGCAATATGGCCGTCAACAAAGAATTCAAATTAATGATACGTTTTGGTAAACAACTGGCTAACATAATGGCGATCTTGAATAATCTTTAGCGACAACTTTCTTTTGTTGAACGCAATAAACTATTCTAATGATGCCGTATTTCAAACTTCTCAAAAACTGGTTGGATATTCTTAAAAAGACATTAAAACAATTAGGACCCTTGTTTCTGAAGTTTTGGTGATGAAGATTCGTATTATTTGGATTCTACGGACTACTATTCTCATCTTGAGTATTATTTTCACAACGTTTTGGTTGATATAACCTCCGACCTTCTTCAGGTGTATTTTGTCGAACTCGGAAATGTTTCTGTCGAACTCAAGATTTTGAACAGAATTTCAAACGGAATCTTTTATTTACTTCACGTGGGTAGCATGCTCTCGTTCCGTCAGCCATTACTGGATTGAAGTGATAAGTAATTGGCAATTATAAATTACGGTCGCCCAGACTGGGAATTGAACATTAAACCTTCAGGAGAATATCACTTTTACAATTGTTTTTTCCAAGTGCTCTAACCACTGCACCACGGGTGCTTGTGATAAGGATTGATAATTTGGATTATTCGGACTACTGTTCTCACATTGAGTTTTATTCGCACAACGTTTCGGCCGATATAATTCCCAAACAAGATCGGAAAAGTCAGGTATCGCTGATTACATATGGAGAGAAACAGGAAACCATTTACCATTATGGGACAAAGTAAAGATTATAGACAAACGAAGAATATATATTCTATATATAAAGTTACAAATATGTAGACCCAAACTTGACAAAGTAGTTTGGTAGAGACTGTTCCACAGCAAGAGATAGAGATCTTCCATAATTCAGCTCTAAATAATATGCAATTATGCACAATGTAGAAAATATGCACAAATGGAAATGCGCGAAGTAGGGAAATGAAACTAATGATCTAATAAGAAAACAGAAAAACACGAAGAGTGAATTAATAAAAGTTCGTTTTTAAAGCAATATGCAAATTAGTTTTCATTTTGAAATATTCACGACTAAATATATATAAGACCGTTTTATTCATTTTCAAAATAAAACCGTTGGTTTTCAATATCAATGTAAGTGCGACGAATTGTGAGATAATTAACATTGTAAAAGGTTAATTCATTATTATCGATCTATCTGTCTATCTATTTATCTATTCAGTGATATTGTTAAAATAGTTTATTGTTTATAGAATAAAGCGCAGCAATGGGTTTTAGCTGAGGATGTTTACAAAAATTAGCTAGGTTAAATAAACAAAATGACTTCGACCAGGAATACGTGCAAAAGTCGCACGTTGACATACGTATGCTTTTTGAATGATGACGTAACGGAAGTGAGGTCAAGAGGTCGGGAAGTTTAGTCAGTGGAAGAGTTTGCGTTTGATCACGGAAGTGAACAGGCGTTCTTCAAGCCAGGAAGCGAGGCTGTGAGGAACAAGCATGTAGACACGAAATGCAGACTTCGTGTGAAGAACATTAGAGACAGCTGAAATAAATTTATATTTTAAAAATATAAAGTGTTGTTGTGTAGTTTCACAAAAGAAGGAAGAACAGAGGTCTCAATTGATTATGGTTGGTCATTTCATGTTTCGTCACGGAGCTCAGCAGTAAAGATAGAAGAACCCTTAAAGAAATAAGGTATAGAACATATATTATTCTTTTTATAAAAAATCATACGATATGTGACTATGAACTGTAATCTATACCACTGTGATAACTTTCTGATACGCCATGACCCGGTTTATACGTCGATATCCCCTGAATAAACAACAATACATACAATTTATACATTTATCCGATCCCGTGAGAAGAACAATATTTCCCGCCTCTCAATGTTAACAGAATGACTCAACTTGAAATAAATATAGAATTTAACATTAGTCAATTGTTATTTCAAGTACTCTAACCACTGCGACTTCTGTTTTTATTTTATTAAGTAAATTTATTATGATACTATTACTAACTAACTATATATATATATATATATACATATATATATATATATATAGTTAGTAATAGTATCATAATAAATGTATATATATATATATATGTGTGTGTGTGTATGTGTACTAGCATGATCCGTTAATCAGCATTGCCCGCTGTTAGTATGCCACCCACCCTCCGCGTACAAAAATTAAAGTACTTCTGTTGTAATTGTTGTTGTTGTTGTAGCCCAACCACCAACCTCCTTACACTACCAACCACCGCATGTTACAAACGGCTTTCGGAATAAATACCCCATTTTGTGAGAGGGTGTGTGTGGTTGGTGGAAAATTTGCCCAAAATGTAACTTTGTTAATCGCTGTCACGATTGCCACGGGCAAATACTATAAACGAACCAAAAAATTATATACAAAATATTTTTATAAAATCAACAGCAGGTACTATACAGTGTAATGTTAACTAAAACGTATTGTGACCTTAGTCACTGCGACAGACATGTGAAGCGTCCTCTAGGGGCATCGCGATGGCTCCCCAATTAGAGGAGTCAATCAATTCATTTGACTGAAAAATGGGTTATTTCATCGATTTTGATGACAATAAAAATATAGAGGTGTGAAAAATTCGTGGATTATCATTCAATACCGGGCAACGTCGGGTCACCTTGCTAGTTATATAATAAGATATATAATTATATATATATATATATATATATATATATATATATATATATATAATAGGTTAATCATTAACTTGAAATGTACTCGGTTTGTATATATTACCAATAGTAATGGATTAAAAACTCTCACGAATAATGTTTTTTTTTTTAATAATTAAAAAGATCATTTTTTATATAAATTTAGTAAATTTTGAAAAAAGTCAAAACTCAATGAATGTCTTCTTATTGGGTTCAATTATAGTATAATAATTTTCAATACCATATGTAGTATTATAGCATAATAATTTTCAATACCATATGTAGTATTATAGCATAATAATTTTCCGAGGTCCAAATATCAAGTTTTCTCAGTTGGTTATTTATTACTTTTATTCAAATAGTTTCATTACAATATTGTTTCGTATTGCGACTAAAACTGCAAAATTATGTTATTGCTGCATATTTAGTCACGCACTCATCAGATGTTTACCTTAAACAAACTTATAATAACACCATTTTGAACAACTTACATTGTTCATGTAACGGACACACTCTGCCGTTCCTTTTCAGTTACGAAACAATATGCATTGGAAACCGTTTGAAAAGTTATAAATACCCCCCCCCCAAAAAAAAAAATTGATATTTGGAACTTGGAGAATTATTATACTACACTATATATCTCTTTTTTTATATCATAAAAACTCTTCATTTTTTAAATTCGATATGTGATTTCATGATGAGGACTGATGAATAACACCTTTTTGAATCATCTAAAGCAGGGATGCCTATTACGTCGATCGCGATCGACTGTTTGATCGTAAAAAACATTATGGGTAGATCGCGTAGCATTGAGACAAAAACAAATATCGTTGACGCTGGCAAACTGTCAAAATCTCGCAGCAGAACTGAAGATACTCGAGCAATCATGTGCGCAATTCGACAATTGTCTTTCAGAATTCGATAAAAGCTTTCAATATTTTCTGTTACTCCAATTAATCGCTACATTTATGCGCGACGCATTCCAGGAAGATGCTGCGTTTTTTCAGTCACATCGAAAATTGCAACACTGTCTCATCTGAACTCTTCTGCGGTGAGGGACGAGATTCTGACATTCAACTGATGCAGAGCTCATGGGCAATTCCGGAGCTTTGATCACAGAGGACTCCAACATCAGTAAATCTGCTTCTTGGCTGCATTATTTGGTTTCACTTATTTATGCGCGTCAGCCTTTTCCCACATAACGATCATTAAGTCCAAATACCACTCCACCATGGTCCTGGATATGACCTTAAACTATATCCGATGGTGAGGGCTCCAGCTTGCAGGCCTTAGGGAGTGTGGAGCCACCCTTTAATTGCCATTGCTCCCAGGTCCACTCTGACCCGGAATGGTAGCACCTGCTAGGGTCCCAACTATGGGTTAAATAGAATACGACTTAAAAAACAAATATACTATATTAAAAAATCGTTCTTCAAAATCACCAGATTAGAATACGACTTAAAAAACAAATATACTATATTAAAAAATCGTTCTTCAAAATCACCAGATTAGAATACGACTTAAAAAACAAATATACTATATTAAAAAATCGTTCTTCAAAATCACCAGATTAGAATACGACTTAAAAAACAAATATACTATATTAAAAAATCGTTCTTCAAAATCACCAGATTAGAATACGACTTAAAAAACAAATATACTATATTAAAAAATCGTTCTTCAAAATCACCAGATTAGAATACGACTTAAAAAACAAATATACTATATTAAAAAATCGTTCTTCAAAATCACCAAATTCGGCATTAAATAGCCTGAAAAGGGTTGATATGCCGTAAAACAAAACAACCAACCAACCAACCAACCACTCCACCATGATTGATGAGTATCTATAAGTCTGTTCGAAACTGGCTATTAGCAGTTACTGTCCGGACTATGTATCCCTGACTTATTCCATCTTAAGCAAGTCATCATAGTAATGCGTTCTACAATGCGATATGGGTTGGTGCAGTAACGCAAGGTATAAATGCATATACTGTCCATATAAAAATAATTTACAATATATTTATATAAATAACGAGTTCTGCAATATATCAAACTGTGGCTTAACGTAACAAACGTATCAACTCTAACATTCTACATTCGGGCATCAGTCACAACTCGAACGCGTTTCATATAGGAATAAAATAAAAACTCAGTAGAAGACATCCTTCATATGAATAAAGTAACTGGCCATTCGGAATTGCCCGATCGAAAAATACGTTTAAAGATTATATTTTAATTTATGTAGATTACGTATGTATTGTTATAGAATCCATCCTTTATTGAGGAATAATTTGCCCGGTAGACTAATCCGAAAAAATAAAAGACTAATAATGATAAGATCGTTCATCAAATTCCGTCTATGTTTGTTTACTATATCATGTCAGTGGACATTTGGGCTTGACGATCTTAAACATCGTCTTTCTTCTTTTATAGATAAAAAATATGCAGGGGAATATTTTACGTTACACGAGCCAAGGGAAATAATTTAATTATTTCCCTTGGCTCGTGTAACGTAAAATATTCCCTTGTAAAAATTATTCTTTTTTATCTATACGAGAAGAAAGACTATTTTTGAGATCGGATATTTTTTCGATATTATCGGATGAATTTATGTACAAAACCTATCTAAGACCACTGCCAGACATATAAATTAGCTTTGTGTGACATTTGTCAAAAAGATAGGCCTGGCTGTTTAAGAACCTTCGAGGAAGGAACACACACACATACACACACATATACAGACAGATATACAAAATGACACACACAGAAACACACACACATATACAAAATGATACACAAACACACAAACATACATACACATACACGCACATATACAAAATGACACACACACAAACATATACATACATATATACAAAATGACACACACACATATACAAAATGACACACACACACATATACACATACATATATACAAAATGACACACACACATATACAAAGTGACACACACACAAATACACACATATAAAAAATGACACACACACAAACACACACATACAAATTGACTTATATAATTTTAAAGATAGAGATATGAACTTAAAAAGTTAAAATTCTGCTGTCCATGTTGTAATATAATAGATTGTGTCCATCTTTCAACACCCAAGCGCAAACAATTTGAATAATATGTATTTTTGTTTTTGTTGCCTCTTTTGTCGAAGGAAAATAACATTTGTACGTGACTTTGATAATTCTCTGCGAATCATTACGGCCACAGAATGCTTTAGCGGAAGGAAAAAAAATCAATATGGCGGCGGAGATAAACTATGAGTGAGGGAGACCAGATGTTCTATTTTCCATTTTTGTTGCTGTTATTGAATCTAATTGTTTTTGTATTTATTTATAGTTATCGCTGTCTTTTTTTCGTCTTAATTTTAACGTAGTCCGTGCCTAGTTTGACAAAAATATTATTGCAAATAACCTTCTAGACAGAGAGACAAGTTTGTGAGTAGACATTTATAATCCGCTGAACGGGGTCAGGCATAAAACAACAAAATAAAATATGATTAATTAAAGAAAGCTTGGTGTAAGCGCATATTTACACAGACAAACGATTTCCTACTTTGCAAGTGAACCGCATTAAACGGTGTAACCTAAGCTGCCAACGCCAACGAAAAGAATATGTGAAAACCGATTATTTTCATTGAAATATGTTTATTTACAGAAGCTTGATATATGGGAGATTTGGACACGGCGAATAAATTGGATCTGATATTAAACCGGTAAAAATAGCTACAAAGGGTCTAAAATTGAAAATAAAAAAACTTGGCAGGCGTAAGTCTAGATAAAGTGCTTCTCTATGAATGCGTAAATATACATTTATATGTTTAACACCATTATTTTTTTACGTTTTTATATGCGTATGCAGTGGCTTAGACGATAACGAATAATGCTGGAGAGCTATATGTTTTGGTTTCGATTCTAGCTGATAGCACCCAAGTGAATTATTTTTTTAACTCTTAAAATATTTATCGGGCACAATATAAAAATCAATAGGGTCTATAATAATATATACGATATCTGCATAAATTAAAATATATTTGATCGTATTTTCCAACCGAGTTACACCAGGCGGTCTCTCCTACATATTAGGTACACTATAATAATCAATATAGAATTGGCTTTATAATAATAAATACGAAATTTTCATGAATTAAAGTGCATTTGACGACTCGGAAACGCTAGCCAGCTACTTCTATATATTGGGTACAATATAATAATAAAAAGAGGATTGATTCTATAATAATAAATACGAAATATGTGTAAATTAAGATATCATATTTAATCGTATTTTACGACCGGGCAACGCTTACGAGTACATTAAAATAATTGAAAAGAAAAAGAATGAATGATTACTTAACATTGTCCAAAAATATTATATTTTCATATATAATATATTAGCAGGTGTACCCGGCGTTGCTCAGTATCAAACGTAACGTAAAATTCCTTTTAAAAAATAAAGTAAAGAACAGAAAGAAACTAAGACATGTGCATGCGAGAATTATGCTTTTTTTTTCGAAACAGTTCACTTATTGTGAAAAAAATAATCGAACTGAAATCGAAATTAAAACCTAAAGACAGTGAGTCAAGTACGACAAACATTTGCCCAGCTAGCCACGATCTTTAAACAGTGTTTACAAACTTACTTATTCTTAACATAAAGAAGCTGTCATGTGAACGATTCGCGCATGCACAGTCATGAAACAGTCGACAGATAAAACTCCGATGACACTCCAAATACCCATTTTCAATTTTTACTCTTCAGTAGCCTGTTTTTTTTTTCCATATAAAAACCGATGAAAACTTTTTCACATGTATGAATACCCTATATTCCTAATTTCAAGTCTGTAGATAAAAAAGTCGTTGAGTATATAGGTTGAGAAGTGTCGTCACACACATTTTCATTTTCATAGAACTATAGATAGATTAACTAAAATAAACGGTAAGAAAATCATTTAAACTTTATTATGATTAGTAGAATACATTGTAAAGATATTCTCTATTTACTGATTGGTCAGGGTTTTCAGATTAGGGTACACTGTTTAGTTCGGTCTACTTTTGAAACCGACAGTCATTTGTCTTTGTAAATACATGATGAAACCATAAAATTGTCCTTCTAGAAAAGACATAATTTCATTTCCGTTTGATGAAATTTTTTTTTTTTGCAGACCATCCACCAGTTGGCCAGTTTTTTACAAACCCCAAGAGCGATAAGAGCCTTCTATCATGTCTGAAAGTGACAGACTGTTCAAGGAGTGAGATCGGAGATGTGCCGCTGTACAACTCATGCTCTCTACTGATCCAAGTTATAACAACAGGACCATTGCCATCACCCTCAAAATGCATCGCTGGATCTCTACGAATAATAGGGACATGCTCAGGGTGGTGAAAACAAAGTTTCTGCCCACAGTTATAGTTTTTGCTGTGGTTTCAAGTGAACCATGCCACCTCACATCTTCGAAGTCGGCTTGAAAGTTAGCATGAAAGTGTACCTGCATGTGCTAAAAAGTGTTGTGATCCCCTGGTGTAGTCTGGCTGACCCTGGGTGTGGCAGCAGGACTCAGCGCTGACCCACAAGTCCAAAGAGATCTAGGCTCGGCTTCAGAAGGAGTATTATGACATTGTACCCTTCTCTCACTGGCCCCCTCCTCCCCCGGCCTGAACCTGCCATACTACTTCGTTTGGTCATACGCCGAGAACATCACCAACGTGACCTCCTACAACATCAAAGCCGGTCTTGTGGAAAATTCATGCTCCCAGTTCCGGGCCCGTATCGAGGAGGTGATGTAGGCTGAAGGCGGCTACATTAAATAGATATCAGTTCTATTACATAATCAAGTTACCTGAATTGATTTTTTTCAATAAAACTTTTAAAATAAAGCTATAGTGTTTTTTTTAGTGCGACAAATTTATCGTTTCACCCTATATGCGTTTACAGAGAATGTTTTCTATTTTCTCGAACAAACTGAAGCACCTCTAATCGTAATCATTGTTGTTCCTAGGTTATACACCGTAACATTTAATCCACCTACCTCGATTTTCTCGTAGTGATCTACAAGAGCTGATTAATTTCCATCTTTCTAGTTTATCCAATCCAGAAACCGGCCGCGGATTGAAATGTCATGAGAAAACGGTACGACCCCTAAATATGGCCGTCCTAGAGTTACTTCTTACAGGGAAGACAATGCTATCAAGATCCGCAGCCTCAGAAACAGATTTGAAACGGCTCCCCAAATCCAACAACAGTGTACTCTTGTTAAAAAGTCCTCTCTTTCTACAGTTAAGAACAGATAGAAGGAAGTTAATTTGCCAGGCTGCATTCCAAGACGCAAGCCAATGATTTCTGTAAAGAACAGAAAGCATCGTATGGAATTCGTCAGATGCGATGAAGAGCATTCATATTCATCGAAAGTGATTTTTAGCGACGCAAGCAAATTCTAGCTAGGCTAGGCAGTGATGGTAGGCAGTACGTCCGTCAGAGGAAGGAGGAAGGATGAAAGAATTTAATCCTAAGTGCACAGTTTCAATGCTGTAAGGTGGTGGAGATTCAATTTTGGTGTGGGGCGTTATTAATGCCAATGATCCAGGGCCTATTAATCGCTTGCAAGATTAAATTAATTCAGCCAACCACAATAATATGTTAACTGAGCATTTTCTACCTTTCTTTGGTCGAAATTTGCATGATAATCTATTTTTCATGCGGGATAATTCTCCCATTAACACAGCTGGACACATCAAGAGGTTCCCTGAAGAGCAGAATATTCCGTGTTTGGACAAAAATTAGAGAGATGTGGAATACCCTTTCACCGGAATATTGCCGTAGACTAATTTAAGAGAATTCCCAGAAGATTGCAAGCTGTCCAATTGCAGAAAAGTTTGCTACAAAATATTAACTTGTTCATTGTGTTCCTGTTGTATTTGTGTTGAATTAATGTTTAAATAACAATTTTCTATTGTGTGGTGTTTCTTTTTGCTTTTACTAAGTTGAAGTTAATTTTTTAAATTGACCTGAACACACGGATACTTCAATTAAAAGTCAAATATGAACAATTAAAATTATCCTTATATATATATATATATATATATATATATATATATATATATATATATATATATATATATATAAAATGAACTCATTTTTCCCTTATGATTTTGCCCTTAATAGGATTAAAAATCAAGACATATCATGCGAATGTAATATACACAAACTGCAGCACAATATCTGAGGTGGTGCTATAGGAATATTACCTCTCCACTTCCTTGATAATCGTAGATTCCTATATTTTTTTCTGCTGAGAGTTAACTGCCAAAATCGGTTAAAAATCAATGGAAGTAGTAAAATATTTTTCTCTAATTAATTCCTCTTTCCCCCGCCACCACCTACACCGTTTCCGGATCGTTTATAAGGGACAGTTACGAAGGAACACCGGTTTGGGTTTTCTTTACTTCGTAGTTGCTTAAAAAACTGGAGTGGAATTTTACCGTGCCTTTTCGTTCTATGCTTTCTACTGGGTGAACGCACCATGGAATTAACCGAATCGAAAGGTTATTTATGCCGTTTTTTTCGCTTTTCGCTGTGTTTTTTTTTTTCCGAACACGTTCATCATTTCTTCCCTTATTTTTGCTTTTTGTTTTTCCGATTTAAAAAAAAAAGTTTTAGGTTTGTTCGCTGTTTTTTTTGTTTTGGTTTTTAATATATTTTTAAGAAGTTTAACATATTTTTTTTAAATATTTAAATAGGGTTATTACTTCCCTTATTATTTACTTCCCCCCTACACACACCTTCAAACACCCGGGCAATACCGGTTACCCCCGCTAGTAGATGAATAAAAGGCGAATCAAATGAAAAAGGTTGTAAAAACAGTTGCATTGAATTTAGCTTAAATTTGCGGTTTTTGAAAAAAAAAATGACAAGTGCGGACTTTCTTTTCAGCGGCACTATGTGTGTGTGTGTGTGTGTATATATCTTTAAATATATATGTGCGTATGTGTATCTTTAAATATATATATATATATATGTGTGTGTGTGTGTGTATATCTTTAAATATATATGTGCGTGTGTGTATCTTTAAATATGTATACATATATGTGTGTGTGTGTGTGTGTATATCTTTAAATATATATGTGTGTGTGTATATCTTTAAATATATATGTGTGTGTGTATCTTTAAATATATATATACATATATATATGTGTGCGTGTATTTCCTTAAATATATACATATATATGTGTGTGTAACTTTAATATATATTACACACACACACACACACATATATATATGTATATATATATTAAAGTTAGAGAGGGAGAGAGAGAGAGAGATACACACCAAAGAAATCGATAAGATGTATTTGAAACATTTTGAGACAAACGATCGATAAAAAATCATTAAAAACTACAGTGATCATAACTTGTAAGCCATTCAACAGATAATCCACGTATCAATTCTCATAAATTGGAGCTATTCAAAGGCGTCTGTAGAATTTAAGCGAATACTTTCCGTCGAATTTCCATTCGACTTGAATTCTTTCAATAACGAAATTATACCAGAAACGAGAAAGAGACATAGAAAAACTCTGTAAAATACACCTCTATTTCCTCGTCGATACTATTTTGTGGAAGTTTCAATGGATTTTCTTTTAATAATCTTAACCAAGTTTCAAACATAATTTTGAAAAGGAATCTTTCGTAGAACTTTTATTGTATTAGTCAACTACAGGATTACCCGTCCTAGGATGGGTAAAATGAATATCCCGAATAAAAAATCGTTTTTACCATATAAATGACCATAATGAAATTAATAATCTGAAAAAAAAAGTACGCCTACATTTTTTATTCTCATTTTTATAAATTTTAAGGATTGAAAAAATCGTCAGAAAAAAATTATAATACATGGAATTTTGCTAAACTGATATCAAATAACTATGAATCAAATTTAATTAAAATCTTAAATATTTGAATTTTAAAATAGGAATTTTACCTATTATATATCGTGCCCATAAAAACAAAATCTTCCCAAGGACCTAAAATTTCTATTTATTAATTCACTTTGACTCGCCGCACTGATGAGCTGTGATGCAGTGAAGAGTACTGTATGCGATGACTATAATATTTCCTTATCCTGAGCTGAGCATATTGACAAGTGATAAGCAAGCTACCATTAGCGTATTAAGTGATTAAGTGATGCTCTTTGTAGAAACAAATAGAGCTAAGGCGATTAATCATGGTTAATTCACATGCCCACATTAGCTACAACCGAATGGCACAACGGTTGGAGCGCCAACTATCGCCTAGGCGGTGACGTTTCAAACCTGGTAGTTGCTAGTCTAGCTGCACTGATACAGTAAAGTATCTGGATGACGCTCTCTCTTTATATATATGTATATATATATATATATATATATATATATATATATATATATATATAAAGACAAAGCGTTTTACTTGGCATAGTTCTTATTGTTGAATAATGTTGGCGGGCAATTCAAGTAAAAAAAAAATCCCTTCAATAACAAAAAGCGACCGATAACGTAACAATCTAAAATAGCGCTAGACAAATGAATGAAACAATACGAACTCTGGAAACAGAATTATGAATGAAAGGATGCAACTTCACCTTTCTCCGTACTATGCCGCATGGCCATTTGTCAAATAAAATGCGCTTGTTTTTATAGCCAAAAAGAATTAGTCGTTCATTTGATAAATACAGCTGTACTCCAGACGTGATTCAGTATTATTTAGAATACTATTTAAGGGGGGAAACGGAGGCATATCGAACAAATATATACCAGTATATCATATACACAATCTTGTGCCGTGACCAGTATACCCATATATGTAGCATTATAATTTCCCGTTAAGCATAAAAGAAATAGGATTTAAACTTTTAATTGTTATCTAATTATTTTGCGATTATTTTTTCATTAGATTTGTATGAAAAAAACTATCAAAACTTGAAGTGATGTTTAGAGTAGAGCATCATATTTTTACTTTCTGTTGTTGGATGCTGATTTTTATTTTAGTAAGCGAAACAAAAAAATAAATTTCTGATCTGTTCTGGAAATGAATCTTGTCAACCATGGGACGAATATAATGTTATATACGTATAAGCAAACAAACACAAACACATATATATATATATATAACCAAGTAGGAGATCGATTTTATATATATATTAGTGTTGGGACGATTAATCGGAATCGTGAATAGGAAAAATCAAAGCTTTTGGGATATCGGAATCGGAAAAATTTGAGTTTATTTTCCGATGCCAAAACCGATTTCTTTAATTATCTTTTTTAATTGATTTTGGTTTAAGAAACATCTTCCATTGCTTATAGTAACACAATAATAATATTTATTGATTTAAACTTCAAGTAAGACTAATATCTCTAGATCACACACTAACAAGTGGGTTTTTACGTTTGAGAAAATACATGCGCATTTAAAAAGTGTTTCGACAGTATTCGGGATCCATAATCGCGAGCGCTTTCGAGAGAAGTACTTCTATCATCCTCAGGCATATTGTAGAAATGAATGTAGGGATTGTTTTTTAATTTACTTATATATTTTTTTCCTAGTCACGTGGTAATTTGTTACAAGTGGGCGGACTTTTCTTTTTACATATATTAAACAGATTTATATATACAAACACATATATACATTATTAAACATTTATCCCAAACATTTCAAAATGTCCCGGCTGCACTCATAATTAATATTATTTATTTGAGGCTTCTTTGTTTTAATGTTCAATGCTTCGAGTATTCTTAGCCTATTTACATTTCTCTCACTCTGCAATACTCTTGTATTTTCTACCATAATTCTTCGAAATTCCGAATCTTGGCAGCCATGTCCCTTCAAATGTTGTGATATGGAGCTAGAGTCAGAGAGGTGGAGAGTCAATCTTCGCGACAATGTGTTAGTTGTTGAACCAATGTAGCTACTACTATTGGAGATACACTCTCCTATTGGGCAGCTAAAGTTGTAAACTACATTGGTCCTTTCCAACAGGTCATTTGTTTGCGAAATGTTGGTTTTCATTACAAGGCTTGTGCCTGTATTTTTTTATAATATATAATAAATTTTATTTTTTTAAATTATTTTTTGGAGCCACATATCTACGGATTATATTTTTAAGAATACTCTCATCGATTTTTGAGTTTTTGTGTAACTGGTTACGGTAATATATATTAACAGGTTGATAATTTTCTTGAATATTACTAATTTGATTCAAATTACTAATGGCTAATTTTATTTCTTTATCTACAAGACAGTTAGGGAATTGATAATTTACTAACACTTGTTTTATATTTTTTAATTCATTAAATAATATTTTTTGCTGGAGGAAATCACCTTTGCACGGTATATAAGATTCCTTATTATATTCGTTTTATAGCGGAATGGACATTCACTTTTAAAATTTAGAATACAGGAATTAACGGATGTAGGTTTTTTAAAAACGGAGGTGATAAATTCATCGCTACTAGAGTCAATGAGAACGTCTAAAAACGAGAGTTTATTATTAGTACTTAATTCATATGTAAAGTTAAGAACTGAATTATTCTGAAAGACACCCTTTAAATATTCTATTTCCTCTGTGTTATTGACAAGAATTAGTATATCGTCTACATATCGAACGTAAATAGAAGGTTTCTCTATTAAATTAAATACCTTGTTTTCTAGATCAGCCATATAAAAATTACTAAATGTTGGTCCCAATACGTGTTTAATATATGTAAAAAAAAAGTCCGCCCACCTAACTTGCAACAAATTACCACGTGACTAAGAAAAATATATAAGTAAATTAAAAAACAATCCCTACATTTATTTCTACAATATGCCCAAGGATGAGAGAAGTACTTCTGTCGAAAGCGCTCGCGATTATGGATCCAAGATATACAATTTCGAAAAAAAACACAAAAAGGACTATTCGGAGATTGGAGAAGACGAAAAGGAAAATTGTAAAACAGAATAATTCCGTGCTATTCAATAATATTTGTCTATATATATATATATATATATATATATATATACTATTTGTCTAGTTCCGTAAAAATTGGTTGATTACCCGTGTTGACAATTTTCTCGCTTTTCGAAATTTGTTTACACCTGACTTGAACAAATATATATTCGACAACTTAAACACTTCCATGATCAAAGAACACAACGTGAGGCCAAACTATTTGGATCATAAACAATGATGTATAGACGTATTACGCACGATAAAGCAGTTCGTTCTGAATAAGACGTTTATCGAATTAATGGAATCTGGCGAAAAAACAGCAACATTCGTTATCATATACGTGTGCGTGGGGATCAGATAGAAACAATGCGAGAGAAAATAAAGCAGCTTTTAACAACAAGTAACAAGTCTGGTGGCTTTCCCAAAAATAAAATCCAGGTTGAGGTTAAGACAAGGTCATTTAAATC
>NC_136509.1:8831229-8891229 GCF_053919585.1 Euprymna scolopes | reverse complement strand
GAATTTCTTAAATAGTAGACATTATCAAAACTATGTATTTGGATAAAACATTAGAACATAAATTCTATAGCTAAGGTTTAGTATCATTTTATTTTGATTTTAACCTTTGTATGGGGAGATAGAAGCGGTGAAAAATTGTTTTTTTCGAAGAATAATTTTGAACATTATAAATCATAATAATTGAATATTGAATCGATTATAATTACGGTTTACAATAACAATTTATATATAAACTAGCATGGGTACCCGGCGTTGCCCAGGTGTTTGGGTGTGTATGCTGAGCTAAAAACAAAAACAAAAACACGGTCAATGGTTTTAAATTTGACACCTATTATGACCCCTTAAAATTTATTGTTTTGGGCTCAGATCAAGTTATTAAGTTAGATCCATGTTCAAGGAACCTATATCTAAAATTTCAAGTGTTTGGACCCCAAATTGTCGGAGGAGTTTGGTAGAGTTCTCAAAGGTCAAATCGTTGAACTTTAACCCCCTATCAGCCAAATTTCTGGCCGAAAACGGATCATATAGATTTTCCCAAATCTCAGTACCCTGTATATCAAATTTCGAATCTATAGACTAAAAATTGGCAAAGTTATTGCGTAGGGAAATGTACACACACACACACACACACATGTTCACCTTTATAGATATATAGATAGATATATAATTGGTCGGATTTGGACCTTAGAATTCCCTCTTGTTATTTTATTAGATGGGAGATTATTTATTTTATCGGCACGACTTTCCGGCTAGGAATTTCTATCCTGGGTCCCAAAATTAACAGAGATTGGATCATTCCTGTAATGATCAGGTCCCTGTTGATTTTGCGACGGGAGTTTAGTTCTGTGCAGTTCTAGGAGGTCAATTTCTCTTAAATAGTAGGCATTAACAAAATTATGTATTGGATTTGGATAAAATTAGAATAAAAATTCTATAATATTTTGATTTTAACTTTCGTATTGGGGAGATGAAAGTAATGAAAAGTTCTTTTCGAAGAATAATTTTTACGATTATTAATCATTATACTTGAATACTTAATCTTCGGAATACTATTCACACGATTTGAATCGATTAAAGCCTGCAATTATAATTACGGTTTACAATAACATTATATATTTTATTATTTTATTAGATTCATTGTATCGGCACAAATTTCCGGCTAGACATTTTTATCCTGGGCCCCCAAATCAGCAGATAATTCATGTAATGATCCGGTCCCTGCTGATTTTGCGGTGGGAGTTTAGTTCTTTTCAGTTCTAGAAGGTCCACCCTCCAAGGCCTGGCATTCTCATTTTGAGAAAGAGTTTATTGGTAATCGCCTGAAGTGCCCTCATTGACGAGGCTGCCCTGGCAACTTTTGCAGTGGGAGAGAACTCAACAACTTTCCCGTATGATTTCTGATAAAGGATATTGAATTAATCGCTGACTCATCTATGTCTCTATTTATATCAACCGGAAATGTATTTACTATATATATATATATATATATATAGTGTACAGAAAGTTGTTAGTTGAGACAGATCATTGGTACCGTCGGTTTCAAGCCCGATAAGGCCCGTTTAAGGTATCCTTATCAAGCTCTCTTCAGCCAATATTCGTCTATCTTATAACCGGAAGTGTGAAGATAGACGAATATTGGCTGAAGAGAGCTTGATAAGGATACCTTAAACGGGCCTTATTATCGGGCTTGAAACCGACGGTAACAATGATCGATCTCAACTAACAACTTTCTGTACACAAAATATAAATACGCTCTTACAATTTGGATTTTCCTTTTAATTGAGCACTCTGCTGGAATTATTTTTCCAAAAAAACTAATCATATATATATATATATATATATATATATATATATATATATATATATATATATATATATATATATTTGTTTTGCAATACTTAACTTCTTTTTTTCTTTTTGGACTGAATTTAATTATTTATACGAAAGTGTATTTTTAACTAAATGCGAGTTGGGAATAATTTTGACAAATTTGGTATCCCCAAATTGGGAGAGGCATACGTATTGTTAAAAATATAATTACAATCTAGATTCAGCCACTCTGATGAGTTGTAGACGACGAAACACTTGTCAGTGAATAATTATATATATATATATATATATATATATATATATTTACATACATATATAATTATACAGGTATATATACATATGTAGCATCATAGTAAATTGAATATTGACATTCATCTGAAATCGATTAACCCTAATCCCAAGTTAACATCCTTTGAGACACCGGTAAAAATATTTATGACTTTAAATTTGAAAAAAATACCAATAAATGCTAAAATAAATTTGTCAGGTCTCATTGGACTTTTTCGCTTTTAATACGATTTAACAAACTCCACCCAAACAAGATTGCACCGCGCGTTTACAACATTATTAGAATATTAATATACAGTTCACATTCTGTTAAATTCTTTCACCAAACATCCCTCGTATATATTCATTTCTTAGCAATCAATGGAATTCTTTTATAGATTTGCATTTAAAATTTTACCTAATAATAATAGAGAAATGAAATCCATTTCTTAAGAATGGCAGATACAAATTCTTATGAATTTTAGTTAATTGAATATTATTTAAACATTAGTTTGTGTTTACTACTAATTAGCTAACAATTATAAACACCCAAGCGCAATTCGAGGATAAAAGTAATAATATTGTCAATTATAACGAAATGAAAAGTGTATATTATCTTTCGAAGAAAGCTAAACGATATTTTTTCTTTAAAAGAGAAGTTTAGTTATCTTTAAAGACATGTTACAAGTTTTAGCCCTTATGAGATTTTCTTTCAAGCGTTTTAAAAAAAATTTAGGAATTATTTTTTTCTAGGAGATGTGAAAATCTCTCTGGGTAATAAGTTCGCTGGGATGTTAAATGGACAAGTTTTAAGTCTTTTCAAGTAAAAGCACGCGGCCTTCCGTGACACTGTTATAAAAATAAGGGGCACCTTGTTGCAATATATTTGGACTATAATAGGGTAGTGATTGAATTGCTGCCCACATCAGTAATATTCGGCACAAAGCCCAGAAAGTGGAGATCTAAAGCAAGCTACCCCTCAAAATTGCCTGAGTAACCCCGTCGGCATTCCCCGGTCGGGGCGCCTCAGGTGACAAGCGATAAACTTGCCTCACTCGAAAGCCGGGTGACAAGGCCTGGTAGGGTGGACTTCCTGGGTGATACCCAGGCGGTGTACCTCAGTCCGACAGGTGCTGGGCCGGTTCCCGTCCGCTCACCTATGGGGCTGAGTGTAAAGAACGAATCCTTGACTTGCACTACTACCCTGTCTCCCTGCAGCCGAAGCCGTTAGGAGATACATCCCATCATAAAGAGTTATAACGGGGGTAGTTATTTATACGCTGTTCACCGCAGCAAAATGTGGCACAAGGCCGGAAAGTGCAGAACAGGTGAGCTCCCCTAAAGAAGGGGCACTCTCGCCTCAACAAAAATTGCCTGGGCACCCCCGTCGGCATTCCCCGGTAGGGGCACCTCAGGCGACAAGCAATTGACTTGCCCCACCGGAAAACCCGGTGGGGCAAGTGTCTCCTAATATTGTTTTTCATATGCCGATATCGATCTGCATTAGCAATCAACATAAGCAAAGTGTAATTCGTTTTGTGTTGAAAATGTTTACTTGAAATTATATTTGGGATAGAAACGACTGCTGAACGAATGCTAATACAAACAACTCCATTGTTATCGACAATTATTCTATGGTATATTTTAAAAAGAAACAATGGAGAGAAAAATACTGAAAACATGGTGAGACTTGTTATCGCTCAGAACCAGGAAACGTCATCTGTTGTTGCCAGTGAGCGATTATCACTAATTCTTCGTGTGAGAATTTCTAGTAAGAAAAAATAATATAAGAAAAGCAAATTAGATGGTAGATTAATAATATACGTTCATTATAAAAAAAAATTAACTTATAAATTTAAAAAAGAATACACACACACACACACACACACATATATATATATATATATATATATAAATAGAGGTAGAACGAGAGAGTGAAAAATAGAGGACGAATGAAAGCCTGAGAACGAGAGAGACAAATGAGATGTGTAATTCAAACGATAGAAATAGCGAGGCATAAAGAAGGGGCAAGATAGACGGATATAGAGATCCAGGGCTCGAAAGAAAACTGGGATGAGCAACTCAAGCATTATATATATATATATATATATATATATATATACACGCACAGAAAGAGAGAAAGAGAAGAAAGGAAAAGTGGAGTGGACACTTAAAGTCATAGATAGATAGATAGATAGATAGATAGAGGGAGAGGTGGATAAGATAGATATAGGAAGATAGAAAGTGGGAGAGTTAGCGAGAGAAAATGTGATGAACTATTCAAGCAATATATAGAGAGAAGGAAAGAGAGAAGGAGAGAGAAGAGGAGACAGAAAGGAGAGAGAGGAAGAGAAAGAGCGAGAGAGAAAGAGAAAGAGCGAGAGAGAAAGAGAGAGGCGAGAGAGATGATGAAAGAGAATTGGAATGAGCAATTCAAACGCTAAAAGCCGCTGTAAAATAGATTAAAATCACGTGACAACATTTCTATTGAGACCCACCGTTAGCTCTGACTGTCCCATCAGCGGGGACTTTCCCGTCCGGCTCTGATCCAACTGCCAATCGCTGACAACGCTTAGAACCTGAGGCTTAGTGGGATCAACCAATCGGAACGACGAGATGTTGACCCCATGGTGCGTAAACTGTTTCAACTCGTCATAACGGATATCCTGTGGAGAAATAAACATTGAAAGTTAGTAACAAATACAATAATTCAAGTTAGTAACAAATACAATAATTCAAGTTAGTAACAAATACAATAATTCAAGTTAGTAACAAATACAATAATTCCAGAAAGCATGACAGAATCATCAAGAACGGGCAGCGAAAGTAAAAGACATTTGTTTGGTTAACCAAAAATGATTTTAAAAATAAACTCATAAAATGTGAGATTTTTTTGTCAGAAATCGCTCTAGACAAGGTATGAAGCCACTTATGTAAAGAACTAAAAATATGATTTCAATTATATATTTACACGTGTATGGTCTGGAAAACAAATTTCTATAACGAAGTATATAAATCTATAAAATATATTTATACTCTAGTATTAACGAAATAAATAAACGTGAGGCAAATGAACAGATAAAAAAAAATGAATAAATAAACAGAGCTTAACAATAAAATAGATGGATGATGAAGTCGCCGCGAGAAAAAAAAACAACCATAAACCCAAATATAGGGAGGTTAACGACGGTAAATGTATAATATTACTTCAGATCCAAACGAAAACACGTGCCAATAAACAACCGCCAAGTTAAAATAATACAATTAGCGGAGAAGTTTGGTAAAGTTTGCAAAGATCAAATCGTTGAACTTTGACACTAACTTTTTGGCCGAAAACTGATTAAAAAGATTTTCCAAAATCTCAATACTCTTTATATCAAATCTCGAGTCTGTAGATTGAAACTTGACAGTAGTTTTGTCGGGAAATGCACACACATACACAGACAGACAGACAATTACACTTATATATATATATATATATATATATATATATATATATATATATATATACACACATATATAGTACTTATTTCATAAGTTAAAACAATATTTTGGATGCCATAAACTGGAATCAAAACCACAACATATAGTGCTGCAGCCTTGTTCCCTACTGTTTGAGCTATCGACAGTTAGATTAGAAATATTTAAACCTATATGTATCCGCCAGGCCACGCGTTAACGCAAGTATTAGATCGATTTGTATAGCGCAGACACATATACTGACGTACGCACACATGAGCGCGCACGCACACAGCCCACTCGCACGATCACGCACACACACACTTTGCTGATAGTCGGAAATTGACAGTTTTAAGGCTTTAAAATCACACAGAAGGAGACTTTGTGACCTTTAAATTATCAATTTAATTAAAATATAAAAACCATTTTTGGTTTTGTAATCATATGGCAATGTGTCAGGAAACATTATTTTACGTTTTATTCACACGAAAAAGATTTATTTAGCGTAATAAAATAATTTTAGTCAATCGCTCTGTTAAAAAATTTACGCAAAAAAAAAAGAATTATTAACTTATCAATATGTGTCGATATGTCGCAAAACTTAATTTGTTAAGAATATCTACGATTTATGTAAACACAAGATTTAGCACGGTAGCATAAATATAAAGCAATTGTACTGCTAAAAGAAAAAAATATTTAGATTAAAAAATAGAATTTTTATGCCCATAAACATGTGTCGGTGTGTCGCAAAACATTTAGTAGCAACATCCACGATTTATATAAACAAAAAGATTTAGCACGGAAACATAAGTGTATCAGAAAATTAACATCTTTTTGACTTATAAACGTGCCTCGGTGTGTTGCAAAGCATTTATTAAAATCTACGATCTCTGCGATTTTACTGGACGTGTAAGCAAAGACGAAAAAGATGTTATGCATATATTTTTTTACTTGTGCCCGTGTGTTCCAGTAATTAGGGATAACAGTATTTAAGTGTCTGTGTATCAGCGGTTACTATTTATGTACTTGTTTTTTTTCTGTTAGCATTAATGTAGAGAGCAACACCATTTCGAAGAATTTTTTAAGTGTTAGCTTATGTACGCAATATATTCATTCCGAGTAAAAAGTATGTCAGGTCTCAACCAATGAGATTAGGAAAAATATGGCTGGTGCGATATTATTTATTAGTCAGAAAAAGGAAAGCTAATGACATGTCTAAGTGTTTATGATCAAGTTACGAAGGGTGAAACTTCATATCTGTTGAAAATGTAGAATCCCACCCGATGATGACTGGAGGCGGTAGGCGGACTTCATATTTAGAGGGAAAAATAGAAACCACTGGCTTTAAAAATGGTTGCGATTGTAATGGTGATGGTGTTGATCCTCGAATGAAATGTTAGATTTTTGATAGCAACTTAGTGTCTAAAATCGCGTCCTAAAGTTACATAAGATATTGGCTAATAGTCTAGATATAATAAATGTGTCTGTTGTATCTGTTGTTGAAAACCTACGGTACTTTGGGCCAGAGAGGAATTTCTGCACCCAAAATAATATATAGGAGATTACACAATTTCAAGCTATGAATTAATTTGCGTATGCATAAAAGAAATAGAAATATGTAAGCACTAGCAAAAATATAGCTGTGCTTCCAGCGAGACTCTGCTATACACTGGGGTAGCCACTTCAAGGGCACCCTTGCAATAAGTGAATGTTACAGAAGCCGCACCAAATATGACTTTAACCTTGACCTTTAAAAATGGTGCGTACCATCCCTAGGTCGGAGACCAGCAACATGTCAGGTGTAGTCACGATTAGTCCAGTGGTGTGGGTTGTGGGAAAGTATACAGACATAGCCTATGATCTTGGTGTTTAACGTTTACCTTAAAAAATAGTGTTCACCATCTCTAGGTGTGGGACCATTATCGTGCCATATTTAGTCATAATCGGCCCAGTGGTGTGGGCTGTAGGATAGTTGTAAACACACACACGAACGCTACTACTATATATATATGTATATATAGAAATTGAAATTAACATTTCGAATTTCAACTTGCCGATATATTTCTGTACGCGTAATTCATCAATACAAAAAGGATTTTACTTGATGTATGATTAGTATTTCCTGTTAATTCCAGTGTAATGAGTTAACTATTTTTACATACATACATACATACATGAACTGTAATATATATATTTATTTATATGTATTGATATATATATATATTTATTTTATGTATATGTATATATATATTTATTTTATGTATATGTATATATATTTTTATTTTATGTATTTATATATATATTTGCATGTATTCATATATATGTATTTATATATATATATATATTTGTATGTATTTATATATATATATATTTGTATGTATTTATATATATATACTTGACAAAAGTACCCGTCGTTGACTGGCTTCAAAAACAGCCTACAGGAAATGGACTCTGATTTATGAAAGTATGATAAGTTATGAAAAGGAAGGGTTGTAAAGAGATAGCTTCGAATTTGGGGGTATCAAAACAAAAGCAAAATATGATGAAAGTAAAAATAAAATAGATACACCCCATAATTTATTATACCATACCTGTTCACACTGAAACACTTATCACAACATTCTGTGGATCTATTATAAAAAACCTTGTTAAACTTTGTGACATATTTCCATTCTATGGAGTTCAGGCACGAACGAACCCACAATAATTTTATTATACCATATTTATTCAAACTGAAACATAATTATCAAAGTATACTTACGCAGATAGACATGAAAAGTCTTTATTAAAGTTTATGCCTATTTCCATTCTATGGAGGCCAGGTGCGAACGCAGACCCCACAATTTTATTATACCATCCCTATTTAAGTTAAAACATACTTATCAAAGTATTCTTATGTACAACTACATCAAAAACACGTGTAAACGTTTTTAATTTTTTAATTTTTTATTTCCATACTTTGTGGACCAGGCCCGTACGCAGACCCCATATTTTTATAAACCACCGTTCTGCCAGATCAAATATACCCGTTCCCGTGTCTCGATACATCTTCTATCATTATATGTAATCAGTTTTTTAAAATAGTCAACCATATAGGAGCCTATTCGTGACCAGACACACACAGCTTTATATTATAGATATTATTTATATGTATGTATATATATATTTCTATGTATTTATATATATATATATTTATATATATTAATATATATATATATATATATATTTACATATATAACATATACATACATACACACACATATATATATTTATCCGTCAGCATTCGCCTGATTAATCCTAGCGTGGATGAAACGCGGAATATTCTATGTAGCTTAATTTCCATTTATATTTTATATCTTACTATATATATATATATATATATATATATATATATTTACATATGTAACACACACACATATATATATAAATATATATATTTACATATGTGACACACACATATAAATGAATATATATATATATTTGTACATATATATTTATATATATACATATTATTCAAAATTGTGATTTTATCTATTATTTATAATTAATGATTTTCATATCGTAGCAAATACATGTTGCTTCTTTGGGGTCTCTTATTCTCCAATGTTTTTCATTTGCTTTTACGATTGATGGCTGATATTCGTCAAAAATAATTTAATTTCCGTTAATTTTGCTCGTTTTATTAAAGCCGAACGAATAGCAAAATTCAATATTTATACATTAAATTTTATCTCTTAGTTATGAAAAGAAAATGATTGCCGCAATTTATTTAACGCCATGTCAACCATTGCTTTCATTTAGTCGAGAAGGCATGACATTTTCCCTGCTTGGTTTGGGAAAGCTAGCAAATACCAAGCTCATTACTGACACGGCCTAGCAAATGAAATTCCCGATAGTATCCCAGGTTGAGCCAATGTCGTAAACGCAGCTTCTGCTAATTTTGAAATGGAATTTGTTATGAGCAAGTCAAGAGCAGTAAATGGGAAATGAATCATTGATTTATTCACCGACGTCATATCAGTATTCAACTTGAATCGATGCAATACAAACCATTGACTTTATTCTTACACATGTAGTAGTTCTCAAATGAAGTTATTTGTTTGTTTGAATACATAACTTTCAATCTTATATTGGCAGATTCTTTGGGTGACATCGGCGCCATTAACCCGAAGATTACAGTGGATGTTGATCTAATAAAATCGTCATTTCTGTCTGTCTGTCTGTCTGTCTCTCTCTCTCTCTCTATATATATATATATGTGTGTGTGTGTGCGTGCGTGCGTGCGTGCGTGTGTGTGTATAATGGTTGTATAGATTGGTTTCCTAGATGTAAATCAAATGAAAGCCGCATGAATATTAAAGAGTGCTCAATGGAGGACAAAGCTGATATTTAGCCTGTTTATTATACAAAAATTATTGGTTACATATGTGCATACATGTTTCAGTGGAGACCAGGAAAGGGACGATATTGGAACGAGAGTCAAGATTTTATAAAATACATTCGGGTGTGATTAACGCTCTGAAAGAAAATAGGATGTATACTTTGTTAATGTGTGCAGTAGACGTTTTGGGAGGCGGTGTAGTAAGGAAAAGGAGTAGAAGTGGTGAAAGTACGGTACTGAGTGGTAAATCTGTCGCAGCGGGGAGTTATTGATGTTATTTTTACTTGACGGTTGTTTATTGGCCTAAGTTTTCGCTTTGATCTAAAGTAATATTATACACTCATCGCTGTTATTTCCCTATCTTAAGATGTTATGGTTGTTTTTTTTTGTGGCAACATCAATATCCAGCTATTTTATTAATAAGATCTAATTAATTAATTAATTTTAGTACTTGCTTTTTTTATCCGTTCATTTGTTCTTCGTTTTTTAATTATTTACTTGTTTATTTATAAAATAAATGTCCCTCTGGTCAAATAAACAGCCAGTGAACGAATTACAGGTTTATCTATATATTAATACGATAGAGTGTGTGTTATTTTATGTGTTATGTTTACATCCGGGTCGTTTAATTGTTATGTACTTTCATTTCTTGTCATAAATAATTTTACCAAGAATTCTTTATAAGTTTTGGTCTTGGTTTCGACTACGGCTGATGGCACTTAAGTCATCTATTTTTATAAATAATTTTATCAAGAATTCTTCAAAAGTTTTGATTTCGGTTATTGCTGAAGAAATTCAAGTTTATATATATATATATATATATATATAAGATTTTATTTCAGTTTCGATTCAAACTAATGCATCCAAGTCATATGGATATAATTGTTTATTTTTGAAATCGCAACTTTATAATATATAAAAATCGATAGAACATTAACTCTATAATAATATATACGAAATCTGCAAGAATTAAAATATCATGTTTAAGCGTATTTACGTACGGGCTTTTCCGGGCATTCGTGCTAGCTTAGATAAATACTTTTGCAATTTTAACAAAAAAGCTACAATAATATCAAAGTGTTTCCATCTATACTGAATATCTACAGAATGCCAACACCAATATATTACATATGAATGACTCCCTGTAGAATTTCCACAGGTCCCGCTAGTTCATATTATTTAAATAAAGGTGGTATACTGTGTGTTATATTTCCCATTCTACCGCGGTGTCTGAAGTAATTACACAGGCTAAGTTTTTCAAATCTATATATAAACTTATTTTCGATGGTTGTCATTCGTTCATTTGGGTTATATTTTCCTCAATACTAGAATATAAATATATTTTATAGGTTTATAAGCTTCGTTATAGAGACAGTTTTTCCAGGCCATATACATGCAAACACGTACATAAAAACATATATGTGTTTATGTTGGTGGAGTATTCCGTTTCCAAACCCTCTAGTAAGAGTACCTGTCGTTTCGGACTAATTATGTGGTTGAGTACTGAAAAAATACATAATGTAATTAAATCCTTCTTAAGTAACAGAAAAATCCAGATTGTCCTCGACGATCATACATCTAAACAATATGATATAAATGCGGGAATACCTCAGGGATCTATCCTTGGACCTTTATTATTCTTGATATTCATAAATGACCTCCCTGATAAAATTGTTTCTGAGATCGGTATATTTGCTGATGACACAACTCTCTATAACAGGCACGAGGGGAAAACAAATGAACACATATCTAAGGAAATGGCAGAATCACTAAAGGATGACCTCCAATCTGTAGTGGAATGGGGACAAAAATGGATGGCCACATTCAATGCTGCCAAGACTAAGCTTGTTTCCTTCAATAATTACAAGAAACCTTTTCTACCAATAATAGCAATGGCCAAGAACATTATCCGAAAGTACTTCCTTTAAACTCCTCGGCTTAAAGTTTACAGGGAATATGAACTAGAATAGATACATTGAGGGCATTACCAAGGCGAAAAAGGCGGGCTCTCTCTACCGTGCTAGAAAACTACTTACGCCTAAAAGTATTCTGTACCTTTATAAGGCCACCATTCGCCCATGAAGGGAGTACTGTTGTCACATTTGGGCTGGTGCATCTGCTACTTGTCTATCACTCCTTGACAGGGTTCAAAAGAGAGTCGCCAACCTGATAGGTCCTGAATTGTCATCTAGGCTTCAGCCTCTGTCCCATCGATAAAATCTTGCACCCATCTGCCTGTTCTACAAGTACTTTAATGGTGAATGCTCTGACTAACTACAAGCCCTTGTACCCCATCGACGTGAATACACCCGACAAACCCGACAAGCAGTTAAATCACACCCCTTCACAGTATATATCCCTTGCTGTAAGAAAGCCTTCTACTCCAAGAGTTTCTTCTCTCAAAACTGCTTTTGCAACTCTCTTCCGGAATTCTTCTTTCCAAACTGTATTGACATGCAGAAGTTCAAATGAAATATGAACAGACATCTTTCTACTCATCTCCCTTCATAATAACTTATGTATCCGATAGTATCCGTCTACTCCAAAGTGTTTGGGGTGAAAATTGAATGAAAAGATTTTTTTCGCCATGTAACGGTGCTTTACGATAATACCTGTTGTACGTATGTATCAACATTCCAATTACAAGATTATCTTAATTGTTTTTGAATGTCTAATTAATAAGTACGCAAAGTGCACTCACCTTTAGCCAGTTACGTTTGTGTTTCTGTTCCTTTAGTTTAGTATTAAACGGTAGGGGTTGAGATGGTGTTAAGGAGTAACGAGAGGATGACTCCTTCCTTAAGCTAAATCATTTATCCTAGCCTATTTTTGCGACACTTTTCCGTGTGTATGGTTATTAATTAGAAGTGTGTCGGTATTTAGTAAGTATAGTCATTAATCTGGGACGTATCGGGACTACTTTGTATCCTTTCAATCTTCCTTTGGTTCCTTTATTAATTAATATATTAGGAGTGTAGGGTTATATATATATTAGTATTACTACTATGAGGGGATCGCTATTCGTTTATTACATCTTATTCAAAGTGCTTGCAGCTTATAGCCGATTGTACTTTTACATTTAATAATTTTTCACGGCCCTTAAAATTAATAATCTAATGTTTATCTGCTAAACATAAGTAACAGGAGGAAGTTGATAAACAACATGTTGTAGTCTTCCTAAGTATTTTTTATTCGACTAAAGGTGTTTATTTTCGCCTCGATTAACTTCCAGTAGTGTACTGAAAGATAGGTGTGCGTTGTTATTCGTTGACAGTGTATGACCATAGAATCGGTTTTTAAAGATTTTTTATTTGGGTTGTTTATGCTTTTGTAAAGGTGAAAAATTCTACCTAGGCTGGACCTTAATGACCTTCAAAAATTCTATGACCATACACTGTCAAGAAATAATAAAGCGTATGCTACGGACATCATTACTCCTGGTACACCATTGGAAGATTAGCCATTTATTGAGAATCCATGGATTAAAGGAAAAACTTTCAATTCTTGTTTTTCTTTTTGCGAAAAAATAAATTTGCCATAATTTTTTTAAATAATTTATTGAATATAATTCAAAATTTGTAATTATATATATTAGTAAGTTATAAAAATCTATATGGCAATTAAGCTACACAGAATATTCCGTGTTTCATTCTCGTGAGAATGTTCTGTATAGCTTAATTGCCATATAGATTTTTATAACTTATTACCTAGCTCTACCTATCTATTGGACACTGTCGAAGTAAATACTAAAAATTTATGCATATTTTCGTGTATTAATTTATGTAATTAAATGAAGTAGTCAGACACACACACACACATATATATATATATAGTTTGAGGTTGCTATTTTTCAAAAGTAGGGTATAATGAAATATAACGAGGTTAATACAAGAGTGCTCAATACGGAAGTAGAGCTAGTTACATTTTCAATTTGTCTATACATAAGCAGTGACCGAAACATGCTCATGACTGTGTAGCAACAAATCACTGCTTATGCAAAGACAAATTGAAATATATATATATATATATATATATATATATATATATTTATGCTTGTCATAGACCCTAATAAAACTTCAGTGTTTATAAAATAGTGCTCAATAAAAGGTAGAACTGTGTTTTAACCGAAATTACTTAATTTATGCAAACTTTATTGGCTTCATATATGCATACATGTTGCAGCTGTGATTTTCTTCGAAATCCAATTTTCACAGACATCAAGTATGAATTGACCCTAAGACGGATGAAATGATTCGAACAGATTCTTGGCACAGCAGAAAGATGCGTTCGGCTTAAGAGGAAGAATGCATATCAATGAAAAAGGTTGTTGCAAGATTTTTTAATGAATTAAAGTAGTTAAATCTCATAGGAATTTTCGCCTGACTTTGTTCGGGAGATAAACTTCAGAACTGAAACGAATAAAAAGTGTGACATTTATGTGTTGAGGATATTAATGAGGTAGGAGGAGAAAATAAGCAGACACAGTTTGTACGATTTAACAAAATACGAGGTGGCTTCACTAAGTTTCCAGACTTTTTCGCATGACCACTTTTGTTGATAGTACATACATGGAACTCTACTCCCCTTCGAAGTAATCTCCTCTGGCTGCAATGCACTTGTTGTACTGTTCCAACAACTTCTGTAAGGTCCCATGGAAATTCTTTCGTGTGGGCGTGTCAATGACCATCGTCACAGCCTCTTTCATCTCCTCTCATAACGACAACCTTTAAGGTTTTCCTTGAATTTAGGGAATAATCAAAATTTACAAGGAGTAAATCTTGACTATAGTGTTGATGCCCATCTTGATCAAATTATCTCTGACAAGGATGGAGATGTGGAGTGGTATATTGGCGCAAACCTCCGCATCTTCAGTTCCTCGCAAATAATTGTGTGCATAGTTCTCACACTGACATCAAACTGTGCACTTATTTTGTCTGTAGACACACGACAGTCGTTATCAATGAAATTCTTTATTTGGCCAATCAACTCTGGCATTCTGACTTCCTTACTACTCTTACAGACTTCCTGCCTTCCTTAAATTTTTATGCCACTCAAAAACTGATATTCGATTGACACAAGATGAGCCAAAAGCAGTCTGAAGACATTCTGTGACATTTTTCAAAGTTTAAAACATACTTTTTTTGCATATCGTTCTTCTAAATTGCATTTTTAAAATTCATCAGCTGTGACAATCAGGCTTTAGTAAGGTGTATTCCAATTCCTGCTGTAGTTGTTCACTGAAACATGAAATCGTAAAAATTCGTCAGCCATCTTACATGTATAGCAATAACATACTGAATTTTCAAGAGTCTACAACGATTTGAAATGCCTGTACAAAAATGTCTGGAAACTTTTTGAAGGCACCTCACACGCATACATTCTGTTGATTCGCTATAAAATAATAAAACGCTTGAATCATGAAATAACTTTATAGCCGAAAAACTTGGTGAACACACAGGAAAGTACATTTTTTTCTGTAACTTTAAAGTTTCAAGTTATTTTTCTCGATTGTGTTAGCTGGTATGATAAAAAAAAGCAAAAACATGATTAAAAAATAAGCAAAAAAGAAAATGTACGTAGTTTAATCATGTGAAAAATGCCCAATTTCAGGGATCGTCTCTGAGATTCTACTATCTATCAGTACAGTACGGTTAATGTCCATCGAACATCTTTAGTCGTCTTCGTTAAATCACGCTTGCTGTCCGATCGTATATTTTTACGCTTCGTTGCAGGCGATGAGGTGGAGATGAAGGAGCATAACAAAATTGTTTTTCTTCCTTTTCCATAAACCAAACACAGTATCATTCCTCTGTGAATACAAAACACTGATAAGGTCGCGCGAAAAATGAGAAACTATCGACCGGAAGTGGGAGAAAATGTTCCTTTTCCTTTCTGGCGGCGGCCATCTTACTTTTTCGCCATTTATTTATTTTGTGATGTTTTTTTTTCGTAAAAAACATCATCGATTATTATTATTATTATTATTATTATTATTATTATTATTATTATTATTATTATTAAACTGTGTCTATGCGCAACTCTTTATCACTGGTTCATTTGTGAATATCACTTATTAGTTATTGCGATAATATTTAGTATTTTTCATGTTGTTTTCGTTTGATGAAAAAATATTAAGAAGAGCATAATATATATATATATATATGTGTGTGTGTGTGTGTGTGTGTGGATGCATTTGTGTATGAATGTATGTGTGTGCATAACTAATAAAACATTTTTTATTGAAAGTGATTTTCCAACAAGAGTATTTTAGATTAATTTCTAAAATTGTTTTGTTCTGTTGTGTTAAATTAGTTTAAGAGCGAATTGTGTGTGCTCCTCCAATATATATATATATATATATATATATATATATATATATATATATATATATATATATATATATATATAATAGTGAGCATACCGAATTAATGCATAAACGTGATATATGTGTGACGGAAAGAAAATATTTTTTAACAATTACGTTAATGAACCAAATATACATATATATATATATATATATATATATATATATATATATTTTTTTTTTTATTAAATAACAGAAAAATATGAAAAAATATCGGTAGATAGATTTTTCTGGGTCGTTGCTTATCATTTACAATCCTATTCCCGCTGTTTTTCTCGAAAGTTTTTGATGTATTGCCACAGCTTTCTTTGCAGTCATACAGACAGTTGGTTGCAGTTTCTTTCGGTCCGAGCAGTGCCCATTGTATCCAAAGGATTTCTTCCCAGTACAACGAGATACGAAACCATGAACAGAATTATTCCTGATCGATTCCGTATTACATCAGTCATCTGCTTTCCATGACCTCACATAACCCTGATCGCAAGGGTCGGTGGGTGAATGAGTACTCGACCTTGCCCAGACGTCTTTCAGGCGCCTTTTTCCTTTGACAGTAGTACTGCTCCGCCAGGGGCTGATATAATAATTACTTTAATTTTTAAAATACCTACAGACACGAGTGTTTCATCATTTATTTTATTTATTCATTGGGACCAAAGAAGGATTATTAATTTAACTGAGTTTACTTAAAATTTAGAAGTCTAAAACATATGAAAATTAAATCTTTGTTCACTATTTGCATTGAAAATGGTCGACTCAAAATGCACGTAAAAATTGATAACCAATAACAATCGCCACAGCGGTCTATTTTATTAATGAAGCCTTTTGGTAAATCTATATGATATTTTATGTATCACAAAAACATATTTTTGGAAGGGGCAGAAATAATTGTGTTAGAATTAAGTGTCTTCTTACATATAGACATGGTTAGGTTAGCGATGGATAAACTGGAGAATGAGAGCGTATATATATATATCTGTATATATATGTATGTATATATATGTGTATATATATGTGTATATGTATATATATGTCCATATATATATGTATATATGTATATATATATATATGGATATATATGTATGTATATATATATATATATATGTGTATATATGTATGTATATATATATGTGTATATATATGTATATATATATATGCATGTATATATATGTATATATATATGTATATATATATGTATATATATATATGCATATATATATGTGTATATATATGCATATATATATGTATATATATATATGCATATATATATGTGTATATATATGTATATATATATGTATATATATATGCATATATATATGTGTATATATATGTATATATATATGCATATATAGATGCATATATATATGTGTATATATATGTATATATATGTGTTTCTATATGCATATATATATGTGTTTCTATATGTATATATATATATATGCATATATATATATGTGCAAACAGTTAATGAAATATGTTAAAAAACACTTTGAAATGAGTTAAAAACATATTTAATCTGAAAAGGAAACCCTAGATAAATGGATAATCCGCGGAGTTTCGAAGAAATACTCTCCTTCTCATCAGAAGGTAGGAATTAGCAAAATGCGGGATCGGATTTTGCATGCAGAAGTATTTGATGAAACAACAAATAAGTCAAAGATCTTACTTGAAAACAAAATAAGTTAAGCAGAGGGAATATGGTAAAGAAAAAGGTGATTACACATTAATGGATAGTCTGGTGGAAGATGGCTGAGATACTTTTATAAATATTAATTCTTTAATATTTATAATTTACTTTAATTTTACCATCTTGGATCATTTTGGTAAATTCAATTGTAATTTTCATTATATATGTATATATATATATATATATATATGTGTGTGTGTGTATATATATGTATATATATGTATATATATATATGTGTGTATATATATGTATATATATATGCATGTATATATATATGTGTGTATATATATGTATATATATGTGTGTATATGTGTATATATATGTATATATATATGTGTATATATATGTATATATATATGTGTATATATATGTATGTATATATATATTTATATATAAAATGGGTTAATAAATTCCAACGAGAGAAAGATGTATCTTTAAATGAGGAGGGGGTCACCAACAATGTGTATTTTTTAACATTATTTTATTGTTCCGTGTTTTTGGTTTTCATGGAAAATTACGTTTAGATCATTGTAATAATGTTTTTCAATGATTTAAAAATTAATATATATATATATATATATATATATATATATATATATGTTTTTAACGAAAAATTAAGTTGCGCTCATTTTTAATTTAATAAAAAATCCTTATTAATCGTTAACTCTTAATCAAACGGACAATAACTCTGTGTTCGATGCACTTCAACATAAAGATCCATACAAAATTTCTGCCAGATTGAATATGCAGTTTTCCAGAAAACATCTAGAGTAAATGTAGCACTAGTAGGGATACTGGACGTTGCCCGGGATTAAATGATGATCAACGAATATTTCACACTCCTATATTTTTATTGTCATCGAAATCCGTAAAATCGCTCGGGAAGAAGCTTCACATGCCTCCATGCAGTAATTTAGTCCAAATGATATATTATTCTACATTACACTATAG
Organism: Euprymna scolopes; assembly: GCF_053919585.1. Taxonomy (NCBI): domain Eukaryota; kingdom Metazoa; phylum Mollusca; class Cephalopoda; order Sepiida; family Sepiolidae; genus Euprymna; species Euprymna scolopes. The sequence goes on along the minus strand of NC_136509.1, from coordinate 8,872,293 downwards.
AGAACCCACTGTTTCTTTTATAAAATTATTTTATATAAACTTCTTTCCAGTTAACGAAAAATAAAATTAAGAAATTTACGCGCGGGGTTTGACCATGTCATGCAAAAACAGCAGCAGCAGCAGCAGCAAAAACAACAAAAAACAAACAAAAACACGCTATCAACTTACTTACCCACAGTAGAATTGTAACAGCATGTTTTTCTATGTTGCTAAACGACGACATGGAAAAATGACTTTTCCGATCACAGATGAATTAAAATAACTGCTTCGATTATCGGTAATTATCGGGGTATTCTGAGACAAAACTTAACTAAGATCACTCCCAGATTTATGCACTAAAGTTTTGTGAATTTTAAAGAAAATCTATTGAGCCGTTTCGGAGTCTATAAGGAACGAACTCACCCGCACAGACAAAGTTACATTTATACAACTGTAGGGATAGAAATAAATATGTATATGCGTTTGTTTTTGTAGACTTGTAGCCAAACAGGTTTGCAGACATTTGCTGTATTTTTAGTAATTTTTCGCGAGATGAAAACACACAAAAAAGAACGCACAATCATGTAGGCATGACCTTTGACAAATAATCTGTGTATACGTTTGCTTATTCGTACTTTTTATGTTTAGAACGCTGACAAAAAACTGCAAACGAAATTAAATGTTCATTATTTCATCTCGTATAATTTCTTTCGATATACGACCAGGTCATTGCATAATTATTGCCTATCCGAAAAAAAAAAAAATCATATATGCAGATACGATTCCTATTTCTTGTGAAATCGATTCGACGGGTTTTTGCCTCAGATTGTTTGTTCCAAAGCAAAACAAAAAAAGGCAGTTTGTTTACGTCTTTCTTGTCTTTTTTTTTGCTTCTCATATTTGTAATTTCGCTTTCGTTTCGTTTTGCTGTCGATGCGTCACTGAAACTGCAAAGTAATCTAACGAAAGGCGAATCTCGAAGGCTTTTCACGTTTTTTGCAACAATGCAATACATTATTTCTTTTGCAAGAATGTGCCTCCAAAACTTTCATACGTGGATATTTCTATCTATCTATGAGCATATATCAATCAATCAATCTATATATTTATCAATCTCTGTGAATAAATACATAGCTATCAATTTATATATATATATATATATATATATATATATTTTTTTTTTTTTTCTGTGAATCTCTCTCTGTATAAATATATATGATGACTGCAACGTCTTGAAAGACGAGTGCCACTCCCTCAAACACATGATTGTTTTTTTAGTCCTAACGGCGAATTCACACGCTCAAGCAGACATGACACTGAAGACGGTCATTGCTATACATACATCTATATCCACAAACACACACACACATATCCATAAACACACACACATATCCATAAACACACACATATATCCATAAATACACACACACATATATCCATAAACACACACACACACACACATATATATACATATATATATATATATATATATACATACATACATACATATATATATGAATCTCTAACAATCAATCTAGTTATCAATCTATATACAAGAGTCGTTCTAAAAGTGAGGTCACCCTATTATTTAACTAACAAACTAAAACGTTGAAGAACAACGAGAGCAGGAGGGGTACCATTAAAATAAGCGGTCTTTTGTTCTCCAGAATTTATTTTTCTACATAGTAAACACCATTCTCAAATCACTTTTGCCGACCTTTTTGATGCTAAAAGTCGGAACGTGTTCTGTCACTCACATCTCTTTCGCCAGTTTGAAATCGACGAACCCATCTCATAACTGAGCTAACATTGAATTTATCTGCTTCTTAAATGTACAACAGGTGCCGGTGATTGTTGATCGGTTCAATTTTTTTCTGCATAGAGGAATTCAATGATACTACTCTGCTTCTGACACACGCCCATGAAAAGGGGTACTTTCTTAGAGTTATATACCGTCGATATATGCAACAGAGTGAGTAAATCTTTATTTCATGAATGTATAAGTTCAGTCATCATAACAATGCAATTTGTACCCGGCTCTGATCTGCTCAGGCGGGATTAAAAATATGACGCAATACTTTTGGAATGAAACTCGGAGCTCCAATCTATGGTCAGCCTTTGACAAACTTTCACAAAAAACGCTCTTCTTAATTGTCATTTTCACAAGGTTTCAGTCGATGTAAACTCCGACCTTGTTCAACTCAGGAATGGTTCTGTTGAACTCGGGAATTTGGACAGAATTTCGAACGGAACCTTTCATTTACTTCACGGGGGTAGCGTGCACTTGTTCCATCAGCCATGACTGGGTAGAGGTGCTAAGTAATTCGCATTGAGAATTGAAACATTTAGAATTGAAACTTCAACCTTCAGGAGAATATCACTTTTACAATTGATTTTTTCCCAGTAGTTATAGTATTCGGAAAAATCAATTGTAAAAAGTGATATTCTCCTGAAGGTTGAAGTTTCAATTCTAAGTTTGGGCGACTGAAAAATACAATTGCGAATTACTTAGCACCTCTATCCAGTCATGACTGACGGAACGAGAGCCTGGTACCCCCGTGGCGTAAATAAATGATTCTGTTCGAAATTCCATCCAAATTCCCGAATTCGACAGAAACATTCCAGAGTTCGACAAGACACATGAAGAATGGCGGAGGTTACATCGACCGAAACGTTGTAAAATCATACTCAAGATGAGAACAATAGTCTGAATATTTCAAATAATACGACTATCTATATCTATTAGTCTATCGATCTATCCATATCTATCACTATCATCCCTTTATCTATATCTATTCATTATTTTAATACAGATCAACATGTTTAATGAGACGTTAGCTAGTTCAGTTTTCTCCTGCCTGTTTGGATTTGTATTTAAATGCATAAAACATTAAAACACCTCTTAAAATTAGATGCCATGTAAAACTTGCGTAACCTGAATTATTATTTTTACACACAGAGTTTGGAAAAAATAATCGACACATCAAGTATGAGATTGTATGAATTTATATTCAAAGATATAAAACCGAAAGGATGTTATTAATTCATGTATGACATACGGATATCCTGTGAAAGTGCAGTAACTTTAATTGATTATTATTTACACACACAGTGGTGCGACAAAATAATACACAAGCTAAGTATGATATTCTAATATTAATAACACCGCCGAAAGCTTTTTATTTTTTTAATTAATTATTGTTTATTATTTAATTAATTATTGTTTATATTTTTATTTTTAAATTAATTATTGTTTATTTTTTTAATTAATTATTATTTTTTAAAATTAATTATTGTTTATCTTTTAATTAATTATTGTTTATTTTTTTAATTAATTATTGTTTATTGTTTATTTTTTAATTAATTATTTACGTTGATTAATGTTTTGCAAAAAATTCCCATCTCAAGTCAGATATCATTAAATATATATAATCAGTACGCATTCAAATGACAGATATATGCTCTTAGTGCAGGTGCTAGCGTAACGAAAACAGACTAAATATTGTTGTATCAAGCTGTATTGTACTATCGAAAAAGTACTAACATCCTTTGCGAAATGTGGAGAAACCTCCTTGTCGATTTAACTCTGGGAAAAAGCCAGAATTTTCAGATTGTCGATCGTCGATACTCACATTGTTAAAATATCACAAAAGTACAAATTTCAAAATTAATGTAAAGCTTAATGATTACCCCAAGAATCCGGATTTTGCAAACGCTGTTCATTGGATTTCACCGGATGGCTCTAATAAGAAAACGAATCACTATTTTTAAAACAGATGTCGTATGTCATCTATAATATCAATCTCACCTGTCACATGTCTGTTTAAATGTATGTACGTATGTATGCCTAAAACTTTCGACAGAGGCGACAAATTTTCACGAGATCGGTATCGTTTTAGAGGCTCGAACGACAAATATCGAAAAATTGGCCAAAAACATTTTCTTCGCCCTCAACTGGACGCTTTCCTACAAGGAGGGGTCGCTTTTTTCACCGATATTTTCGAAAGTCATCTCTTTTCAATTTCCTAGCCTTAATTTAAACCTTCGTCATTTCCTGTTTGGCAATGGACGAACCGGCAAAGACGTCACGTTTTTTTTTCACGCTCTTTTCTTCCTTCGCTGTACGGGTTCGAACCTGCCTGCCTACTACCATTTTTTTCAAAACATTTTTGCTCAACACACACCTCCAAACACCCGCCCGAGCAACTGTGAATTGGTTCCTCAAGCAGTGGAAGAATATTATTTGCTCGGTTCGGTTAGCATTTACCTTATCTCCGATTACCGATAGAGCATAAGTGTCGGGACAGCTAAAAAGTACCGTCTTAATCCAACTGTTTAATATGGCGGATGGTTGAGGACGTAACTATGTATTAGAAAACCAATTCAATAATCTTTCTTCATGACAGCATAAACAATCTTGACTATGAAGCATTGTATCTGGTTTAATTTATTCTATGTTTGCTAGACTTTTTTCCGAAGGGAAATACAATCTTTCCATATGATAATGCATCAATTCACATGTTGCCGAATGGAACATTCTAGTGAACTTGAACATATTATCCGTCCACCTGAGATGTCAATTTTAGTAAGTACTAGAGGATGCACTAGGCGTTGTCCGGTATTAAGCTTAACGTTAAAGTTCTCTAAAAAAATGAAGTAAAAAAAAAGGGGAAAAAATGGACTAAAAAAAAAATGAAAGACACTGAAGCCAGATGCATACGGGTATAAAGTTTTTTTTCTAAACAGTTTTTTTTTGTGAGAAAAAAATACTCTAGCTGAGATCGAAACCAAAACAAAGATATTGAGTCAAGTACGATAACCACTAGACCAGCAAATAAAACCCAATGACTCCCAAGTAACAATTTTTTTTAAAATTTGACTCCCTTAGCAGCCGTTTTTCCGGGTAACAACCGATTAAAATTTCTCCCCATGTCGGATTACCCTACATACCAAATTTCAAGTCTGTAGATTAAATATTCGTTCAGTATATACGTTGAGAATTGTTCACACACACACACACATACACACACACATTCTCACTTTTATAGCTGTACTAGCAAGCCGCTCAGCATTGCCCGGTCGTAAAATACACATAAATGTTATATATTAATTAAGGAGAATTTAGTTCTTATAAGTAAAAAAAATAAAATATAAGTACTGAGATCGAAACTAAAACCTAAAAACAGTGAATCAAATACGATAACCATTAGACAAGCTTTACATGATTCTTAAAAATAGTTTTCAAACTAACTTATACTTAACATAAGGAAGCTGTCATGTTTCAGGACCGCATGCGCAGTCGTGAAACAGTTGAAAAGAAATAATCTGATAACTCCGACATACCAATTTATCAATTTTGACATAGCAGCCCTTTTTCCGGATGAAAACCAATTTAAAAGTTTTCCACATTGATTGAGATTTTCGGACTGACTTCCTCATCTTGGTTGTTATAGTCACAACGTTTCGGCCGTTTTGCCCTCCGGCCTTCATCAGGTGTTTTGTATAGAACACTGGAACCGTTTGTTAGGAGTCTCAAATCCAACCCTTTATTATTATTACGGGGGTGCCGTGTTCGAACTCCAGCTAGGCTCTGAGACATAGTTGCTGATTCTCTGTTTTGAATGTTACTTTTCACTGCCTTCGTTCAGAATTGAACTCAGCACCTTTGGGTAACTGTAAACTTTGATACAACATCTAGGACCACTCGGCCCTCATCTAAAAAATAAAGACAATTACTAGTTATCCACATGTCGGAATACCCTATATACTAAATTTCAAGTCGGCAGGTCCAATATTCAATGAGTATATATACTGAGAAGTGTCCCCCCGCACACATTCTTAGGTTTATATTCATATATATATATATATATATATATATAGAGAGAGAGAGAGAGAGAGAGAGAGAGGAAAAACATTGAATACACCCTTATATATATAAGTGGATTGAACCAAACGATTAAAATAAATCTAGAAACATTGAAGTCGAAGGTGATTTTAGTCCAGTGTTCGAACTCCACGAAAGGTTGTAGATCATACATAACCGCACTAAACAGTCTTGAAATGTACTAGGAAAATATTTATATATATATACGTATATACTAGCTTATAACGTGTAACATTCCCAAGGAAAATTTAAATAAAAGCCTATGACTAAACCAATAAAAGATTAGTTCATACACTCGTTAGGAGATTATATATATATATATATATATATATATATATATATATATATATATATATATATACTTACAAATTATGAGATATATATACTTACAAATTATGAGATATATATACATACAAATTATGATATATATACACATACAAATTATGATATATATATAAGCACATACAAATTATGATGTATATATATACGTACAATTTATGATGTATATGTATATATACATACAAATTATAATGTATATATATACACACACATACAAATTATGATGTATATACACATACATACAAATTATGATGTATATGTATATATACATAAAAATTATAATGCATACATATATATAAAACACATACAAATTATGATGTATATATATATACATACAAATTATGATTTGTATGCATATATATATCATTTGTATATGCATATAATTTGCATGTATATATGTACATGCAAATTATGATGTATATATATTCATGCAAATTATATGCATATACAAATGATATATATGTTTATATGCATACAAATTATGATAGATATATACATACAAATTATGATAGATATATACATACAAATTATGATAGATATATATACAAATTATGATAGATATATACATACAAATTATGATAGATATATACATACAAATTATGATATATATATACATACAAATTATGATAGATATATACATACAAATTATGATATATATATACATACAAATTATGATATATATACATACAAATTATGACATATATACAAATTATGATATATATACAAATTATGATATATATATATATATACATACAAATTATGATATATATATATATACAAATTATGATATATATCTATACACAAATTATGATATATATATGTACAAATTATGATATATATGTACAAATTATGATATATATGTACAAATTATGATATATATATATATATATATATATATGTACAAATTATGATATATATATGTACAAATCATGATATATATGTACAAATCATGATATATATATATGTACAAATCATATATGTATACATACAAATGATGATATATATATACAAATTATGATATCTATATATATATCTACAAATTATGATATCTATATATATACAAATCATGATATATATATATATATATATACAAATTATGATATATATATATATATAAATTATGATATATATATACATACAAATTATGATATATATATGCATACAAATTATGATATATATATGCATACAAATTATGATATATACATACATACAAATTATGATATATATATGCATACAAATTATGATACATATATACATACAAATTATGATATATATATATATATACATACCAATTATGATATATATATATACATACCAATTATGATATATATATATACATACCAATTATGATATATATATATACATACCAATTATGATATATATATACATACCAATTATGATATATATATACATATACAAATTATGATATATATACATACAAATTATGATATATATACATACAAATTATGATATATATACATACAAATTATGATATATATACATACAAATTATGATATATATACATACAAATTATGATATATATGCATACAAATTATGATATATATACAAATTATGATATATATATACAAATTATGATATATATATACAAATTATGATATATATATACAAATTATGATATATATATATACATACAAATTATGATATATATATACATACAAATTATGATATATATACATACAAATTATGATCTATATATATACAAATTATGATATATATATTATTATCTTTAATATCTTTTATATATATAGCGTTTAATCTAGTGCCACGAAAGAAATAACTTGCATCTGTAAAAAAGGAGCATTTTATCAATGACGATAGGTGACATTGTGTTACCATTCGTATTCACTATAGTGTATGATGGCCGCCATGGCCTCAGTTCTGTCTTCAAAGACAATGGATACTACCTGTAACGGCGAGGAGAATTTAATTGTTAGAAACGGGTTGCGCGATTTCTACAATTCCTCTCTTGAATAGGCAATACTCTATCCCAGTTGCGAAGAGATATCTAGGGACTACATACAGCACCTGGTACCCTCAAACGGTCATCCATTTTAGTACTGATTAGGTTCAATGTCGCTTAACTTTGGTGACGTAACATGAACCGATATGTAATGACGTCATGATTATAATTATAGATATGCTACAACGTAATACATATGACAATGTAATGACGTCATGATTATAATTATAGATATGCTACAACGTAATACATATGACAATGTAATGACGTCATGATTATAATTATAGATATGCTGCAACGTAATACATATGACAATGTAATGACGTCATGATTATAATTATAGATATGCTACAACGTAATACATATGACAATGTAATGACGTCATGATTATAATTATAGATATGCTACAACGTAATACATATGACAATGTAATTACGTTATGATTATAATTATAGATATGCTACAACGTAATACATATGACAATGTAATTACGTCATGATTATAATTATAGATATGCTACAACGTAATACATATATGTTTAGAAATACTTATGATAACCATGTTTGAACGTGATTAAAAAAAATATTACTTTTATAGATTTGCTAGAATTGCAAGCAACTTCATTTTGATGCCGGTTACTTTCAGACAATCTTCTTTAAAACCGCAAGGAGACATAAAAACATGGACTTCTTTTTTTAGTTAGCTTTTTTTTTTTTTCGTTCTTCGTATAAACTCTATTTTCCACTGGAAGCGAAGATCGCATTCTCCCGCAAAGTCAAAGGCCAACACTGAAAGCCAACGGAAGACATAGCCAACAAAAATACTTTAGAACGTATATTTTTTATATATTATTTTGTGGAATTTGTTTTTTTTAGAAGAGAGGGTAGAGTTGGTATCTATTTACATACACAGGAAATATGGCTGCGTATTCTTCCCGGTGTAACGGCATTAGTTGATACAACAGTGTAATAAGATTCAGTAATGCTGAACACAGTTTCGCCTTTTGATTTCCTCTAAGAACTTTAACTCTTCAACAACCCCAAATAATTCCATGTTTGTTTCAGGCAATGGAGACATTTCCTATTTATAAGTGAAACAGAATAAAAGAATAAATCAACACTTGCAGCCACATTTGCTACAAAAAAATTGTAGCGGATAAAGAAAAAATGTCGATTAGGATCATTCGGATTACTGTTCCAATCTTTAATATTACTAGCATAGTTGCCCGGCGTTGCTCGGCGTTTCCCGGCGTTGCCCGGGTGTTTGGAGGTGTGTGTTCAGCAAAAAAAAGAAAAAAAGTTGTAGCAGGTAGGCAGGCTCGAACCCGTACTGCGAAGGAGGAAAAGAACGTAGAAAAAACGTGCCGTCTTTTCTGTTACGACCACCGCCAAACAGGAAGTGACGTAGGCTTAAATTAAGGCTGTACAATCAAAAAGAGGGGATGACTTTCGAAAATATCGGCGAAAAAAGCCACCCCCTCCTGTTGAAAAGTGCCCAGTTAAGGGCGAAGAAATTAATGTTTTTAGGCAATTTTTCGGTATTTGTCGTCTGAAGGGTCGAGCTTCAAAACAATAGTGATCTTGTGAAAATCTGTCGCCTCTGTCGAAAGATTTAGGCAGACATGCAAACATACATTACATTTATATATTGGTAGCTCAAATTTTCGACCAAAACCGATTAAAAAGCTTGCCCTATCTATGAATATCCTGTATAATATGAAAATTTCAAATGTTTAGACCAGAAATTTTCTGAGCAATTTGGTAGAGACCGCAGAGGTAATTTTTTTAACTTTGACCCCTATTATGACCCCTTAATATTTGTTTTGGGCTCACATTCAGTTATTAAGTTAGATCCATGTCCAAGGAACCTATACCTAAAATTTCAAGTGTTTAGACCAAAAATTAGTGGAGATGTTTGGTAGAGTTCTCAAAGGTCAAATTGTTGAACTTTCACCGCTTAACAGCCAAATTTCTGACCGAAAACGGATTACAAAGATTTTCCCAAAGCTCAGTATCCTGTATATCAAATTTGTAGTCTGTAGACTGAAAATTGACAAAGTTATTTTGTAGGGAAATGTAAAGAAACAGACAGAAACACACAGACAGATAGACACTTTTATTTTTATAGATATACAAGCATTTCAGCCCGGTGTTGCCCGGGTGTTCGGAGGTGTATGTTGAGCCAAAAAAAAAGTGGTAGTAGGAAGGCAGGCTCCACTCCGTACCGTGAAGGAGAAAAAGAACGGGGGGAAACGTGACGTCTTTGCTGTGAGGACCACCGTCAAACCGGGAGTGACGTAGCTTTTAATTAAAGCTAGACAATCAAAAAGAGGGGATGACTTTCGAAAAAAAAAAAAAAAAAGTCCTGCAACATTGCAGATTAGCGATAGCTGTGTCGGACGGAAGGGGACGCCATTCAGACCAGACGATCCTGAGGCACGATTTTCGCGAGCTCTATGTAGAAATTCAGCCCGGTTAAAATAACAGCAACCATCATCATCGTAATATTTCCATTCAAAGAATAATGGACTTATAGAGATATTATGAATATAGTTACATTTTAAAACGTTATTCAATGGCGATTCGCAGCAGTTATGACCCGACGCCAATCATGATGTTTTATTAATTACACCACTTGATTATTACCTAACTACAACTATTATTGCTACTACTACTTTTATGAATATTATTTAATATTAATACGAATAATTAAATTAATATTACTAATTACATGATTAATAGTATTATTAATATTTATAGCCATATTATTATCAATAAAAATAATATATTATTAATGATAATATTAATGAAATATTAATAATATTATTAATATTATTGATATTAATAATAACAACAACACTGGGGAGTATAACAAAAAGGATTTGACAAGTGGATTGAAAAAAATGTGATTCATTGCAATGATGGAGTATTTCAAAGGACTGCCTTCTTGGGATCGTCAGAATCTTGCGGAAGGTACTAGAAGACTAAGAAACCAAGATTCTGATAGCTTATATTCGTGATGGTCCGCTTTTCAGTATAAAATCGGCAATATCAACAGTCAGACAAAAAATGTAAATAATAATAATAATAATAATAATAATAATAATAATAATAAATATATTTACTCCGGTTTTGTTATACATATACACGGAACCAAGTTTAGAATTTGTGAAGAAATGAATAGTTAATAATGCGCCATTTTCTTTTTCTATAAATTCTTGATTGATCTTATTGTCAACTCGAATTTCATTCTATTCAAGTTTGCTTTCATATTTAAAAATAGCTCTTACGTCTTGGCTGTCAGCCAGTCTAATCTGACATTCACAGTTTGTCAATTTCGTTGACTCATCTTTGCATGTGCGAATATATGTGCAAACTTGGGACTATCATTTTCACGGTTCTTGATTGACACACGTGTAAGACGATATTTCACGTGTAAAAATCTAATTCGACACTAAATGACAATGGAGATGAAATCAATACATTTCCAAGATGTCTGATACTAAGATAAGAGCAAGACATGTGAAACTGAACGTTCTTATCAGTATCGATAACGGGGTTATCTCAAAGTTAAAACGCGATTCTCCGTCGTGTTCTAATTCCGCTATCAGTGAATGCTGCGTCTCATCTTATCTACATCGTTTGTCACAAGCAAGGCATCTGGGCATGAAGCAGACAAGGCAATATCAAAACGAGTGACAAAATCGATACAGACATAAATATATTGATTTTATTTACGATTGGTAGACACTAATAAAAGTAAAGAGTAAATAAACGAAGAAAATGTTGTATCTTTATGTATGCCGACTTCTTTGCGAATGAATGCATGAGACTGCGTGCATAAGTCGTTATGTTTAGTAGTCCATAAATGTGTCTATATCGTCTGTCCAGATCGCATAAACTAGCGGTCACGTCTGGATTTTGTTGACACACAAGAGTTTTTGTAGTCCCATTATGACTATCAAGGGTTCATGTGGCAAGTTTATTATCTAACTGCAAACTCTGGGGTGTCTTTATAATAATCTATGTTAGCAGGCACTCAGGTCCTAAAGAAAAAGCATTTCTGATTGGATGAAGTCTGGTTTCAGTAAGCAATCGACATTGAGTATCTTGATTGAATTAAGTGAAGAGTATTACGTATTTCAATTAATAAACCTCGATTATTTTACAGATTAATTTTCTGCTACCCCTATTGTTCCTACTACTGCTGGAACAACGGCACCAGCAAACAGTAGGATGTGATTTCGGTGTTCTATTTTCTTCTTGTCAAACGAATGCCGCTTCTTCATTGAATGACTGTCCGTACATTTGCAGATGACTCTTCAACCCTACCAACGAATCACGTATATTTGGGGAGATTTTACACTCATGTCGATTATTGTTATCAGTCAAGATAGAAAGCAGAAAACTTCCATCTTTGTGAACTTATACATAACGTAAAAAGACACCAACTGATCGCTATACACTAGAGTAGTGGCCTCTAATCGGTTTCACATGGCGGCACACTAATGTAGTTTATATACATTTTCGCGGCACACGTATCATAAAACATAGTATTTACACTCATAAATCCTTTTTACAATAAAATTAAAAACAAAACAAAGAAGATAATTGTTGTGGCGGAACAAAACTGTGTTAACTACTAATAGATTATTATAATCTCAATAAATACGGAAAACTAAGCCGTAAGGTATCCGGTGGACAAACCTAGGTCGTTCGTCGTAGCCAGGGAATGACCCACCTATTGTATGCTTTGCAATAATGTTGCTTTATTTTGGAGTTCTGTTTTCTTTTATAACCTTTTAACCGAAGTGCGGAAATTAGAAGGCGTGTTCTAACAAAATGAGAAAATAAACCAAATAAAAGTTAACGGAAGAAAATAGAAAGGATTAAAAAAAAAGATTCGATGGATATTGAGCTGGCGTCGCGCAGATAAAAACACAGACAATTAAAAAAACACAGATAATTTAAAAAAAAACACAGACAATAAAAAAAACACAGATAATTTAAAAAAAACACAGACAATTTAAAAAAACACAGATAATTTAAAAAAACACAGATAATTTAAAAAACACAGATAATTTAAAAAAAACACAGACAATTTAAAAAAAAAACACAGACAATTTAAAAATCACATAAAAAATAAAACACAATTAGAGAAAAGGGTACACATAGCTAAGAAATAATTTGAAGAAAGAAAAATCCCGTCTCCGTTTAATCGATGTGGTCATTTGCATTGGGTTAAGGACTGTCCATATTTATCAAGAAAATGTTCAATATGTAAAAAACGGACACAAACTACTTATTGCAGAAATATAATTAAATGCAAAACCAAAGTGTGTTTGGCACAGACTGAAAATAACGAAGAAGGCTGTTAGCGGTATGCTAATTAATTTCGAGGGGAAATTTTTAGCGAACATCACATTCCTGGGAAAAACGAAAAAGTGAAAAGCTTATTAAAGGATAACACTAATCTCCTGCGCACAAACTGGATTCATGAATTTAAATTATGGAACCAGCTAATCAGGTAAAATTATAAAGGAATAAAAAGCGAATCCAATGATTGTTAAAACAGTTACATTCAATTTAGCTTAAATTCTCGGTTTTTGAAAAAAAATGACAACTGCGGACTTTCTTTTTGGCGCCACTATGCATATAATAGTCTGCAAACTAATAAATCCCATTATCAAAAATAAAATTACTCAATAAAAACTAAACTCGTGATATATCATGCGATTGTTATCTCTCTTGTATAGGTTGAAGACCTTCACTGTGCACCAGCGTGATCTGAATAAACTAATAAAACTCGACGAGCAAAAACGTGAAACATAATAAACATTAAATGGTATTACTATGTAACCAACACAAGCGTCCTTCGGAGAGAAAATAACTGCAGTATTGAGGCCACCATCATAAGGTACAAACTTCGTTGTTTGGGGCACGTATTTGGTATGCGCGAGAACAGACTCTCGACAAACATATTACTCAGAGCAAGGCGCAAGAAAAAGTACCCATCGATGCCCTCATTAATGATACAATGACCGACTCAAATTCACCCTAAAAACACTGGATTTGTTCTTCACACCTTGGAAACAGCAACTCGAGATCCGCAATTGTTTCACCAATCCATCATGGCCGCTACTAAACAATATGAAACAGAAAGAAGATTGGTCGAGATTAAGAGACAGGCAAGAAAAAAAAACTGAGCAAAACAATCCTGCTCCCACCAACCTTTGCATGATATCTCTACCCACGCAGATTCTACGCTCATATTGGTCTGAGAAGCAATGTGTGAGCCAAACACTAGAAGAAGTGGAAATTTAAATTCTCGGATGCGAAAAATCGGCGGACGGCATACATACATACATACATACATACATACATACATATAATTTATTTATTTATTTATATTTGTCTTATTCATATATGTATAACGTCTTTTTTGTCTGAAAAGTAGCTATTTTGGAATATTTTTAAATAATATATTTAAATGTCTTAACATAATTATGAAACAATCGTAACACATGAGGAACTACACCATATGTTCTCATTTCATATTTTGTTGTCTTGATTTTGCAAAAATATCGTATATATATATATATATACATAGAGAGAGAGAGAGAGAGAGTGAGAGAGAGTGAGAGAGAGAGAGAAGGAAAGAGCGAGCGCTAAGGGAAGGGTTATATGACTGATGGAAAACCACCTTGATGCATTAGTTTTTTTCGTTTCACAGTGGAAATTGTTTAAGTAAACTGAAACGCGAATAAGAAATGCAACTTAAAAACGAAAGAAATAAAACCACAAATATACAAACGAAAAAAATCGACTTCCGTTTTTAGAAAACAATAATTTTTGCGCATTGTTTTTTGTTTCAGTTTTACGCAGACCAAAAAGGCTTTTTTTTTAACAATATTTTTACTTTAACAGAATAAACATATACAATAGACATCAATACGAATAAACTAAAAACATTATGTCATTTGTTGTTCTTATTTTCAGTTTTGCTTCGTTTCTTTTCTTTGTATTTACTATATCTGTAACCAATTATTTATTTCAATTGAATTAGACTCTAACATTCATACATTGTGACATATTGTAGGATATTTTCGAGCGTAATCTAAAATACTAAATGTTTTATTTCCTACGTTTATTATATACTCACTATGAGTTTTCACACAGGATATCATAAAAAATTCACCTCTGAGAATCACCTGTGGTGTTCCCAGATTTCTAGTACTCACCACCTCTTTTGATAATTTTAACAAATTAATTAGCATTATCGCAACAGCTATTTTTTACTATTGATTTCATGCCAGAAAACAATCATGGTCTTCACTGGAATTTCGGTGGCAATAAGACTCTCTAAGGTATTAGCCCTATTCGCACGCATCAACTGGAGGTCTGGTTAGTGCTTCTTCTTCTCGGTATTTCAATCCTTTTTGACCCTTCACGTCGACTTGTTGTGGTACCAGTTGATACCGACACTTTTTAGAGGGCGTCTCTTATAATTATACAATTTTAGTTTTCTACATCGCATGTGGTGTTTTTTTGGGTTTTATTTTACTGCTTCAATTGTACTTTTTTACATGTCCGCTTGGCGTTTGTAGCACGTGTATTACTTTCTACATTCAAGGGTTTTCATTGATATTTCAGCTGTTTTCGTTATTGTTTTCTGTTGCATATTCTCACGCATTCACCCGATTCCAATCTCACCCATTGTTTTTCCAAAGTTTTTCAGGATTGTTTCTTAGTGTTCTGACTATTGTTGATGTTATCTTGTCTTTCTTCATCTTCTATATCCCTTTGAGTTTTCTTGTATTTGAGTCGATGTAATTGTTCCGCTTCTCCGTTTCCTTGATGTTCACTTTGTGGTCAACGGCGGAATCTACGACATGGCAGGACTCTCTCTCTCTCTCTTGTTAACTATTAGGACGTCTACTCTTTTTGCTTGGATAAATTTATCTGTTTGTACGTCCATGTGATGTTCCTTTTCAGATACTGCTGCCGGTTTGCACTTCTATTTGTCTGAATGATCAAAATGCATTTTTTTGTATACTTCCCAGTGCATTGTCTTCTTTATTTGATTGTACCTGTTCTGTATTCCTTTTGAGCTAGTGTTTTCCATTCACTTATTATGTGGTTTACCGTTTCATCTCTTCACATAGTCTGCATTTTCTGTTTTCTGGTGTCGGTCTTTTATATTTGATGTGGTTGATCCTTATTACGTTATCTTTTGCGGTTATTATTATTATTGGTTCAGTTTCTCTATGTAGGTTTCCTTTTCGTAGCCATAACCAAGTGTTTTCGTTAGTTTCATTTCTGTCATCATTATGAATCGTTCGTGTAGCTGTTTCTCTTCCCACTTTTCTTTTACCTTATTTCTGCTTTCTATCTTGTTCATTCTTATCAGTATCTCTTCCTGCTGTGATTATCTTTTCGGTGTTCTGCATTATGTATTTTTTATAGTTCGTTTTGTGTCAGTCATACAGTCTTCCATACAAGCCGGTCCTCTCCCCCGTTTTTTCCTTTCACGTAGAGTCAATGAGCATCATTTTTTTGGTATATTGCATTGTGCATAGTCATATGTTTCCAGATCTTCTGGTTAAAATGCATAAATTCTTCTTTTGGTCGAAACTATAAACGTGTTATGCTTTTTATTAAGTTTCTTCTTGATTTCTTGGAGTTTTTTTTTGTTGTTTTTCTTAAGAATTCCATTGCAATTATGTCTTTCTTTTATTATTATTTTTATTATTCACAATGACTTTCACACACACCATTATCAAAAGTTTCCTGCAGTCTAGGTAACAACAAATATGCCCAAATTTCTAGTACTCTTAACCGCTTTCGATTACATTTGCAAATGAATTTGCATTATTGTAACATCTGCTTACCATTAATTTCTTACCGGCAACCACCATTAGTTTTCACTGGAATTTAAGTGGTAATAAAACCTTCTTCTATAGTACCAGTCCTCTTCGCACTCATCCAGTAGAGGTCTGGTTAGTGCTTTCTCTCAATCTGCCTTGGATCTTCACGAATTATTATTATTATTGTCATTATTATGATTTTTATGTACTCTCTAGGAGTTCTCACAAAGATTATCATCAATGATTGCACCTTGATAATAACCAACGATGTTCACTAGTAATAATAAGTAATTTCAAATTTTTAGTACTCTCTGCAGTTATTGACGACTATTGAGAATAAACACACACACACACACACACACACACACACACACATATATATAGAGTTGAGTTTTTCTCGCTCTGACCGTGATATTAAAAGCTTACTTTTTTATTTAAAAATATAGACGAACTTTATAATATACTCAGTCATAGATATGCGAGTAACTGCATGAAGCTTATCTAATTTTTATATTCTATTTGAAAAACAAGCGATAATTAGTTACTTATTAATTAATTATGTTTTTATAAGATAATTGGTCCTATGTCACGATTATGCTGAATTCTATTAATGCATGATTTCAAAATTCTGCGTACAATTTAAGATGAAAACATTCTAACACACGGATATATATATAAGTGAAATTGTCGGTGTGTGTGTGTACGAAAAGTCTCTACCAAACTCCTTTCTGAGTATTTTGTCTACACAGTTGAAATTTGCTATATAGTGTATTTGAAATTGTAGAACACTTTCAACTTGGTTTTTAACCGACAAAAAATTCTACTAAATGTCTAAATTGAAAACAATACAGTTGCGAACGTAATTCGAATAAAACACCTGTCAGTAGCTCATACGGTAACGATGCTGGGTAGATAGGAACCGGCTAAGCCTGGAGCGTTAAACACTCCGTTTTCGATTACAGTGGATGGTACCCAAGTTATATTTTTTAAAACCTTTTGAAATCATTACAATATATTGGATTATTATCAAACTGCGTATAATCATAAATAAGAAATGTGTATGTATTAAAATAATATTTATGCGCATATTAAAACTGGGCAACGCCGGACGGCCTGATTATATATATATATATATATATATATATATATATATATATATATATATATATATATTTTAACAAACAAAACCAAGACATCAAAGAATGGGTTGATAGCAACAATTAGTGTATTTCATCGTTAGTTACAATTGGTTCAAGACTATTCGGACAAATTCAAACATTATGTTGTTTGAAAATTTTCACAAGAACAGCCTTTCTTCAGACTTATTGAATAAAAAACACTTTAACAATAAAACATTATCGAAACCATTTCCCTTATGAGGAAAAGAAAACAAGCGAAAATATTTTACCTATATCGCATCCTTTCAAAGTATTTTTTTCTTTTTGTGTGTCTGTGAGTACATTCTCTACGAACTGGAAAAGGGCTGGGCCGATTTTTATAAAATTTCACACAAAGGTACTGTATGTACCTGGCTGTGTTCTGAGAAAGGTTTTGCGTTAGGATGTCTTTGATAATTATCGATAATCGAAAAATCCAATGAAAGAAGTAATAGGCAATTTTAATCAAAGTCAACATCTTACACAGCCTAACATCGTAAGTGTATTTGCAAAGAATAATTACCAAAGGCCCAACATATAAAATCAGCAGTAGGTTCTTTGATATGGCTGGTGCGCGTTCGAAATGAATGTTTCTGTTTAAAGCAAAATTTCATAAATGATACTTGACTTTTTCATTTTAAACTTTGTAGCGTAATGATTAGGGCTATGACAACAGCATATTCTTTTCATTGTTTTTACTCTCAAGTACATATCAGACGCAGTTAGACACACTTAATCAACCGAGAACCACATCAGTCTATATAAAAAACATATAAGATATCAACGGATATATACTCACGAGTCAAAAGAATGAAAAGAATATGCTGTTGTCACATCTCTAGTAATGATATACTTTCTTACTCCCTCCTCTCGCATCTATTTCATTTCTATCTCACTTCGTTTACTCATTTATCATTCTTCACATTCCAACTTCACATGGCACTGTTGAAAAACAAGCCAGCAAACAAGGTTGGCAGACGTATAGTTCTATATTGAAATATAGGCGTAAAAGATGGTTGTTTAATATCATGAGTGCTTATTGTCACTTGGTGCCAAGGTATTAAATCTCAACGGATACAATCCTAATCGATTTTTCCCAACATTCTAATCAATATTTAATTTTCTACTGATATTAAACAGAACCGAAAGACCTCTTCCCGGTTCTCACTACAGAGATCGATCCCTCCCTCCTTTAACACCCTAACACCTCTCTTCCGTTCTCACCCGAGAGAGAGAGAGAGAGAGAGAGAGAGAGAGAGAGAGAGAGAGAGAGAGAGAGAGAGAGAGAGAGAGAGAGAGAGAGCTCCTCCCGTTCACACCACACTGATGTAAAAAGGGTCGAGGCAGGGAATACTCTCGACATCTTTTTCATCGAACTTTCGAAAGAAGACCAGTGGGAAATAATTAGAAAATAAATTGAGAAAATAGAAATCGAACGCTGGAAGATTACATAAAATATTCCTAAGAATTCGAAAATAAAATGAAACAAAAAATATAGAGTTAAGGTTACTCGTCATATAATTGATTTTGATTCGCAAACGTGGAAAACAAAATCAGATCGGGTCATAAAATATATTGGCCAAAACTTAATGGTGAAATTATTTCTCTGAGAAAAAAATCGATTTTTGTAAGAAATAAAAAGAAAACGAAAATTTTGTGAAGGAAACAACTTTATAATTTGCTGAGATTATTTTTAATAAAATGGATGAAAACTTAGAGGATGGCTTTCATTCTATAATGAAATGAAGACGTACCTGGATGGTGACACTGCTAAGATTAAGCTTCTTTCCTTTAAAAATTACAAGAAACCTTCTCAATTACCGATTGCCATGCCTAATAATATGCCCCATGAAAGCTTTTCGTTCAAACTCCCCAGATAAACATTCACACGCAGCACAAATTGGAAAAAATATATTGAAGGCATTGTGAAGGCTACTGCAATTAAAGTAGACTCTCTATCATGCTAGACAGCTATTCACACCTGATTCTCTTCTGAATTTCTACAAAGTCACGATTCGTTCATACATGGAGTATTGCTACCACAGCTGATGCGTCTACCATTAGGTGTGTCAGAAATTTCGTGAAAAATATTGAATAATTCCACCCCGTCTTTCCAAGCTTATAACTCCTCGAAAAATGTAATTCAAGCCCTAATATTTTTTCAATTAAAAGAGCAAAGACCAAGGTTTCATTAAAAAACAAACAAAAAACAAACAAACAACGTATTTTAAAAAAATAGGTTTTAAACTTCGGACTTTACAGGTGAATTTCTAAAAACACACTACTTTTTTGTTTTAAATTTGAATACATTATTTATTGATCATTTATCTTCAATTTGTGATATATAACACTTTGGTGAGTAAATTAATTATTTACTTTTTTAATAGACATTTCAAAATGGGAGGCGTGAAATCATTCGACCCCTGTCTTTCCAAGCTTATAACTACTCGAAATATGTAATGCAAACCCTAATTTTTTTTCAATTAAAGGAGCAATGACCAAGGTTTCATTTAAAAAAATAACAAAAGGAAAAACAAACAACGTGGTTTTTTTTAAAAATAGGTTTTAAA
Source organism: Euprymna scolopes (assembly GCF_053919585.1). Classification (NCBI taxonomy): domain Eukaryota; kingdom Metazoa; phylum Mollusca; class Cephalopoda; order Sepiida; family Sepiolidae; genus Euprymna; species Euprymna scolopes. The sequence goes on along the minus strand of NC_136509.1, from coordinate 8,851,517 downwards.
CTTTGGACTTTACAGGTAAATTTCTAAAAAACACTACTTTTTGTTTATCTCTATATAAATAAAATGAACTCATTTTTTCCCGTCTGATTTTGACATTAATAGGATTAAAAATCAAGATATTTCATGCAAATATAATATGCACAAACGGCAGAACAATATCTGAGGTGTGTTATAGGCTTATTATTTCTCAAATTCCTCGATAATCTTAGATTTCTATACTTTTTCTGCTGAGAAGTCACGGCCAAAATCGGTTAAGATCAATGGAAGTGGTAAAATATTTTCTCTCTAATAAATTCCTCCCCCCCCTGCCACCACTTAACACCGTTTGGGGATCGTTCACAAGGAACAGTTAAGAGAACACCGGTTTGGCTTCGTAGTTCTTCCATGTGAAGTTATTTAAAATCACTAAACTAAGCTGCAGTGCTCTGTGGCGTAGTGGTTAGCGTGCTGGACAATTCCCATTATATTTTCACGTTCGCGCCGACCTACCGTAGTCGTTTTTTTTCCCTAAACAACTGGAATGGACTTTTCTTGGTGGCCGAACTGTTAACGTTGCAGATGTTTTTTTTTTTTCACACTTTATTTTCCTACTTTTACTCATGACTCCGGGTTTGATCCTTCCTACTTACCTACCATAACATTTTTTAACCCCCCCCCGTCCCGGAAACAAACACTCGGGCAACGCCGGTAGTTTGAATATATTATTTATTGATCTTTTATCTTTAATTTGTGATATATAAAACTTTGGTGAGTAAATTAATTATTTTCTTTTTAATAGACACTTAAAAATGGTGGGCGTGAATTAAAAAAAACGTTTGTCTAAAATATTTCATTCAGTTTATTGGAGAGAGCATAAAATTTCACATTGATCCTGAAAATGTCGTAAAAATTGAATCAATAGAAAAATTTCGATAGATTTTTAAATTTAAAAATTGAAAAATACTGAGCTCGTAAAATTCAATTTATTTCATTACTGTTTAAAAAAAATTCTATTACTTCTAAAACAACTTTATTAGTTTATTTTGGAAGTATAATCCATAAAAAAAAATACTTTTAAAAGAGAAATTACGAGTTTTTTTAAAAATATTTTAATCGCCGTTTCGTGGTAGGGGTGTCAAAAATTCCTACAAAAATTCTGATACACCTAGTCTACCACCAGGCTCCTCCTATAAGAAAGGTTACAAGAAAGATTCTCCAACCCAATAGGTCCTACCTTATCAACCAAGCTCCAACTTCTGTCCTAATCGCCGCAGTGTTGTTTCCCTGTGCATGTTTTTACAAGAATGGAATGTGAACTGACGAAATCGTAGCACATGTGTCCCCGCAACGTAAATACACTTTAGACGCAGGGAAGTCTTATAGTCTAATAATTTCTTCATACGAACTGCTAGACATTGGAATTCCCTCCCTGTTTCTGGCTTCCCTGACTGTGCTAACATGCAGAAATTTAATGTAATGATGACAAACATCTTGCTGCTCAACTCCCTACATAGTATCCTTGTGAGCCGCAGAAAACAGGAGGAAGCAGAGAAAGGAGAGATCTACTACCAACACAGCTCGTTCCGCCTCTTTCACTACCCAATCGACTACCCACACATGACCCCCACTGCAACAAAGTCTGCAGGTCAAGGATCGGCCTCCACACCCACCTGAGGACCCACAAGATGTCATGAGTGATTGCCGATGATGAGTGTCCTTACAGACATGATTCTAAATACTCCTTACGTCTTAGTTGCAATATCCTTTGTTTGGAGTAAAAAAAAAAAAGGATAAAACCATTTTGAGGAGCAAACAACGGGCTTGAGATTGAAGTGTTTTATTTAATTTTAGAACAAGAAAAAAAGTGTAGGAAACACGGATTACGAAGAGTAAATAACTACGTTATACGAATTATATATCACAAGAATATTTCTGCTAGGGTGTATATCGAATCAGCATATAATACACTGCTCCCCACTCTAAAAAAACTTGGAGTTTATGAATGAGAGGGTGGTTTCATTAAGCACGATCATGTATTACATTTGCACCCAAATACAAAAAGAAAACGGTATGATAAGAACAAAAGAGATATTAAACTACCACTAAAGGTGGAGGTAATACCTAGAAGGATAGTGTTATAACAGAACAAATACTACACTACCTACCTAAAAGAAATATTGAATACCTGAACGGACACCTGTATTATGACAACAAAACTTATTATACGTTTTTTGTCTATTAATTCTGATTTGAATCTTTTCCAACTCCCGAATAATGATCTTCATTTTCGGCAGAAACTGGCTCATGTAAGCACCATGTCCGAGTAATTTTCAATACTTCTAGATTATATATATATATATATATATATATATATATATATATATATATATATATATATATATATATATATCGCAAATGAAACGCTTAAATATAACAATAATAGAAATACGAATATAGTTTAATTCTCATGTAACATAGCGCGGATGCGCGTATGAAATGTATGCGAAATGACGTCACCGGTAAAGAAAAGAAGACTATAAAAACGAGAAAGAGAGCGATTACCTGATATACACAGAGCACGGAACGAGATAACGTTCGAGATCTCGTGATAAGCGAGGAGAACGTTCTAGATAACGAAAATGAGGAAATAAATATTGCTACAAGACACAAGCGAGTTGGAGTTATTTCCTATTCTTAGTTTTGATCTCCTTTACGACTGAAACTGCACACAACGTGCGTTGGTCCGTGGCATTCAGACAAAGGAAAAATCTCCATTAGCATGAGTTTTGTTAGAGCCTTTGTTGTAGCTTTCTTCAAGCAAACATTAGAAAGAGACCAGATCAGTTTTGGGCTGTCAGTTTTCAGTTTCGTAGTTGGTTTAGATTACATACCGTACTGGCATCATAAATGTTACCGCCACATGTTTTGCAACGCAAAATACACACAATGGGGAAAAACACAAAAACGCAGGTTTCGTTGGCCGGCGACGGCAGTACTACTTTACTATTGCAGTTAAAATTAACTATGCTTTCTTTCAGAGACATTCGAAGGAAATAAAATGATACACGTTGAAAGTTTTATTTCCTGCGAGTGTCATAATATCATAACGAAGAAATAGTAAACTCATTTTTCGTTAATTTTGCAGTATTGTTACAATGTGAGTTCTTCAACCACCTGCTGCCTCCACCTTGACGAAAAACTCAGTTGGTTGAATTTCTGTACCGCAATGCTAAAATTCTTATTTTTTATTTCTTCATGTCTATTGCTTCTTCGATCATAGAAACAACCCGATGATGAAGAAACAGGCTTTTTTAGCTAAAGTTTACGCCTTATGCAGCCTAACGTCACAAGTGTATTTGAAAAGTTTTATTACCGCATGTGTAGAAAGGATCAGCATATAAAATCAAAATATAAAGAAAATGATATTTATTAATATTAATAATTAAAAAACATCGAGCGCAAGGGTGTGAATAAAATATGAGATTAATCAAGAAGAAATGTTATTAAAATAAAAGCAGTGAATTGAAAAAAAATTATTTGCTGCGCGGGTCGCGGAAATGAAGAATTCAAATGTCAGGAGAAGTCATTACCTGACCTAGAATGAATGTCAACTTGATTGAAATAATAAAAATACAAAGAAGTAAAAAATTGTTTGCTGAGAAGAATGCAGACACTCGATTATAATTCAATTAGAGGAAGAAGTGACATTGCAGAAAAACGTTTTGGAATTTAATTTTTATAACACTCGTATTTGCCTTAAGGAATACATATTTTCATTAAAACGTAAAGGGCTGTTGTGATAGTGACCAGATTCGTACAACTCATTGGTTCGGCACAATTTAGCGACATTTGAAACAGGAACCTTATTATATATTCGAAATACTATAATCTGACATTCCTTCCCTGCTTCACACACACACACACACACACACACACACACACACACACACACACACACACACACACACTACTCCGGAGTCGTCGTTGTTAAATACCAGTGGAAAGTGAAGGTTCAAACAACTAGTAGTAATGCTGAAATAAGCGGAGAGCACATACAACTCCTAGAATTCCCAAATGGTTACCCAGGCTCAACTTCGCTTAACTTCGGTGATATGAGAACCGGTGTGTCAATGTTATTATGCCGTATATATTATTAATAATAAGACGCCAATTCATATAACTAGTTGATATGAACCGACCACATATATGTTGAAACAAAATTCTTCTTCTTCTTCAGATATCAGATCTGTTATTGCAAACATCGATTATAATTGCTCTCCAGTCCTCTCTGCGTTCGGTCTTTCCGATGAGATTTTTTAATCGTGTTTCCAGTGACCCTGTCAGTGAACTTTTTTCGTTGTCGTCCTTTATTCTTTTTCCGGCGATTTTTTTTCTAACATCAAGCTTTTTTCTAACATTAAATGGTCGAAGAACTTTAACTGTCTAGCGCGGAGGCTATTGAGTTAGATATGCGGTACTCTGCCTTACGCATGACTTCTTCATTTGTCTTTCTTTACTATTCATGAGATTCGTAGAATTCTCCTTAAAAACCATATCTTCGCTGCTTCCTATCGACTTTCAACCGCCCTCGTAACTGTATAACATTCAAAGAAGTGATCATATGTACGTCTTCAAGATTCTGATTATTGTATTCGTAAAAATAAACACAATTAGAATGCATAAAGCATGTTAAACGCAACCAGTCACAGTAGGTATCTAAAAAAAAATTAAAAAAAATCGCATAATTTGACCCTTAACTCTATTGAGTTAGATATGTGGTACTCTGCCTTACGCAGGACTTCTTCATTGGTCTTTCTTCACTATTCATGAGATTCGTAGAATTCTCCTTAAAAACCACATCTTCGCTGCTTCCTAATGACTTTCAACTACATTCGCAGGAGAAGTGACGTCTTCAAGATTCTGATTATTGTAGTCATAACAATAACGTAGAATAAACACGATTAGAACTTAGGTTGCTTATAACGTAGAAGCACGTTACACGCAACCAAAGGAACTAAAACTGTCACAGAAGATATGTAAAAAAAAAAGCTCATAATTTGACTCAATTGTGGTGGAACAAATATTGGTTGATATCACAGAAAATGTTCATGAAAAATTTAAAAGAACAGGGACACAGGCGGAAACCATAAAGACCTCCGCTGGAAGAAAACGGGATGTACCAAACTCCTTAGGTGGGGAAATGTCATTCATATTCAAGAATAAAAAAAATGGTCGTCATCAATAAAAACTCAGTGGTAAACGTCTGTTGCAAACACGCAAATTTATCTTCACAATAAAGAAGATGAGCATCAAGGAGGCAGAAAGATGAAGCACACACATGAAACGCGCCAACAAACTAAAAGAATATCTGGAAGATGAAGTAAATAACTATAATACCAATAATTGTAGGAGCATTAGGAACAGGCTAGGAGAAAGCAGAATTAAATGTAAGACTACAATGATTAAAAAGAAGAAAAGTCACAAGAAAAGTAATTGAATGCGGAAACCAATTCACATACTCAATAACTGCTTAGCAATGAAAGAAATGCATTGAAAAAGAACTGAAAATTACAAACATCCTATGAATTGAACCCCACGCACACGCATACGATTATACCAGCCTGGTCATGTACCACACAGCATGATCATGACGGGTCAAGGGGAATAGAAAGACTGAAAACGGAATTAACAAAATCTCCACTGGACATGTACAGAAAGTACTAGGAGTTTGGGGAGGTGTTTTCTACTCAAATTACAGAGTAAAGCAATGGTCAGCTCCAGCTAGAAATCAATGGTAAACGGATGTTGCGATAAGGAAAACTTGTTTACAATGTTTATTGAAAAAAGGAGGAGAGTACTGGAAGCTTGCGAAGACATGCTAACAGTCAGGTTCCAGGAAAATGCAGATATTGACTTGTGTGAAAATTCCTGGTGAGTAAATAATATTTAACTGGAACACTATCGGCAAATAACTTTCTAATGGATTGCTGAGGCATGTGAGAGTCTGGTAAATCTAATATGTGGCACGGATTAAATTGAAGGTGAAATTTAAATTGAGGTTGAAGAAATACAATTGTTTCATGTAAATAAACAAAGTAAAAAAAAAGAAATATGGACGACAATAAAACTTCTTTGTTACACTCAGTGCGATCTACATTTTAAAATAGATTGCTTTTTTAAGGACGGAAAATATTTTACCTTGTTGAACATTCTTGCACAAACAAGATTTCTACAAATATAAATGTTAAAATAAAATAAAGCAAATGGATTCGGTAAATGATAGTCGGAATTAGAGAAATAAAAACTACGTATAAAATGAAACTCGTCTAAGTTTACACGGACGAAAAAAAAACCCTCTTCACCTTCAAATAAACAAAGACAGTACCATTAGTTGAGAGCAGAAGAAAAAATATGTTCGCTTAGAATAAAAAGAATTATCAGGAAGCACCGAGTACGTTTAGAGTTAAATTGGAAATGAAGGTTGTAATTAATTGCTCGATACTTCCTTTTGTATTTCATGCACTCGATGCAGTCTTGTTACTCTCTAAGAGCCAAATATTCTTTAAGACGAATAACTGATGTCATATTTGGGAAAATATCGATCGGTACATTCTTTCTTGCCTTGACAAATTAAAATAAAACGATTCTAAACCTAATAGTATCGGTGTGATATAATGGTCGTATAATTCAATAACTTGAGTGTTATTTCTTCCGCCCGTCACACCAATAATTTCCTGGGTAAGGTTAACACTTTTGTCCAAACTTCCAACTTCTGGACACGTAACGCACCTTCTCTCAATTCCCAACGTACTTCTGCTAATTCAACTTATTTCTTCGAAATCCAACTTCAAAATGAACGACACTCTAAAAAAATCAACCCTCTTTTATCTCCAACCAGGAGCATCTCATTTGCATATCGGGTGGTCAAATTGCAGGTATATAAAGAGATAAGGCAGCCATTTTTGTTTGTTTCTTCTTCATTCATTTCATTCCACGACCGACCCATTAAATTATGCACACGTGCTAATTAGGTAAGTCGCACGTTTCCCTACAGGTTGATCTACGGTTGTTAAGGAAGACGGAAAACAAATAAAGAGGGAAATAGATTTATCAATAGACAATGAAAAAAATTTTCTAACATATCCGAAGAGAAATAAAGGTAGATTTAAATTCGGGCGTGACAAATGACGTTAGCAAAAGAATTGAACAATAGATAAACATATTTAGTTTTATGATGTTACAGGGTGTGACAGCCAATGAGTTTTAACAACAATAGAAACGATTTACGGACGACAAGTGTCAGCTTACGATCGATTGACGACAGTGAGTCAGACTTTTTACGACAAAGAGAGTTGAGAATTGAATTGGACGCTTCAGCAGTGGAACTTTGACTACAGTTGGAGATATACTGGCTTGGGCCAGGCCAGAAAAGCTTTGGACGAACCCAGCCTTGACAGGATGCAGATGTGAACTTAAACATGCACCCTCAGAGTTCAATCGCCATATATGTGGAGTACCAGCGTACGTGTTTTTCTTGTATTGTGTTTTGTTTTATTTTTCTACTTGTAGAAACTCCGTAATGGATTATAATTTCAGAAAGTATCTCCACTCCCGTTGCGCCTTCTCTCCTGCCCGATCTGGAATCGCCCAGCACCGAGAAATGAAGCTCGTTTTGTAGTTTCCAGCTTCACGCGCACACGAGATTATGCGAGAACGCACGTAATAAAATGCTGGCCGCCATCTTTGTTATTCCTTTTCTCGGCCTGAACTCACTCGCTGAGCACCCACGGTAAGACTTGTTTTTTCTTAGCTTCTAAACACAGTCCTCATTGACGTGAAACAGACGACGACAACACGACCAGAACTCGATACGATAACCAACAACCTGAAGGAAACAATTCTATAAAAATCACTCACGAGAGGCAAGTCCAGCTCAACAGAATATTTCTAGCGAGCAGTCTAAGTAAGCTTCTTAAAGTCATCAACGTTTTATCCGTTAACCACTTTTTCTAAGGATATCTTAATCACTGTTATGTCGGCACCGACGTATCTAAACACTATACTAAGTGATCAAGCAATTCGTGTTCAATTTGTCTGTAAATCTTTTCTATTTCAGAATAACCAAGGAATCACAATTTTTTACCTTTGTGGCATTTGACAACATCCGGCCCTTTTTCGATCACTGCAATGTTGCATCTCTGTTCTTTTACGGAATGTGCTCCAACAAAATTGCTGCTTTTGTGCCCCTGTCAACGTAAATATTCCCGACAAAAATTACAAGCAGCAAAATCACACCCTTTCAGTGTAGAACTCCCCACATGCCGAAACACTTTCTACGCTGTTTCTTTTTATGAACTTCTTGACTTCAGAATTCCATCCCCGCTCCCTGCTCCCTGCTTACCCAACTGTGTCAATATGCAAAACATTAAATATAATGTGGACATGTTTACAGTCCCCCTATAAATCTTGCCACTTTTTCACAGCAGTCCCTTACATTTTTCTGGCAGTGTGTTATGTTTGAAAGGAATTGAAGTAAAGAAAAAAAAACAGCTCTCCCCAAAAGCGTTGATATGACGTAACATAACAAAGTCCTTGTACATAAGCTCCTTTCAAAACAAACAATCCAAAGTGATATGTGCATGAAACCATGCTAATGCATTTTTCCACGATCTCTACGAAATCGGAAATGTGTTTGGATTTTTTCATATTTCATATTTCTTGTTCTATGAGCAGGTGCGATGGTGTATTTCATTGAAAAGCAATTGACGCTGGGAGTTTTCTATCTAGGACTGATTATTGGACGGCAAAAAAAAAGCCAACTCAAACATCCGTTACTATCTGATAAAGACATAAGAGAATTGTTATCTATTTCAATTTATGGTAAATAGGAAAGGGATTTATATCAATCTGAAAACAACAATGATATACTCTTTCTGTCAGAACTTTCTTTTATTAAAACTGAATAAAATTATATATATATATATATATATATATATATATATATATATATATATATATACAGACACACAAGACTACCCGTGATCTGCTGGGTTAGTACATGCTAGAGTTAGCTAGGCATTAGTGAGTATACAGAATTAATGTATAAAAGTACAAGTGAGTATACAGAATTAGTTTATAAAAGCGCACAAATTAAATGCACGTGCGCGCGAAAAAAAACATGGCGACCAGTGAAAACAATACGCAATGCATTATGTTATAAAGGTCTTAACATCATTGCCCTTTCATTAAATGAAAAATTATTTATATAAGAGGAATGTAATTCGCTGAGAATAATTGAAAGAAGACGGAGAGAAAAAATACAATGAGGGAGTATGCATTTACAGCTATAAAATATCAGATATATAATATGTATATATAATATACATAGAATATATATGATATATATATAATATCTATATATAAGATATATAATATATATAGTATATATATGATATATATAATATATAATATAATACAGATATATAATATATATGATATATATAATATAATGCATATATATAATATATATAATATAATACAGATATATAATATATATAATATAATACAGATATATAATATATATGATATATATAATATCATGCATATATATAATATATATAATATATATATAGTATATATATATATGATATATAAATAATATATAATATAATACATATATATAGTATATATATATGGTATATATATAATATATATAGTATATATATATAATATATATATAGTATATATAATATATATATAGTATATATAATATATATATATGGTATATATATAATATATATATATGGTATATATATAATATATATATGGTATATATATAATATATATATATGGTATATATATAATATATATAGTATATATATAATATATATAGTATATATATAATATATATAGTATATATATAATATATATAGTATATATATAATATATATAGTATATATATATAATATATATAGTATATATATATAATATATATAGTATATATATATAATATATATAGTATATATAATATATATAGTATATATAATATATATAGTATATATATAATATATATAGTATATATAATATATATAGTATATATATATAATATATATAGTATATATATAATATATATAGTATATATATAATATATATAGTATATATATAATATATATAGTATATATATAATATATATAGTATATATAATATATATAGTATATATATATAATATATATAGTATATATAATATATATAGTATATATATATAATATATATAGTATATATAATATATATAGTATATATATAATATATATATAGTATATATATATATAATATATATATAGTATATATATAATATATATATAGTATATATATAATATATATATAGTATATATATAATATATATAGTATATATATAATATATATATAGTATATATATAATATATATATAGTATATATATAATATATATAGTATATATATATAATATATATAGTATATATATAATATATATAGTATATATAGTATATAATATATATAGTATATATAGTATATAATATATATAGTATATATAGTATATAGTATATAATATATATAGTATATATAGTATATAATATATATAGTATATATATAATATATATAGTATATAATATATATAGTATATATATAATATATATAGTATATATATAATATATATAGTATATATATAATATGTATAGTATATATAGTATATATATAATATATATAGTATATATATAATATATCTAGTATATATATAGTATATATATAATATATATAGTATATATATAATATATATAGTATATATATAATATATATAGTATATATATATATTATATATATAATATATATATAGTATATATATAATATATATATAGTATATATATAATATATATAGTATATATATAATATATATAGTATATATATATAATATATATAGTATATATATAATAAATATATTGTATATATATAATATATATATAGTATATATATAATATATATATAGTATATATATAATATATATATAGTATATAGTATATAGTATATATATAATATATATATAGTATATATAAAGTATATATATAATATATATATATAGTATATATATAATATATATAAAGTATATATATAATATATATAAAGTATATATATAATATATATAAAGTATATATATAATATATATATACATTATATAATATACATAATATAAATAATATGTATATTATATATACAATATATATATAATATACAACATACATAATATATATATATATGTTATATATAATATATATATAATATATACAATATATAACATACATAATATGTATATATATATATAATATATATAATATATAACGTACATAAAATATATATATTATATATATACAATATATATATAATATATATATAATATATATATTTTATATATATACAATATATATATTTATGATATATATAACATACATAATATATATATAATATATATATAATATATAGACCATATATAATATATATATATAACATACATAATATATAGACCATATATAATATATATATATAACATACATAATATATATATAATATAATATATATAAAATATATATATAATATTATATATATATAATATATATATATATAATATTATATATATAATACATATAATATATATAATATTATATATATATAATATTATATATATGTATATATGTATTATATATATAATATTTATATTGTATATATAATATTATATATGTATATATATATATATATATATATATATATATATATCGTTTTTTTTTGCAAATTTTTATTAAAGACGCTGGACAAAATAATGGAATCATTGTGTTAGAAAGCGGGATATTAAACGTCTTGCATAAATGCAGTTTTTCCTATTTCCATAGTCATTCCTTGGGCCATGCCCCAAATACTCGTATCTTGCTAAAATCCTGGAACCAACATTTTGGTTGTCTTGTTGGTCCTAACTTCTCCATCAATTTTCGGTTTTAATACTTCATTGTAATATAGCTTCCTATTCCAGTAGCTTCTTTTAAAGGACTGCAAGGCTGTGGAACTCTTCTTGTTCACCATTTTTCCTTCTTGGCGTGATGTGGACTAATCTCCGTCCATGGTACAAGGTATTTTCAGTAATTTAAAATCGTCAATGTCATAACACATGCCATTTTTCGCAGTGCGTGTGTAGTGTTGGATTTATTGGAAAATGACGGACATTTGGATGTAGGCATTAATAATGCGTACATCCACATTAAATATATTTTCAAATGCATGCATTCTTTATCACATTGATCAGTTACTCTTATTGGCACCGAACATTTTGGGGAAATATAAATCACACATTTGGAGACGCAATAGAAGAGCAAATATCTACCTTAATTTCACAACAGAAATCTATACGGAAACATTGTTAATGATTGAAAATTTGTGCTTAGAAATCACAAAGTTTTAAATTAATTAGGAATGACACCAACAAGTCGATCTGCTGATACTTTGTTTGATGCAGAATTTTGTCGCGAACAAAATTACAATATGGGTGATCTTTTGTTGTACGTGCAATCAAATATGCATGAACTAAGATTTGAGAAAAGAAAAATAATCAATTACATAATGTAGGCTGTCAATAACGAGTCTGAAAAAGTCCTTTTCTTAAATACATCATGAAGAACTGATATAGGTAAATGTATCCTCATGCCAGGTTGTCGTCATAAACCCCTGTACAGTGATGCCTTAAACAAGCACAGTGTATTGTAGACTTTCAAGTTCGTTCCATTAAAATATATAGGGATATTTGTGAATATTGACACATATTTAGTATAAACTGTGAAATGTTTTTGACTCCTGATGGGGGGTATGAAACCAATGATTCCGACGATCGTTTTTATAACCACAAGTCATGGTAAGCAACTAATGAGAAGCTTCTAAAGTTACTATAAACATTGTCGAATTTTTGACTCAATCAGTTCGCCGCCATCTTTGTTACTGGCAATTACACTCAGGATCTGATATAAACTACACTGCTTCTACACCGCCATCTTTGTTACTGGCAATTACATTCAGGGTCATACTAAACTCTGTTCAACATAATGTCTAAACACTTAATATAAACAATTATACAAAACTCTCTTCAAAGAAGCGCTCAATTTGAACAGATAAAACTTTTGTAATTAAATTGATTTTGGCAGTCATTTGATTACGAATTGACATAACTCTTGCATCATCCAGAATAGCTGCGACATTGATACCAGTTAGAAGAACGACTAATTATATTTTGAAATTATCATTAAACGTGCAATTTATTGAAAATCCCATGTACAACATTTCAAAAACATCCAGAATGAGAAAAGTATTGAAAAATGCAACCTTATTTAGGATAAATGTATTATGGCACACAACAAATACCCTTTATCGATTATAGCAAGACTTGAGTGGAAATGCCAGATCATTTCGGCATGCAATGATATTGTTTTAAGAAATTTAAGACATTTTTTTCTCAATCAACGACAGCAGGTAAAATAAAAGTTTGATTTATATACTTTGGAGCTACATATGAAGACATTCAACGTAGCTACATATGAAGACATTCAACGTAGCTACATATGAAGACATTCAACTTAAATACATATGAAGACATTCAACTTAAATACATATGAAGACTTTCAACTTCACTACATATGAAGACATTAAACTTAACTACAAATAAGCGTGTCCAGCGGAAAAAAAAACGATCGACCAGAAGATATATTTTCACATCAATTGTTGAAAATTGGGTGGCGGCTGATCTTACTTAAAAGCGAATTTCATTGCTTCATACTTTCTATAAATTAATGTCATCGAAAGAAGAAATTCGATAACACAATTATTTCTAGATATCCAAATTATAAGAATTCCAGTTTCAGAGTAAATGAACTTCTCTTGCAGCCAAGAACAAAGACGCCAAGGGAATTAACAATGTTATTAAACTTAACATTCAAAGTGAGAGAAGACAGAGCAGTTTATTACCCAATAGACATTTTTAATTCACTAAGCATGCCAGATATGCACCGTACGTACTGTAAATGAATTTATTGCAGATTATCAACCACCCCGAGCTTTGCAGTGGCACTCGAATAATAAATATAAATGATAAAAAAATAATAAAAATGATTTTTTCTGGTTTTATTTCAGCCTTTAGGTCTTACAATGCGTTTTATATAAAAATAAATAGTTTATATATTTTTTTTGTCTGGCAAATATTTTACACCGCTAAACTACACATTTACCAAAATAAAAAAATAAACGGACGCATTAATGTTTATAAACGTTTTTTTTTAGGTTCACAAAATCGTGAGATTTCTTAGGACAGTGATCCCTTCTGCCGACATATCTGGTGGAGAGAGTATCAGATACTTCTTTTTGGCGGCGATTAAATTTACATGTTTTTATTCGTTCTTTTATTTTTGAAACTGTTGTGGGGGTATCTACATTACCCATGATGAAAATGATTAGTATAGCAGGCGTGTTTACAACGGAACTTCATATCAACCCAGGCAACGCCGGGTACCCATGCTAGTGAATAAATAAACCGTTATATTTTGTATTTTATATATTGAATGTGTTCTCCATTTCCAACTACGTATGGGCGCGAATATTTATGCTGTATTTAGATGATAACGGTACACGTATAAATGTTTCATATCTTGATATTTTAGAAGGAGTCGCCCTTATCAAGGCCCAAAATCCTCTGGAGGATAAGGGTTGATGAGTGTACGGTGTTCAACTCGACAGTAGTGTTGTAATCGTTGATAGTGGAGATTGTATATAATTTGATTATTTAAGGGTACGGCTCACCAAGAACTTGTTTACATTGAACTTGAAGAAGACCATATTTTAGTCAGCCGGACAACAGGTCAACGGAACAGAGCTCCACAGGCGGGCAGTTTTAAGTTCATGGAATTTGCGTTTAGATTTAGTAAAGGTTTGACGAGGGTGGGGGGGCAAAGATTGAAGCTTAGACAAGCACTTACCATGAAAATAACGAGAGAGCAGAGACAGGCTCTCAACGTCTCTTCTATGAGAAAATGATTGCAGCGAAAAGAAAAAGGCATCACTTCCAAAGTTTCGGACTCAATCTGGACAATATAGGGTGCTCCAAGCATCTGCTGCCTAGATGTGGCAACAAAACTCCATTAAAGGACGTATCTGGTTTTTATACAGGTAGAGGAGTGCGCCGTGAGTGGGATATCTTCTGGAGCGGGAAGATGACGAAACAATATTTTCACGACCTTTGCAACAGATTTTATCATCATTTCCATGCCTTATGCCGATACGATATTTCACGGTTTCTTTGGATTTATTTGTTACTTTTTATCTCTCTTGTATATTTCAATGTGTTTCTATTTTTAGATACTCTCTATCGTCTAGTGTCGTCATAAGAGAACAATACCTTCCGAGTTAAGGAAAAAATAATCGAGATTTAATTAACTTTTTAGTCGCGTGCAAGCGACTCTAAAAGTCACTCCGTCGGCCCGTCAGTCGGTTGATCGGTCTGTCATTAACACTTTTGTGCTTGGCCTTTTTGGTTAAGATCAAAGGTCTGTTGTATTGTATATATATCTTTTTTGCAAAAACGCTGGGGGTTTCATTAGTTAGTTTAGAGTCCACAGAGTGAATGAGGTATTGTGGTAAATGTTACTAGTCAAGAGTAAAGTCGACAAAGACTCCAATTTTTACTTTAGTAACAAAGACCCTGCAACACTCCCCTCCCCAGATCTTATAGGGCCTTGTGCCTAAATTTGTTTCGTCTTTTGGAGATTTTACTTTTTTTAAATTTTTAAATTTTATATTCGAATTTTTTTAATTGTAATTTTTTCTTTAAACGAAATAAATTAAATATAAAGATCAAAGTGTAGTATCTGTTCCGGCAGATACTGAAAGCAAAGACCATATGTGGAGGCAGCCTCACATATAAGACCTTGGTCAATGTAGGGGCAACCCTCCATACCAATTGTCACTATCCAGCTCCCCTACTCCCCTTCACTCCTCACATTAAAAATCGGCCTTGTGCCTAATTTGCTCGGTGGGGGAGCAAATAAATACCCCTTTCTTGGCCTTTTGGCCAAGATCAAAGTGTAGTATCTGTTCTCACTACATACTGTTCTTATTGTGATATACAGTGGGGGATCACTTTTCTGTATTAATTTAATTTAAAATGATCACCCCCTTTGCAACCAGTCAGCCTCAAAGCCATTCAAGTCATTCTCCAGATGATTCAAGTTGTTTTTGAAAGATTCCAGTTATTTTTTAAGCATTCAGGTCATTATTAAGGTCATTTAATTCATCCTTAAGTTCATTAAAGTCATTCTAAGTCATTTACTTTTAATTTATTTAAGTCATTACAGACTATTTTTCGCTCATTTTAGTTAATCTTTAAGAACCCTACATTCACGCTCATTTTAGTTAATCTTTAAGAACCCTACATTCACGCATTCATTCATGACACGAGAGCACGTGATTAATGGCTATCGACCTTGTTATTTTTAGACACCTGCCGTTTATTTTTGCATTTTAATCATGTGAATGCGGCTGTAATAAAATATTTTATTTAATTTATTTATGTTAAAATTATAATCATGTCATCTTGACCTTTCATAAATCTAAATAAAAAATCAACCTGTACAAAATAAAGAATACTAATGGAACCTGTGGAAATTCCGCACCGAACTCTTTCATATGTAATATATTGGTATTGCCATTCTGTGGATGTTAAGCGTAAATGGAAACGCTCTGATATTATTGTAGCTTTTTTTTTTTAGTATAAACTGCGAAAGTATTTATCTAATCTTGCAGAGATGCTTGAATCAAAAGCGAAACCAAAACAGACGAAGAAAAAAATATGTGTTTATATATAATTTGAGTTTCTTCAGCTATAATTGAAACCGAAACCAACACTGATGAAGAAGTCGTGGTAAAATTATTTATTACAAGAAATGGAAGGTCATAACTAGGGCTATGACAACAGCATATTCTTTTCATTGTTTAACTCTCGAGTATATATCCGACACAGTTGGACGCAGTTAATCGAAAACAACATCGCTCTATATAAAAGCATATAAAATATTAAAATATCAACAGATACACACTCGAAAGCCAAAACAATGAAAAGAATATGCTGTTGTCCTAGCTCTAGTCATAACAATTAAATGAAAGTTACTCGCAAAAAAAAAAAAAAAAAATGTAAACGTGACACACAAAATAACACCCACACTATCGTATTAGTATATAGATAATAAAAACAGAAGAAATATGACAAAACATATTTATCAATAATTCAAATAATTCGAGTAAGAAGAAAACTAAAATGAAATCCCGCATCATTTGAATTACTCGATCGTTAATTTCAATGTTTCAACTCTTACCTTCGCCAGATCTTATTGAATTCCGAAATCTGCGCAGAATTTTAAATGGTAGTATCTTGCTCTCGTTGCGTAAGCCAGGACCAGATAGAAATAAAATTGTTTGTAATTGTATTCTTTATCTTTGCCTATACTGAGGATTGAACCTTCAACCTGCAGGAGACCGTTACTTAGAAATGATTGTTATAAAGCATTTATATATGAAAATATTTTCCGCACAAAATTTTAGAAATCTTAAACCTATCTTTTGTTTTAATGTGTAGTCGTACTAATTATATTAGTATATTATAGCGAAAAGAAAGAAAAATACTACAAAATCGCTAATAAATAAATTAACAATCATATATATATATATATATATATATATATATATATATATATTTATATATATATATGGGATTGTTGATTTATTTATGGGCGCTGTTTTTTTAAAGAATGGAGTTATCTGCCCTTTGTTTATATTTTTGTTGCCCACCATTTTGTTTGGCCGTATTTATTTATCTATTATTTTTTAAAATTATTTTTATTTAAATATTATTACGTGCATAAATGTCAGTCAGTCATAGACATGCAGGTTTCGGAGTTGACTCCGCATCAATACGTCTAGACTTAGTTGACAAAGATCGAACGCGTCACCGTTCGATAAGTAGTCTGGTGTTTTTCCACGATATCACGGGGGCCTTATCAAATTTTATGCTCCATTTTTATCGCTATAAATGTCATATAGAAGTGCGCACAAGGGAAACATTCAGTTACCAATTTGTTCATAACACTTGTTAGCTTTAATGTTTTTTTGTTTGTACAATTATCGTTTCTGCATGTACAACACGAGGTTGAATTGTAAGAAAAGTTTAGCACATAGAAACATTATTAGCCCTATTTTTGCTGCGGTGCACTGAACTTTCATAACCTTAAAGCCCCCATAACCATTTATTATTCAGCGTGTCTTTCAAAGGCCGCAGGGCTAGTCAATATATTACATTTACACAAGCCACAAAATAAATATTTGTGCGTTCACAAAAAGTAATGTACCAAGGCCGTTCCCGAAAAAAAAAGAGCAACAAAAAAAAAAAAATCACAAAAAAAGAAAAAAAAAAAGAAAAAAAACGACCCCACAAAAACAAACGCTAAAAAGCAAAGCAAAAAAAAAAAAAAAAAAAAAAAAAATCAACTAAAACAAAAAACCCTTTCATAATCAGCTCTGGGGAATTATTATGATCGCAATCTATGTATATAATAAATTGTCTATGAAATTCAGTCGGGTTTTCATGATTGTTAATAGCAGAAGTGCGGCATTTTATTATAGTCTATATAAATGATCATCTTCCTGGGCCACACCTTCTGGTGCCGTTACCATAGCAACATCGAATCGAATGTTTGGCACTCATATATTCCAGCGTGATAATATAGACGTTGTATGTTCTCACCATAGCTTATCTGATGCGTTCGCTGCAACCGGAGTTGTGCAAGATGCATATCTCTGCGACGGAACCGACAGAGGATGCTACGGGTTGCTATGCCCTTTATGTAAGCTTCTACTTGGCGCCTTGTCATATAAAACCTGCTTCGACAACGCTCGTATTGTTTTTGATTCGAACAAAATGAAAAAAAAACGAATATTGTAAAGATTAGAATATTGTTTCTGATTTACGTGATATGTCGAGTGGATTTATTTTTGATTTCACACGTTCGTTCGAGTCTTTAAATTTTAGTTTATAACTAGCAGGCGGACCAGCGTTGTCCGGTCGTGCGATAAGTTTAAATATGATATCATAATTAATGCATATTACGTATTTATTATTATAGAGACAATTATCTTTCGATTATTTTATTGAACCTAATCTACAGTAGTGTGATCAAAATTTAAAATATACATATATGGCCCTGGTGCCATCAGCTAGAATCGAAACCACAATATACAACTCTCTACCCTCATTCCTTAGCCTCTGAGTCATACCCATATATATATATATATATATATATATATATATATATATATATTATCCATATGTAGTTGGAATCACCCGATCATCGAAGACAAAATGCAAGCAAGCAAGCTTAAAAACGACAGACCGACGAAAAATCTACTTTAAATTTTGAATACGTCAGACCAATAATAAATTTATTTAAAATATAAGAGCAACCGATCCACGAATATTATTTTAAATTTTAGACCAATGACAATTTTAGATGAAACAAACCAACAAAATTGCATTTCAAACTTAAAGGAGACGAACAGAAATTCTATTCCAAATTGGACAGTAACAGATGAAGGAGAATTCTATTTAAACTTTTAAATTAGAAGAACTAAAAAATAATTTCAATCTTCCGAGATATCCAAGCCTTATCTTGCTGTTAAAAAAAAGTTAATAAACCGTAAACTACGAGCTGAAACAGAACGAAATTCCATTTAAAATTTTAGACCGGCTGATCTAAAAAAAAAGAAAAAAAATAATTTTCATCTTCCGAGAGACAGGTCAACGAAATTCTTTTTCAAATTTTAAACCAGCAGATCTAAAAAAAATAATTTCAATTTTCTGAGACACAGGTCAACAAAATTCCATTTCAAATTTTCAACCAACAGATCTTAAAATAATTTCAACCTTCGGAGAGACAGGCCAACGAATTTCTTTTTCAAATTTTAAACCGGCAGATCTATAAAAAAAATATTCCAATTTTTCGTGAGGCTGATCAACGAAATTTTATTTTAAATTTTGGACCGGCAAAACAACACAAGCTTATTATTTAAAATTTGAACGTCTCATACGAATTTTTTTTACTCCTTTTTACACTCCAGAAGGAATGTTGTCGCTTGAACATAATGGTCTATTATTTTGAATCATATCTATAAGGAGATAGTGGGAGAGGTGGAGTTGAGCAGCGAGATGACT